>NW_027551558.1:17413374-17651812 GCF_008692635.1 Crocuta crocuta
CATCCCTTGATCTTAGTGGATCCCTAGCTTTTCTAATTGTTTGATGTTTTTTTTCCTAAACATGTAATACAGCTTTTATAAAATATTGGCATTAATTATATACTTCTATAGCCTAAATGTTACAATTCTGTTGTGATTTTTAAAATTTCATTTGAGAAGAATTCATACTTGTATTTGCTTATATCCAGATTGTGGTAACTTCTCCCTATTCCATCCTTTGATGGAATTATTAAAGTTGAGCTTTCTCATTTGCAACTTTCTTGGTCTGAAGGGGGGTATAATTTATCTGGGCTAGGAAAACTAAATACAGTTCATTTATAAGAGAACTCTTAAAAATCCAATAATATTTCAGTTAAATCCTTTTTTATCATTATTTATTATCCCCTTTACAGTCCTGAATCCTTAATAACATGGAAGAAGCCCAAAGGAAACTGAAAAAATATTGTTTTCTTTTAGGTTTTAACTGCACAAGTTTGTTTTTATTATTCATATTCCAACTAGAACTCAAAATTCCTGCTTGGAATTGTCTACACTGGGAAGAGACAAAATCATCTAGGACGCATAATGATGGTATTAACTTGAATTGCTTTTACCTACAGCAATAATAGACTTACCAGCTTCTTTTTCTCAGTTATCAAAGCAACTTCTTTTGACAAAAATTACATTATAATGAGATTGCTTAAAATGGTTAGATGTGTAGTTTTTCCAATAAAGCAGAATTTGTGTGTGTGGGGGGGGGGTGTCTGTGTGTGTGTATGTGTTTTGTCTATTTTAATGCAGTTTATCCTTACTGAACTAAAACCCTGGAGTCATTAACACTATGGTCTAACCACCTGAACTAATTGTGCAAGGATGAGCAGAGCTGGTAGTACCATGTTTATAAACTGTGCACAAGGCTATTTTCAGTCTTGCTGTGAGAGGTCTAAGGGCTGGACACATGAGTGATACTACCTTGACGACAAATTTCTATAATTGCCTTTTCTAACTTACCAAAGAGAATCCTTGGCTCTGCCACCAGGTAGAAAAGAAGAGTAAGTACTTAGATTCACAGTGAGCCTGCTCAGTGCCAGGTATTTTTTTTTAACAAATAGTTTATTGTCAAGTTGGTTTCCATATAACACCCAGTGCTCATCCCCACAAGTGCCCTCCTCTTGTTGCCCATCTGCCCCCTCCTCCCCCACACCCATCAGTTTGTTCTCAGCATTCAAGAGTCTCTCACGGTTTGCTTCTCTCTCTCTCCCCCACTGTTCCCCCCCTTCTTCTCCCCTATGGTCCTCCGTTAAGTTCCTCCTAACCCTCCTTTATGTGTAAACATATGGTATTTGTCCTTCTCTGCCTGACTTATTTCGCTCAGCATAACACCCTCAAGGTCCATCCATGTTGCTACACATGGCCAGATTTCATTCTTTCTCATTGCCATGTAGTATTCCATTGTATAGATAAAGCACATCTTCTTGATCCATTTGTCCATTGATGGACACTTAGGCTCTTTCCATGTTTAGTGCCAGGTATTTTTATACACTGTTCATTTGAGTCCTAAAATAGGCCTATGTGTAATTATTATCATCTCTGTTTTATGAGATGAACCCCAAGGTTCAAGGAGTTTATGTTATTTACCAAATATGGAGAGAATTTTAAATGTGTTTCAATTAACTTCTTGGGTGGGTGAAGATAATCGCCCTAGGAAATTGTAGGGAGAGTTCTTATTTCACAAAAAAAAAAAAAAAAAAAGGAGCTGCTGAATGTCTTTTAAAATCTCCAGCGTTAATTCTTCTGTGGATATTTCTGCTTCAGTGGGACTTAATATAAATTCTCCATATCCTAGCATCACTACTGAGCTATAATTTTCTATAATTCTGACTGTACTTTTATCATCCATGCTCCTTTCTCTAGATTTACTCAGGTAGAGCCAATGAATGAAGGTTGTTTCTGAAAGGCAATCTGTTCTACTAGCATCAAAGAACATCTAGGATACATATCGTCATGTACTTTCAACATTGTTCTACAACGTGGTGTGGAGACAATAAGGCCTAGTGTGTGTATGTCTTCCTTACTATGCAGCATCTCACAGTCAGCCTTTTAGCAGCCATCTGTTCCCACACCCCACCCACTCTTGAGCATGTATATTCAAAGCACAGCAATGTCTTGATAATGATAATAATAATAACAAAGATTTTGTGGCTATCAGGTTTAAAGAGGTTAGTACAAAACTATCACAGGTGTTTCATATTCTCAGGGATCTTTTTACAGTAAAATTTCTCCCCCAGGGTTATATTATAAGGAATTGATTGACTTTCAACCAAGATGATTTGGCAGAATAATGAGGTGTAGCAGAATTTATTATAGCTACTAGTGGTATGACTACAATTTAAACTACAGTGACAAGTCCTGCTGCTACTATTTCAATTACCTTGGCTGCCAACAAACATTTATAAGGCGTTTAATATCTTCCATAAACTGTGCCAAGAAATTATATCTTTAGCCTTTGAAAAAACACTTTGGAGAAAGTACTATTATTATCCCTTTTAAGAGGGGGAGAGGCTCAGAAATTTTAAGTAAATTTCTCATTATGTAACTGGCAGCTGGTAGAGTGGATTCACATCCTAACAATCTTTTTCTCTCTTCTGGCTTCTACCTCTTGCTGCTTCTGGTAGTAGCACAGCAAGCAAAAAGTCACATGTGTCTAATTAAAACACTCTGGTCTTAACCACCACATTATATTGCTGTTTGATAAAGAATACTAATAATTAAAATCTTAAGTTTTAAATATTGTCTTTAACAATGTATGTAATGAAAGAAAGGGAGAGAGAGAGAAAGAGAGGGAAAGAAAGAAAGAAAGAAAGAGAGAGAGAGAGAGGGAGGGAGGGAGGGGAGGGGAGGGNGAATCATTCCCTGTGAAGACTATTCAAAGAAAAAAATACAATTGATTACAAAACTATGTGCTAATTTTTAAAATATGACAGAAATGAAGTAAAAATTACATTATATATATATAGAGAGAGAGACAGAGAGAGAGAGCATTAGGGAGGATTCAGATTCTTCCTATGATGTTTTCAGTATCATTTTCATTGGCTGATTTATTAAAAATAGAGAATGACATAGAGTTGCCTTCACTGTTCTGAGCATTACAGATGAGACTCTGTTAACATATGATGTAATGGAGACAAGAATTGAAAATCATACTTCTGGAGAATCAAGGTTACCAGATACATTGGCTATCAAAAATCTAAACAAATAACAAAATGCTTATTCCCTCTTTTCCCTTTCTGTTCTCTTGCTTTCATTTTCTCTTTCTTTCTCTCTCTATATGTGAATATGAAATCCCTAATGCACTAGAAGAGCTATACAACTTGGGAATTTTTCTAATATAAGATTATATAATGATAATAATTGATGGTTTTATAATTCTCATGTGTGAAAGAAATTAAAATGTAAATTCAAGTTATTTATATATTTATTATTTATTTATTTAATTAATTTAGGATATAATTTATGTGGGAAATCCTTTTAATACTTTGTCTATGACCAAACTTGAGTTAAGCTCCTTTGATACCTCTTTTTGAGTAGGTCTGAAGCTGGACTCTGTCCTTAGCCATCTTAGTCCAGTTTTAGCAAAAGTTCTGTTAAGTTAGTTTAGTGAATATGTCTAACCCTCCAATATCTGGTCAGATTTCTCATCTCCCTGTCATATTACCCTGTCCTGCCTTCAGGAAGACTCTTGTTGAGTTAGTCAACCAAGAATCCCTCCAGCTTTGTTGTTTTCTCTTCCCAACTTGCTGCTTAACTATAAATTTCTGTTTGCCCTTGCCATATCAAGAGTTGAGCCTCATTTCTCCTCTCTGTGGTAAAATACCCATTGTAGTAATGCCTCTTCATTGAATTCTTACTTACTGTCTTTAACAAATGTCATGGATAATTTGTTCTTCAATACCACAAAGGAAAAATTTCATAAGTTTTATCTACCAAATCTAATACTTACATGGCTAAAGGCATCCATTCTGTGATATTTTGTTACAGCATCTGAACAGTCTAGACATACACTAAAGCCTATATTCTCTCATATTAATGCAAAATTACACCTAAATCTCCTCTTGCTGTTTCTGGTATTTTGCACAGCATGCAAAAACACGGAGTTTTTTTAATTAGTAATTGATAGAAGTCAGAAAATTAATAAGATATATAACATTTGAGCATCACTACTGATCAACTTGACTTAAATTATGTTTATAGACTACGTCATCCAACAACCACAGAATATGTATTCATTTCAAGCATACATGAGGTATTTATGAACATGAACCATATGCTAGGCCATAAACAAGTTTTAAACAATTTAAAATAGATGAAATCATACAGAGTATATGCTACAAGTAATATATAATGAATTAAAAATGAATAACAAAAAAATCTAGAAAATTCCAAAGTTTTTGGAAATTACTTCTAAGTAACCTATGGATCAAGAAAATATTACAAAAGAAATAAAAAACATTTTGTATTGAGTGAAAATAAAAATGAACTTGAAAATTTGGGAGATGCAGCTAAAATAGTCTTTAAAAAGAGTATAACACTAAATACTCATATTTGAAAAACATGAAATATCAAAAATCAATGATGTAAGCTTCAATTTTTTGGAATCCATCGAAAGCCAGTGCTCAAATCCTTTCTAAAAAGTATAGTTGACTCTTACATTTATATCATGTTTCCATGTTTCTTCCTCCTTATAAGTTTCTTTCAGCTAATGAGTGAAAACAGCCAGTGGAGACACAGTCATCAAGTTATCATTTAAAGAAACAATCCTTCCAGATAATAATTCTGACACTTTCAATCACTTTCTCTTTTCTCAGAGAGTGATATTTGAAGCCCTTTTCTGTGTGTGTGTCCTTTTATAATTTATATATTTTCAGTAAGGGAAGATCCCATCACAGGATTTTATTTTACAATCCTTTCTTGAATATTCAAAATTATAATTTTCATTTTGCTGCTATGTTTTGAATTCTGAGTTTCTTGCTGCCTAGTACTGCATTGGATATGGTTCTGTTTAGGAACTTAGTTTCTGATACTTACCTGGCAGGGGAGATACCATGATCAAGGTACATAGTTTCTGAGCTCTCTTGCGACGTTTTCAGTTATGGGCTACCATGGCTATCAAAATGGCCTGTAGCTAGGGAAACCTGTAAGCCAAAGAAAGATATTATTTCCTTCCACTATTTTTGGGTGATCTGGATACCTATCATCAGTAAACTTAGAAGTGTTTTTAATGCCAATATATTATTTTTCTTTCTATAGAATATATACCTAGTGTTGTTTGTTGGATTTGGCTATAATTTCTCCTCATTCTTTTCTTTCCTTTTCCACATGTTTGATTTTCTAATATAAATATAATTTTGTGCTTGAATTTTTTTACATGGGTAATTTGAAATCAGTATTCATCCTAATTCCTTGATCACCCTCACTGCTGAGCTGAATAATCCCATACCCAAAGATTCTTCCCTTTTTCTTTTTAACCAATGTAAAGCTGGCTAACCATGGTCTCACCCAAGATAAATAAAAGGAAAGAAACAAGCATCTGTCTGGCTTTTCTTATAAGGGCTATTTTTAAATGACTCAAAAAGTTCATGAGAGAAACTCTCCTTTATGTAACAATTAGAGCCAATAAACTCAAGGGAAATGAATGAAATAACTCAAATCAAATATAGTGGATCAAAGCAATTATGTCCAATGATGTTTGCCAATTCAAAAGTCAAAGATAAACTTTAAAATGAATGTGTCAGGTTGACATCAATGGTAAAATTTGTATTTTACCAAGAATGTACAATAGGAAATATTCATAACCAAATATATTTATTAAAAGTTTTTATACCTTGGGGTGCCTGGTTGGTTCAGTCAGTTGAGCTTCTTCTGACTAGTGATTTCAGCTCAGGTCATGATCTCACTGTTTGTGAGATTGAACTTCACATCAGGCTCTGTGCTGACAGTATGGAGCCTTTTGGGGATTCTCTCTTTCTTCCTCTTTCTCTGTCCCTCTCTGGCTTGTGCTGTCTCTCTCTGTCTCTGTCTCTGTCTCTGTCTCTCTCTCTCTCTCCCCCTCTCAATGAATGAATGAATAAATTGATTTTGTACTTGAATCTAAGCCTGTTTTTATACCTAACCCTCAATTAACTTATAAGATAGTTAGGAGAAAGAGGATCATGACAAATAATATCACACTTTAAAGAATGTGGAAAATTACACCAGAGACATGACATATGGAGAACACATATGGAGGAAAATGTTGGGAGAGAGAACCACTCCTGATAAAAAGAGATGTCTGAGAATATCAACTGAATTCAATGTGAGACTTTAGGTGGACCCTTATTAAAACAATCAAATAAAAAAAACCTATACAGATTTTTTTTTAATTGAACTAAATGAATATAGACACTGTATTTGATTCCTTGTGAAATCTTTATTGGTAATTAGTAAGGGTGCAATCAGTAAAAATAAATAACTAATGCTTAATTATTATTGGATATGGTTACTGCATTTTTATTAAATTAAAAAATCCTTATGTGCTAAAATATTTACTAATATATTTATAGTTTAAATGATCAGATGTCTAGGAGTTACTTTATAATGGCTCCTTCAGAAAAAAAATAAAGTGGGGTGAGGTGGTGGAGTAAATGGAACAAGAATGTAGAAACTGAATCCCAGAAGATTTAGTTTACTGTCATCTCTATTTTTGTGTATGTGAAAACTGCAATTATAGAACATTAATTTATAAAGACTCTATGGATCAGCTACATGAATCCAAATGATTATCCTCTACTTATATCTCCCTATTTCAGTTCTAAATACAATGCAAACAGCATCAAAAGGAGCTTAATTTTAGGAAACCTATTGATAACTGTATACCTAGACCTCTCATCAATAATTTAAAGCTAACTTCTTAGAGCTTACTGTGTAGAGTGATTGTATAAATTATATAATTATAATTTATATAATTTTATAATATTAGTATGAAACAGGAGGCCAACAGCATAAACATGGGAAATCCAAACAGCAAATCACATAAGGGTATTTTATTTTTATTCATTTTAAAAGAACTGCTTAAAACTTAGGCTGAAGGGGAAAGATTCTACCCATAAAGCATAACAAAATATAGTCAATCTTAATTGTACCTGTAGTTCAGGTCACTCCAAGCCTGTGTAGTTCAAGGACACACTTGTGGCTTGTACATGATGACTCATGAGACAATGAAGCTCACTCAACTGTGAATCATGTGCTCTCTGCCCTACTTGCTTAGACTTTTCCTGTATTTGGTTAAGGCTTATTCAGCCTCCTGTATAAATATAAACAAACACTTCCCAATGAACAAAGCTGCCATGAGCCACAGAGGTACAAGAAGGTCAAAATAATATATTGCTTCAGGCTTTAAGTTGTTTAAGCAAGATGCCTCAAACTGTCAAGAAAAAAGTAATTGTGCTTGGATATACCAAATGCTTTAAACTTTAAATGAGATTTTGCATCCCTCTACTCATTAATTCTACTCATGTTTATTTTCCAAGGGTTGTAGAATAAGAGACCATAACCCAATATTCCATTTAATTGAAATTATCTCAAATCTACAGATTCTTCTATGATCCATATCAATTGTAAAGACAGAGACTTTCCCCATGGCAAAAAACTCATGTCTATGTCTGTAGTCATATTTAAAGAGGGAAAACACAGACTGATCCAAACATACCAATTGTCTGTTCCTAAGTCACCAATCAGATTTGTCACTCCTCCCAGGGGAAAGAAGTCCAGGCTGGTACACTGATCAATGCCTTTCCCCAGGAAAATATAAGAGAAATGAACTATTAACACTATCAATGGCAAAATAAGGAAGATGTAGGAGTTCTTTCATATATTAAGTAATAGCTGACTAGTACTTAAGTAGAAACAGATAGTGATAAAGTTACCTCTATTAGTAGTTAAATCTCTTTAATCATATTCTCTAATAAACATTTACCTATCAGAGACTTTGATTTATATACTTTTCTCCTGATGAAACAATCATCTCATTAGAAAAGCTCATGATTCTCCTGAAAGAGTAATCTGTTATTAGTAGTAGTATTAGTATTACTAATATTAATGTTTATAATAATTTTAATTCTCTTGGCTATGCTTTACCTTCTCCCTTAGAAAGAAACTTAACTCACAAGGACATAAGTATAGGCTTAACTCTTAAGCTAGAACAGCTTATTAGTCATGCAATCATAAACATTTTATGTTATATTCACAACCTAAAATCAATAACTTTCTCTAGACTATATAGAAAAGTTTGTTTATTGGAAATGAGAAATACTAGAGAATGGAAGAATAAAATTGTAATTCATTATCATAACATTTACTAGCTCTGTGGCTCATAAGTTGACATAATCTCAAGATTTTGAAATGTCACCTCCAAAAGAAAAAACCTGTATACAGATTGACTGAGAAAATGTCTATTAAATTTGTTGGAAAATGTTGAAAATTAACCATTAAATTAAAATTGTTAGACAGCAGAGCATGTTTTCTATTCCCTACTAAACCATTTTTATTAATTAAAAAACCTGCCAAGATGTTTTTTTTTTCATTTAGAGAAAGTATCATATGAAAGTATGGATTTACTTGTTATCTTTTTTCAAAATTTTTTATGGTTTATTTATTTTTGAGACAGAGAGACAGAGCATGAGTGGGGGAAGGGCCGAGAAAGAGGGAGACACAGAATCTGAAACAGGCTCCAGGCTCTGAGCTGTCAGCACAGAGCCCGACGAGGGACTCGAACCCATGAACCGTGAGATCATGCCCTGAGCTGAACTCAGATGCTTAACCAACTGAGCCACCCAGGTGCCTCATATTTTTTTAAATCTTTTTATAGTTTATTTGTTTTTGGGACACAGAGAGAGCATGAGTGGGACTTGTTATCTTGGAGTACAGAATTTTAAAGCCCAAACCATTGAGGATATACTTATCAAAACTGTGTAGTAAATATAAACTTTCCTCATATTAAAAGAGACTGCTAAATATATATTTTCAGGACTCACTGAAGTTTGGCCAAACTAAACTTTCTGGTAAAATAAGAGTTGAGTGGTGGGTGAGTTGTTAATGAAGTCACTAATGGAGAATGCAATGCCACTTCTTCTTTTTTCTAAGGAGTATTTTTTTCCCCTCTTTAATTATTCTCCTTCACAAGTTGATGGATTAGGAGTGTTTGTAGAAACGAGAGACTAACATTGCATTCCCAAGATTTATAGTTTATAAGATGTGGTTGTTCACATACAATCAAGAAGAATGCAATAGAATAGGTTTTGAGAGTACCTGATGTGTCATACCAATTTCTATTTAGAACTTGAAAAGTTAGGGTGCCAACTCAAAGAGCTAATAGGGTAGCAAGCCCCACAAGAAAGATTAGCATCCTGCATTCCCAATATTTGACATGGAAAAGATGTATGAGTTGCCTTCAGAAAAGAAGATTTTAGATGAGGAAAATATGCTGGATAATCTTTATGAGACTGTATTAAAGAAAGTGGAGAAAGGATTTAGAACATCTTAGGAGTAAGAAGTGTGACGTGAACTACCATGGTAATCCCTGATAAAGAGGCACAATTCCTCCTTCCCCTGACCAGAATAGTCAGAAGAAAAAGAAGGTGAAGAAAATGAAAAAGGAAAATAGGTTTATCTTCCCTAGTGAAAGGCCCCCAAGCCATGTGTGAGGACTTGAACTAAAAGGAAAAGAGAATCTTTGAACTGGATATGCAAATAAAGTTTCTTTTTAAACAAGCCTGAACTTTTAAATATTAAGATTGGGTTTTGACCATGAAAGACTCTTGAATACTGAAAACAAACTGAGGACTGATGGGTGTGTGTGTGGGGGTGGGGGGGAGATGGGCATGGATGAGGGCACTTGTGGGGATGAGCACTTGGTGTTATATGGAAACCAACTTGACAATAAACTATTTGTAAAAAAAAATAATAATAATAAAGATTGGGTTTTGAGTATCCAAACTTACTCTTCTTGTAACTGAAACTGATTATAAATTGGTTGTTTCTGCTGAGGGCATTGAACATATCCAACAATGCATGTTGAATGTAATGTAGGATAAATAAAGACTAAAAGTCCTGCCTATCTATTAAACTGGCTACTTATTTTCATATGACAATATATTATCTTCAAATTCCATCCATTTACTATTTCAGTGAAGCCTTGATTCATTATTAAATTTATCAACCTCCCTTTACAAGAATTCAAAATTAAGACTATTTCATATGGATTTTGTTATTATATCCTAACCACTCATCCCAAAACATAAACTCTTTTGGTTCCTATTCTTCTGTCCTTTATGCTGAGAAACAGACCCTTTTAATTTTTGTGGCCAGCTCAGTCATTCCTTATAATAAAACAATACAGAAAGTTCTAATATCTACCCCAAATTTCTCCCCCCAATCTTCATTTTCTCTTTACTTCTTACCATTTAACTATCTTTTTTTAAACTTAAATTAGAAGAGTATGTTCAGAAAAAGATCTTACTCTATGCCTATGTTTTGATTATCTCTTCTTCCTCACACTTCTCATAAACAGATCAATGGCTAGTGTTAGATAGACTCATGAAAGACAAAGGAAAAAAAGGTAGGGATTTCTGAGTAATAATAATAAAGTTTAATTAAATGAACAGAAGCCATAAAGACAAATACATCATTCATTGAAAGCAACCAAATAAAGAAAATGGTATAGATGAATGCTGACAAATTCAAGAAGGAACAATTAAGATAAGAGACAGAGATTTTTCTCATAGTGTGGCTTTAACATCAGTCTATGTCAGAAGTATTACTTATGGGTGAACATGAATACTGAAAAGTCTCACACACAACCTGATTTGGGGAGAATAGGAGGGAGATATTCTGTTTATCTGTCCTCTCTTCTTACTGGCAGGAGGATGGTGTGTAGAGTGGAAAGTAAGAACAGAAAGCTTAGCTGGGGAGAGATAATGGAAAGAAGAAAGCCAATAGTAAGAGTTGATTCTTCATACAAAGGATACAGGATTTTGCTGAAATGGAGGAACAGTCTGAATTCATGAGACTTTCCCCCATAGAAGCAGGATATCTAGACATCACTTGGAGAAAAGGATTCTTTCTCAGAAGATAGAATCAAATATACTCCAACAAAGACTGCATCTGGTCATCAGGCCGCAGAGATGATAAATAGGTAAAACTAATTTCAACACTAGATTATAAGGATCATATACCATGATCAAGTGGAATTTATTTAAGGGATACAAGGCTGGTTTAATATCTTCAAATCATTGAATGTGATACACCACATTAGCAAAATGAAGGATAACAATTATATGATCATTTCAAGAGATGCAGAAAAAGCATTTGACAAAACCCAGTATCCATTTATGACAAAAACTCTCAACAAAAGAGGTGGGAATGAATGTGCCTCAACATAATAAAGACCATATATGACAAGACCAGAGCTAATAGTGTACTCAATAGTAAAAAGCTGGAAAATTTTCCTCTAATCTCTGGAACAAGACAAGGATGTCCACTCCCATCAGTTCTGTCCAACATAGTACTAGAAGTCTTAGCTAGAGGAACTGATAAGAACAAGAAATAAATAAAATTGGAGAGGAAGAAGTAAAACTGTCACTGTTTGCAGAAGACATGAGGCTATATACAGAAAATCCTAAAGACTATCAAAAAACTATTAGAATAAATGAATTCAGTAAAACTTCAGGATACAAAATCAATATGCAAAAATATGTTGCATTTCTATACAATAATAATGAACTATCAGAGAGAGAATTTAAGAAAACAATCCTATTTGCATTTGCATCAAAATAATAAAATACGTAGGAATAGATTTAATACAGATGAAAGACCTATATACTGAAAACTGTAGGATATTGTAGTAAGAAACTGAAGACACAAATAAATGGAAAAATATTCCATGCTCAAATACCCAAAACAATATACAGATACAGTGCAATTCCTCTCGAAAGTCCAATGGCATTTTTCACAGACATAAACAATCCTAAAATGTATATGGAACCACAAAAGTCTCCTACTAGCCAACACAATCTTAAGAAAGAAGTACAAAGCTGGAGGCATCATTCTCCCTGAATTCAAACTATACTACAAATTTTTAGTAATTAAAACCCTATAGTATTGCTATAGGAATAGGCACATAAATCAATGGACAGCCTTGAAATAAACACATGAATAGAGGTCAATTAATTTAGGACAAATGAGACAAGAATATACAATGGAGAAAAGATAATTTCTTCAATAATAGTGTTAGGAAAATTGGACAAATATATGCAAAAGAATAAAATTTGACCTCTATCTTGAACCATATACAAAATTAACTCAAAACATTATTTAAAACTTGCATGTGAGATCAGTAACCATAAATGTCCTATAAAACATAGACAGTAAGCTTCTTGACTAAGACTTGGTCAAGACCTAGATTTTTTTTTAACTGATACCAAAAGTAAAAGCAACAAAAGCAAAGATAAATAAGTGAAACTACCTCAAACTAAAAAGCTTCTGCACAGCAAAGGAAATCATCAACGAAATAAAGAGGCAACAAAGGAGAAAAATTTTGTAACATCTATCTGATAAAAGGTTAATACTCAAAATACATAAAGAGCTCACACAATTCAAAAGATAAATAGTCCAATTAGAAAATAGGCATAATATCTGAATAGACATTTTTTTCAAAGAAGACATACAAATAAGTAACAGGTATTTCAAAAGATGCTCAACATCATTAATCATCAGAAAAATGCACAGTTGAAATGTTGAAATAACACCTCACAGCTATTAGAATAACTATTATCAAAAAGACAAGATGCGGTGCCTGGCTGTCTCAGTTGGTTGAGCATCGAGCTCTTGATTTTGACTCAGGTCATGATCCCAGGATTCTGAGTTGGAGCTCCACATTGGGCTCCATGTTGAACATGGAACCTGCTTAAGATTCTCATTCTCTCTCTCTTTCTCTGTCATCTCTCTATCTCCTTCTGCCCCTCTCCCCTGCTCATGTGCTTTTTCTGCATCTAAAAAACAAACAAAACAAAAAAGACAAGAAATAACAAGTGATGTGGACGTGGAGAAAAAAGAACCCTCATGCACTATTGGTAGGAATGTAAATTGGGGCAACCATTATGAAAAACAGTATGGAGATTGCCCAAAAACTAAAAATAGAACTACTATATGATCCAGAAGTACAACTCCTAGCTATTTAACCAAAGAAAATGAAAACACTAACTCAAAGTTGGTAAATGCAGACCTATGCTCGTTGCACAACTATTTATAATACCCAAGGTATGGAAACAACCTAAGTGTCCACTGATAGATGAATTGATAAAGAAGTTGTGGTTGATATTTACAATGGAGTATTATTCAGCCATAAAAATAAAATCTTGCACCAACATGGATGAGGACATTTGAGGGCATTATGCTAAGTGAAATAAGTCGGACAGAAAAAGATAAATATCATATAATTTCTCCTATATGTGAAATCTTAAAACAAAACAAAACAAACAAAAAAAAGTTCATAGATACAGAGGAGATAGACTCCCCAAATGCATGGGTGGGGAGTAGGAAAAATAAATGGAAGGGTCAAAATGTAAAACAATAAATTAAAAATTTTTAAAAATTAGATCCTTCCTGGTGTAAATGCAGAAACATAAGCAAAAAAACAGACATATAAATATCCATTATGCTGCATTGTGGGTTTATTGTCAATCCAGATGATGTTGCTCAATTTCCGCCTTACTAAATCTACATTTATAGTTTTGACATGTAATTAAAACATTTATGTATATATTCATACATTTATAAAATTATAAATCAGAATTTTAAATAAAAAGAGGAAGGAAAAGAATCGAAAAATAAAAGAAAATGGCATGACAAGTCTGCATACATATTATAATAAAAAACTTAAAGATGAGATAATAAAATATTGCAAAAGGTATATAATAGCAAGGAAAGTTAAAAAAATAAAAATCATTATAGAACTGATGAGTAATTTAGAAAATTCAAGAACAAAGGAGTAGATTAGAATCGAATTATGAGCATAAGGAAAGTTTTGGTAAAATTATAATGAACTTAAAAAATGAGAAGATTAAAGCAATAAAAATGAAGGTGATAATTTGAAATATCAGACAGTGATTACCCAAAGGAATTTTAATTTTTGAAGTAGAAACCAAAAGTGAACAATATCTGCAATTTATAGATATCATAAGACATATAGGTAACATGTTAAATACATTGGAAAACATTACAGAAAATATGTGGGTATAGAACAATTGGCAGTAATATGTGATTAAATTATTAAACTTCAAATACAAAGAAGGCATTCTTTAGGTAATTGGGCACAAAAATATCCAAGTCATCTATTATCAAATAATACAGATTCAGTCTGGCCTTAGATTTCTTTACAGCAACATTAAATGTCGTAGGGAAAATAAAAACCTGTGCCAGGATTTTACACATAACCAAATTGTCCTTCAAGTACAATAAGACAGGACAAAACAATACAGAATGACAGATATTTTCAGACATGCAGAAACTCAGGGAATACAGCATTTATGGGCTATTTTTAAAGGGAAAAAAAGTAAATTTGATAAATAACTCCAGTCAACTAAGTGATGAAGCAAAACAAAATAAAATCTGAAATGGAAAACCTGTCATAAAGGACTGACTGAGAACACTGAATCCATTTAAAAATAGAATTAATACCAAACATCTCTGAATATGAAGGTTATAAAACAGAATATGAATTTTATAAACTTTGACAATGTATAAATAATAATGTAGCTTACAGAAATTGGCAGGTGGGGGAGGACAGAGGAAAGCAGAAGAGTACTATTTATCTAAGCATTTGAGCAGAGATTCAAATATCATTCTCTAAAATTGAAACATGCAGTTGAAAAATTGACTCCATCTCTTAAAGATTAAAAACTGATTCCTTTCTGTACTAACTATAGATTTCTTCCCAGTGAAAAAGCTTACTTATTTTAAATTAATTGAGTCAAAATTTTGTTTCACTAAAAGTAACATGTTTAGCATGAAGTGATTTCTGTAAAAATATTTTCCATCTCTCATTAAACTTATTCAAACAGTGATATAAATAAATACAGAAAGATTTGTTGAGAATGAGGTTTATCGAAAGTTAACAATGATATTAGATGGAATTTGGGGTGATTTTATACTTTTCATTTTGCATTTTTGCTTTTCTGCATTACTTATATTTGTTTGGCAGATTTCTTTTATAATGCAAATGTGTTATGATGTCAAAAACAATAGTCATTTACTTTAAAAAAAGAGGTTAGAATAATTTTATATCTCTGAGAATCAGAATTTTGTACAATGCCCTTTATGCTGTAGGGATTCCAGAAAAGTTATTCAAAGTAGTTAAGATACCTATTTGATCATGTCTTTATCAATCAAACTTCATACTTTTCCAGGCTGACCCTTCTTGGGCACAGAATAGATTAAATGGTGTATGTGTTTGAATTATATTAAATTACTATTTCCCTTCTTTCTCATCCTGATTCAGAAGAATTATTATGGATATCATACTTGCTCAGACACTAACACTTAAATTTTTACAAATCAATTATTAATTTTAAAGTGTTTATTCATTAAAATATGCACACGAGCTTATATATAATGTTCCCTGTAGGATAAAAAAATTTTATATAAACAACTGAAAATGATCCAAAAATTTGGGGGGGGGGTTTCCTGGCACAAATCCTAATCTGTATTAGTTCACATTTCTCTGGTTCTTTGCATTTTGATTTACTGCAAGTTTAGAGAAAAAAGTTCTAACATTTCCCTTGCCTGGAATGGTGGGGAGGGTTAGTGTTATTGAGATGAGGTGAGGTCAGACTTTCATATCAACATGGATTGTCAAAGTTAGGAATATAGGAAAACATGAGCAATCACTTTATATTTTATTGTGAAGGTGATTTCGTGAGCTTGATAATAATAATGGATCCATGTGTCCCTAAGTGTCCCATCAGATGTATGCTATTTTTATTTGAGGACTTTATAGTTTCAGGCTGAAACTATCATGAACATCATTAATTATAACATTTTATTTAATCCAATAAACAAGAATATTCAGCCGCCAACCTGATGGCATCATAGCTATATGCTTTCACCTATAAATCTATATCCCCACCCCAAATCAGTTAGCTTCTTAATTTCCTAAATTTACCTATATAATATCCTGTCAGATAAGCTGATAGTTATTCCAGTGTTGCTGAATAACTAGATACTGGGAAAAGAGAGATGTACACAGTGATTCCTTACAATCAAATTAAAAGAGGAGTGAAGGAAAGTGTCTTATAAGGAATGTATGTGTGGTATACAGAAAACAAACAACCTCAGAGTATTAACAACAAAGTAAAAACTGTTGTCTCAATTCAGAAAAATTTTGCTATTTCTACAATGCAGGCGGCTCATTTTTGGAGACTTCTAGCACAGAAAAGCTGTAAATTCTACCAAAATAACAAATTCAGAATAAAGACAAGAGAAGTTACAGACAAAAGCAATGAAACAGAAAGAGAGAGAACCTCAAATCTCATGGTTTCACATTTTTAAAAAAGTTTTATTTCTTGCTCTTGCAAAATATGATATAGGTAGTCCACCCTCTAGGGCAGATATCTTCCATACAATTATTAACGATGGCTTGAAATAAAGTCTACATCTCAACCATTTCAATACAAGTCATCTTTAGTTGCCTGATAAGAGGATAGATTGGTATGAAAAGTGTACAGAAGGTTGGAAGTGACCCTGCACACATTTGTTTAGTCAGAACTGTTCAGATAGTCATACTAACAACAAAAGTATATGAGTTTAGTTTTCCGTGAGCCCAGGAAAGAAGAATGTGAAGTGGAGTATGGTGAGAACATACACTGTTTCCATTTGGTTCATGCTTAACAGTGCCTGTATGTCCTAGAGCAAAAAGGAAGATGAACCATTTGTGAATTACTCAGCATTTGTCAGGATCCTTTAATTCCTCTTAAATTCCAAGTTGTTTTTCTGGTACAGAGATTCCGTGTGTGTTTGTGAGTGTGTGTGTTTTCAGTATGCTGTTCTGTTCTCTTCATCCTTAAATGACACATTTTCAACAGACAATCAAAAAGCTGAAAATTCTTTTTAAATACAAGATACACGATTTAGCATTCTACCATAATCTCTCCAAGTAACCTCCCTGTGAGTTCATCATTCCTTATGTTGGTCACAAGTTTTCATGTACAGTCTGCATGGTATTATGCATATAGTCTTAGTTTTTGACTGTGTAGTTATTCTTCTTGAATGAGGCTAAAACCCTAGGATAATGTAAACCATATGTTACATATATATAATATATAGTATATATAATGTGTATGTATGTATGTATGTATGATATGTACATATGTATAATATATGTATATATGTGTATGTATATATGCATATGTATATATGTATAATATATGATATGTAAAATTATATTATATGTGTAACATGTAATAAGATAATATGTAATATAAAATCATTGTAATATATGCATGATACTATGTATAGTATGTAATATGATAATTTGTAATATAAAATCATTTTTACCATCTACAGCAATTCATGAAGACCCTTGATATCAGTCACATAATGCATTCATGTTGAATTAATTATTCCATTTAATTCTAATGAAGGATTAAAATATAAGATTATAAAAAGAGAAAGTGAGAGAAATAGTTATCAAATGTATTGGCTATATATTTTCACTCTGTATCAATTAATGATTATTGATATTTCATTGGTTGCCAGGATAAATATACTTCATACGTTGAATGGGATACAGTATGCAATCACATAGGATTTCTCAGCCAATCCCAGAAGATTGTACTTAATTAGTCAGAACATTGAGATTCATGCAGACCAAATAGTAAGATAACAGGGTGTAAGGGATTAACTGTTTTTATGTTTGCTTCTCTATTTTGTTTTTTGCACTTTTGCTTTGGAGCGGAAAAAAAGTGAAAAAAGTAAAGAAAAATCCAGAGACCGTCATTAACATCTGAGCTTGGGTAGAAGAGGAAAGTAAAGATTGAAATCACTTTTTAAAAGATATCTCTGTTTGATAGGAACTATTTGTAGGCTTTAATAAAATTAAGAGTATTTACTTTTTTAATGTTTGTGTGTGTGTGTGTGTGTGTGTGTGAGAGAGAGAGAGAGAGAGAGAGAGAGAGCGAGCGGGGTAGGGGCAGAGAGGGGTGGGGAGACAGGATCTGAAGCGGGCTCTGCGCTGACCACAGAGAGCCCAATGCAGGACTAAACTCATGAGCCATGAGATCATGACCTGAGCTAAAATCAGTGCTTAACTAACTGAGCCACCCAGGTGTGCCAAGAGTATTTACTTATCTTATTCACTTAACAGTTATTTATTAAATCTTACTAATAGCTAATATCATATTATAGCTGCACTTGATGACACAAAAACGACTAATAACAGTTGTGTTCCAGGAAGTGATAATGCATTAAAAAAAAAAAAAAAAGCAGTCCACATTCAACTGAAGTAATAACTTCTATTCATCAGGAAATCACATTATTAAAATTTAATTGTTTTTAGATATTATTTTTGGAACATCACAGTGAATGCATAGGGAAATGGAACTCTAGGCAGATAAAACACATTGGGACTACTGCAATAACCCAGGAAAGAAAGAATGACAGTCTAGCTGAGGAAATTGGAGACAGACAGCAGGTATGGATTAGAGATATAACTAAGAGGTAGGACCCATCTGAATGTCAGGATATGAGAAAGATAGAGATCTTGGATCTTTCTCAGATTTCTATTTTGAATAAAGATATAAAAGTATATTCCATTAGCCAAGATAAGAAATGCAGGAGAAAGGGGATAGAATGTGTGTTAATTCACTGTTGCACAGTAAAGGCCATGGGCAGTCTTCGATCTGTCCCCTGCACACTTCTTCAGCATCAGCTCCTTCTCCTTCATCACCCTCCAGCCTGAACAAGCAACTACATTCCCAAAGTACTGTTCATTCCTATGAATGACCCCATACTGTTCATTCCTGTGAGAGATCACCCCACTCATGCATGTAGGGAAGTTACACCTGTCTGTACAACTCAGTTCAAAAGTTATTTCCTTCACTAAAGCCTTCTTTTAACTCCCAACATTAGGAGGCCTCATGGAAAGGATACTATGTTTTATTCATTTTATCATTCCTAACTTCTTGTATAAATGCTTCCACAGATATTTTTGGGTAAGGATGACTAACTCACTGAATGACTGCTTTAAGATAGATTGAAAAAATGAATTAATCAACACAATATGAAAGTGCATATTGTGCACAATATGAGTGCATGGGGAATCTTATTAGGGAGTGTCCATTTCTATTAGGAATAATCTTAGGGTGGTTTCACTGAAGACATGATTTTTAGTTTGATATTTATTGCATGGTAAGGCCTTTGTTTCACTTAGAGAAAAGTAACTAAGCAAGTATGAGTGTTAAAATCCTCAAACATGATTGAGATGCAGATTCTATTTATAAGTTGTGCCTCTGATATATAAGTGTATCTCATAAGTTTTGGATTTATTATATAAAAGAAACCAATGGAGATTTGAAAGCATTAATAATATGTAATAAGTACAATAAACTCAACTCAGGTCTCTATACATGTTCTGTGTGTGTGTATGTGTGTGTATGTATAGGGAGGTATATATATATGTATATATACAAATACTTTTCAAAAATCAGTATATTTATGTAGCGTTAGATTTCTGTTTTTTATTGATAAATTCTAAAGAGACATTTTAAATATGTTGAACTTCTTGTTCTTAAACAAGAACTGTTTGGGTTGTTCATATCATTATCATGTGTCTGTGTATATGTGTGTATGTGTGTGTGTGTGTGTTTGATTAGCATATGTTTCCCTGACTTTCAAGCTCTACAAAAAGCTATTTAATATGCTTTCAAAACAATGCAGATGAGGTAGAAACTAACAAAACTATCAATTTCCCCTATTACTTAGTAAAAAAGGAAATAATGCTTCATAACCAACATTAAATTAACAAAGTTAGCATGAGTCTTTCCAGTCTAAAACTTTTAATGAGGAGGCTGAGTTACAATGATGAAATTGGCTAAGATTTTATCTCTGATCTGCTTTGAATTATAGATTAAAAAAAACAAATGCTTTTGAAATATTTCTGATTAGTTGTTTTGAAATTGTAAAATATTTCAGTTGTAAACTATTGTAGAAAATTGTGTCACTGAGGATTGCATATCTGGAATCAATGACACAGAATTCTTTTCTGTGAGTTTCTCAGGGCAGTTTTTTCCCCTAGTTGGTACAGTATATCTCTATTAGATCCTGAACAGCCAAACAGTGACATAAACATGATGCAAAGAGACTTTAAAATATGATATATTGTTTCATTATGCTATATAGACCTTATTGAAAGTACCATGTTTGAGAGACAAAATTTTAAGAACTTGGGAAATCAAAGTCCAGCAAAAATTTTAAATGGCTACCTCATTTAGTCATAAAGGAAGTACCTTATTTACTTATTAAAACAAAATGTATAGGAGCACCTGGGTGGCTCAGTGGGTTAAGCGTCTGACTCTTGATTTGGGCTCAGGTCATGATCTCACAATTTGTGAGATTGACCCCCATGTCGAGCTCTGTGCCAACAGCATGGAACCATGCTTAGAATTCTCTCTCTCCCTCTCTCTCTCTCTCTCTCTCTCTCTCTGCCCCTCCCCCACTCTTGTGCACTCTGTGCACGTGTGCATGCTTTCTCTCTCAAAATAAATTAATTTAAAAAATGTATAACTAAGCTAAGATATGATAACTAAGCTAAGCTAAAAATACATATATACTCACTTTTTCCATTTTGTTAGTAATTACTAGTTGTAAACTGCATGAAAAAATATTACATTTGGAACACGTGGGTGACTCAGTTGGTTAAGCATCTGACTTCGGTTCAGGTCATGATCTCACAGTTCCTGAGTTTGAGCCCTGCATCGGGCTCTGTGCTGACAGCTCAAAGCCTGGAACCTGCTTCAGATTCTGTGTCTCCCTCTCTCTCTACCCTCCCCTGCTCTCTTCCTCTCTCTCTCTCGAAAATAAATAAAACATTAAAAATTTTTTAAAGAAAAATATTATATTTACCATTTTATCTTTGGATACTTAGTATTTTTCACTCTTGAAAATATTTGTTGAATAAACGTATGACTATCATGTACTAACTTGTGTGGGGTATCAACAAAAATTGACTTTTAGAAATGTGTAACACCTGTTATAAAGATTCAGATACACTAAAGTTGACTTAAAATAGATTAAAAAGTGATTATTTGAAAAACAATTATCAAATTAATCTGATTTATCTCATTTTATTTTTACTAGCACAAGTGTTTCTTTTTATTTTTGTGTATGTATGTGTATATGTGAGTCATTCTATACCCTGGCTGCACATAAAATAAACTATTTCCTTATATAATATGCTACAAAAAAATCTTATGCTGCAAAAAATCTTAATTATATTTCACTTATACTAAACATATGTACCATTTCCAAGACACAATTTTTCCTCCCAAATTCATTCTTATTTTGGTTCAAAGAGGACATCAAAACTGGCACACAAACTACAGATACCACATTTGAAAGCTCTACTAACAATATAGCTTCCCACTTCCAATCCATGTCAAAAGGCAGTAGTGAGAAGCCCAACAGTGAATAGGAGAAGCTTGTCAAGGGTATCTGAATTTTCCTCCAGAATCATACAGATTTATTTAGAAATAAATAGTAATACTTCATTAAAGACATGTAATTGGGGTGCCTGGGTGGCTCAATTGGTTAAACGTCCAACGCTTGATTTCAGCTCTGGTCATGATCTCACAGTTCATGGGATTGAGCCCTCTGTCAGGCTCTGTGCTGACAGCACAAAGTGTAATTGGGATTTTCTCTCTCTCTCTCTCCTTTCCCAATGTGAGCTCTCTCTCTTTCTCTCAAAATAAATAAACTTAAAAAAAAGAGACATATAATAAGTAAATGAGTTTAACAAAATATCAATAAGACAGAATAAATACATAAATTAAAGTCATTTTTATGTTTAATATTATTTGCTGTATGGCTTTATGTAAGCCAGTCAAATGATCTGAGGTCAGTTTCCTTCATTTATTCAATGATTCATTTATTTTTCAACTATTTAATCACTCACTATATGCATTTAATGTGCACTAGGCACTAAGCTCAGCTCTGAGAATGCAGAAAGGATTCATACCCTAGGGAATTCTCCTTCAAATAAGGCAAAATTAGTGTTTGGTGATAGAAGTCTACATAATCATCACCTTTGAGAGCCCATAGGAAGGCTTGCATATAGACAAGTTTTAATAGAGTACAAAGGAAGTATTTAATTCATTATCAAATGGCCCACAGAGAGGAGCCTTCGTATCTGGGATGCACCCTTGCTGGGCCGAGGAAATATTTGGAAAAAGGGTCATATTCTGGAGCTACAACATAATTAATATGAATAAGGATCAAATTATGAAGTGTTTGGAGCCCAAAACATTGAGTTTTAATTTTAACATATAGACACTATGGCAGCATTAAAAATTAAAGAAAAGAGTTAGATCATCCGATTTACTTTTTTAAAACGCAACTGGCTGTGGAAACACCTGCCAAGGAAAGTGCAAAGTTCCTGGTATATAGAATGTGTGAAAACCTCAATGGATATACTTCTCAGTCTTCAGTCATTACCTCCGATACAGGGTTTAATCTCTTTGGAAAGCAACAAGTGAAATGGTACACTGATAAAGAAGTTCAGTGTATGATTGCCAACTGATAATTGGCTGCCTAGGAAGATAAGACCCAGTATACAAAAATGACAAAATTTAATTTGTGCCAGTCTGTAACCTCAGAAGATTTTATGGTTTTTAATTTTTTTTTTACAGCTCAAGGTATAAAAAGTAGTATATTGCTACAGTTATTTCAACTATAACAAATCACTAAATATAACTTTATTAAATGGTGGAAATATTTTATATTTTAAGAGCACCATCAACAAAAATCACTTGGTACAATGGTGGTAACTGTCAAGTGACTAAATTACTCTTTAAGACAAGTTGAAATCCATTTCCACCCTATTCATACACTGGCTGGATATCATACAAGTGACTGCTAGTTTTCTTTGCCTTCATTTTTGCTCCAGCCCCTCTGTTGCTCAGTATCTGAATTATTATAATATTCTATTCAATTACATATTACTCATTATAGCCTTTGTTTTTAATCATTTCCTCTCTTGATGTTGTTTCTGTAATACCCTGCCACTTGCCTTTTATTTTAGTTTTGGTAACATACCTCCTACCTCAATATCTAGCCATGGGACAGATGAAATTAGTTAGGAGGAAAGTAGAAAGTAAATAGAAGAAAGGACCTAGAATATTCCCTTAAGAATTTCAACATTTATGTAGCTGTTGGTGATGTCTGAGTCTGAGAGAAAGTACAGAAAAATAAAGAAGAATGAATATGTAAGTTACATGCCCATAAAATCAAGACAAAGAAGGGCTTTATGAAGGAACAAAAAGTCAACAGTGTCAAAATTATTCGATTTAATTAAAGATGAGATCTAAATATTATCATTGTACATAACAGCATTAATTTCAAAAGGAGACCTCAGTGTTAATTAGTTTGATAGAGTTACTGTGCATTAAAATTGATTAAATTTTAAGAAATGGAAACAAACATCATTGAAGCATAGTTAAAAGGGACAGAATTAGGATGGTAGCAGTAGACGAGTAAATCTAAAATAATTTTGTTGACCTTTTATTGTTTTTTTTAACTGTTATTAGAAAAGCTTTGGTTTTGTAATTAAGAAACAAAATTTGAAAAGATGAGAATAAGGAAGAAAGTAAAGGTATTGTTACTGATATTTTGACTGTACAGAGCAAACAAGAAAGAAATCAGTATAGCATATTTGAGTGTATATATTAGAGGTTCAAAGGGGCAAGGAGAAGGTAGAATTCGGAAGTTATATAACTGGTTATAGTGTAGTTGATGGAATCTTGACTGATACTTTCTACTTTTTCTCTAGGAGAAAATAGGAGTCAGGGTGATCAAATGAGAGAATATGTGGGAGGAATGGAAACAAATTTCTGTGCAGAAGTTTTAAATTTTTCATTGTGGAGGGCATGAGATTATTATGATTTTCTTTTGCTCTAGATTCACTTCAGAGCAACATTGCCCAGGGATTATTTTTTTCTTTTTCGAGTTAGTATTTACACACTATCAAATGCAGATTTGATAACTTAACCCCAGTTAAGATATAGAACATTTTTATTACCCTAATAAATTTTCTCAATTCCCTTTCTGGTCAGTCTCCCTGTCTCAAGCAACCAATGTTCTCAGGTTTATCATCATAGCTTACTCTTTCCTGTTTGATAACTTTTCTGTAAATAGAATCAAACAGATATTATTTTAGGACTTTTATTTCACTTGAGAAAATATTTTAGAGATTTACTTATGATGGTGCATGTGTCAGCAGTCCATTCTTTTTTATTGCCTAGTAATATTCCACTGTCTGACTTAGACAAAATTTAGTCATTCATTTACCTGTTGATAGACATTTGATTTGTTTCCAATTGGGCTATTTTGAATAAAGCTGTGATAAATATACACAAGTATTTGTCTATCACTTGTAAATGTTTATTGATTATTTTATGTCAGCTAAGCTAGCATTTAAAATATTTCATTTTGTATTTTTTAAAAATAAGATAAAATAACATACTTATGTTGTTTTTATCCAACATGGTTATGTGTCTGTACTGAGAAAATTTTCAAGTGTGCTAGTCCACCTTCTAGACAAAAATTACAAGTTTATTTTCTGTTTTCTGTAAAATTTAAATATTTTTCCAAATGAGCCATACTTTTAAATGTTTTCCATAAAGTTTCTAAAAAGTTGAAAGTATACAATACTTGAAACATGAGAATTTTTATATTATAACTTTTAAAAATTATTCTACATTAAATTTCTCTCAGGTGAGATAAAGTTTTTTTAAAAAACATGTCATGTTTATTTTCTCCTACTTCAAACCTTCTCAATTACCTTTTAAAAAAAAATTATGGCTTAAATTTATTAGTTATTGAAGCCTCAGGTTCATGATTAAATCATTTTGACATTTTTGCGTGCTCTATTTTAATACTTGTTAAGGCAATTTGCATTCTATTTTGCAAACCTATTTATATCTATTTAGAATTAATTCTATTTACAAGTTTCTGTGTTCAATGCAATCTATCAATCACATTTCTCCAAACCTAAGCTTCTAAAGATCATTATTTTGACTCTTCATGGTTTGATCTTAACTTTATTTCTTTTCTTCCAATACTAAAAT
This sequence comes from Crocuta crocuta, assembly GCF_008692635.1. Lineage (NCBI taxonomy): Eukaryota > Metazoa > Chordata > Mammalia > Carnivora > Hyaenidae > Crocuta > Crocuta crocuta. Next base: position 17,438,778 of record NW_027551558.1, read on the forward strand.
TCAAAATTTATTTCATTGGTTCTTATAAATCTAATCTTTTTTCTCCCATTGTATATATAGCTTCATTAACAACTTGACTGAGCAAAGTGTTATTAATCATAATATTTGACAATCTCTGTCATAAAAATTCTATATGGATTTTGTGCCAATGTCTTACAGATTTTAGAATTTCAGTGGAGGAAGCTACAGCCAGGCTTATTTCTCTTTCTGTGCTTGCAACTCTTTGATATCATCTTTTTTTGTTCCTTTTTGTTTATGTTCCCTTTTTTTATATTTTTAGGAATTTTTCTTGGTACTTAAACTGTTAAATTTTATGAGGCTATGCTTAAATAGCTCTTCCCTTTTCTTCAATTTTAATGTCAGGTTCATAACAATCTATATATCTAAGTTTTCTTCAACCAAGGAGAGATATTCTGCTCTTTATAAACTGCCAAACATGAGGCATCATCATTTTCTGCTTCCATTATTTATTCCCTTAATGATCACCTGTGGTTCTTCATCTTAACTTCTACCTTCTTAGAGATTCTCAAAGGTGTACTTTATCTCAATTATCTATTTACTTTTCTGTTGTTACTGATTATGTTATAGTTTTAAAATTTATAATTCATGTTTTTGTCCTTAGATTATTTACTTATTTCTGCCAGTTCCTAAATGTGATCATGTTTCATAGAATCTATTTGTCCATCTCCTGATTCATAGGGTCTGTGCTTTCTTGAATTTTACTGAATGCACATGTTTAATTCTATTTAATTATATTTAACTTTTCTACTTTTATATTTTATTTCAAAAGTCAGATTTTATTTTATATATTATCATTTCCTACCTTTTGTTTGCATGTATTTTATCATCATCATTACTAAAGAGATGAAAAAAAGGAAAAGGGAAAGGAAAAGAGATCTAACAATACCTTTACACAGAATTTTGTAGGAATTATGTATGAATACTCACCATCTACGTTATTTTTAGAGTTTTCAGGTGGTGCCTTAGTTCAAGCTGTTATTACAGGATAGTGTGAGTGGCTTAAACAATAGAAAAAACCTTCCCTACAGTTCTGAAGCCTGAGAATTCTAAGATCAAGGTGTCAGCAGATGTGCTCTCTGATAAGAGCACTTTTCCTGGTTTGTTGATCACCATCTTCTTGTCTCCTCATATGGTGGGAGAGCAGAGAGACGAAACAAGCTCTCTCATTTCTTCTTATAAGGACCCTAATCCTATTACTAAGAGCTCCACCTTTGTGACCTAATTACCTCCCGAAGACCTCATCTCCTAGTACCATCACAATGGGGCTTAGGATTTAATATATTAATTTGGGAGATGACACAAATATTCAGTCCTAACAGATGACCAGATAATAATTGGTTCTTTACAAAGGAGTCAGGAATTGCTCTTAGCAGAAATTCACTATGTGGTTTCTTTGTATTTTTAAAGGTGTTTCAAGTATATTTCTGAGTTGTTTACTGTTTGTTTCATCTTCCTATCCACATTTAGCTGTGCATTATTTATTATAATACATGTTATAGCTATGTCTACTCTTCTTTCTGAACTTGTTTCTTGTCTCATTGGAGTAAAGATATGCTGATCCAGAAAGAAAGGACTGTATTAGGAAGAAGTCCCATATGCATGACCTTGCAGTCCTTGGGCCTTCCTTCATAGATGCTTTGGACAGCCTTGAGTATCCACTGTTCACAAAGTTTCCATGGGGTTTGTCCCATTTGCCACATTGTCTTTCTTACTCCCAACTACTGCTTCTTTTAGGCAAATTTTGTTTATTGGGACTTGCCCAGCAATCCTCTATTTATTTTGTTTGTAATTATGAAGATAGAAAGTAGAGAAGAAACTGTTTGCACAGTAGAGTTACAAATCCCTGAGTTACAATGTTTTTATTTGTTGGTTTGTTTTCTTAAAATATATGTGAACCAGAGTAAGTTAATTAACTTCTCTGGGTCTCGATTTAATATGATCAATTTCGCCCTCAATAAGGATTTAAAAATAAACAAGTTATATATTAAAATAATGCAGAATACCTAAGTTATAGTATATGACCTTATTCATATTTTATAGAGCAACCAAGCTTTACTTTCTCTCTTTATCACTTATCATCAAATCTTACATCCTGCCTGTAGAAAGGATTTCCTTCTAAAACTATATTATTTTGTTTTTTGACTCTGATCTCAAGATTAATCAAAGTGACAGTAGACATGATAAGTAATAGCCACACACAAAAAATTCTAAATTGGCACCAAAATACTATCTAAAGGGCTAAGTTTCAATGTATGTAAACTAGCTCTGTTCCAGAGAGAAATGGTAGCCCATAATTCTCTTACCACCCTCTCTGCTACTCTGGCTCATTGCCCTCTTTTATTTTTTTCATGGTAATCATTGCTATCTAAAACTTGTGGCTACTTCTTCCTTGACAGCGATCAGGTATTCTCTGTTTACACGATGTAAACCTTCTAGAATAAAGCCTCATTTCCTCTTTATTCACTATGAAATCCCTAGAACTTCAGTCTAGCAAGTTGTAGGTGCTCATTAAATGTTGAATGAATGAATGGAGTTTTTTAGCACATTATTCTTCAGAGAGAATACTTGAGTAACTTCTCAGAATATTATCTTTGTGATGAATGCACACTTTATAACAGTAAAACCACGTGTCATTTATTTTGCCACTAGTTGTCCATAAACATGAAAATAAAATAAAATAAATTTAAAAATCTGAGTGAATGAGTAGAAACAACTAAGTGGTCCCAATGGCAAATGATTATTGAAATTTTGAAGTGCTATTGTTATAAGAATGCAAACCTATTTGGAATAGTAGAGGAGGCCTACTTAGACTTAAAAAATTATTAGCTGACTCATAATGTTAAACAATGTCAAATCATGAGAATGCCACATACTACAGTAAGTTAAAAGTTAAAGTTAAAAAGTTAAAAAAAGTTAAAAAGTTAAAAATTACTCGCAGATCCATGGCTAGGGAATGGGATTCCTCTTTATGCATTTTGTCATGAATGTCACATGCATAAGTGATAGCAAATTGTGAAACGTTTAAGAGCTATGAACAGTATTTTTTTTTCAACATTTATTTGTTTTTGAGAGATAAAAATTGAGCACGAGCTGGAGAGGGGCAGAGAGAGGGAGACACAGAATCTGAAGCAGTCTCCAGGCTCTTAGCTGTCCGCACAGAGCCTGACGCAGGGCTCGAACTCACAAACCGTGAAGATCATGACTTAAGCAAAAGTTGTACGTTTAACCTACTAAGCCATCCAGGCACCCCTGAACAGTATGTCTTGATGTGACTTCATAACCACCTATATCAATGATTCTCAAATGTCTATATATATTATATATATATGTTTATATATATATAATATATATGACTATATATATCATATATCATATATATATGATATATATATATCAAAAGGGAAATCTTAAAATTCATCTTGTAATACAGAAGTTCTTAGAAGTAGGAGTAAAACCTGAATGTCTACATTTTTAAATCTCTCAGGTGATGCCCATTGAACACCACCTTGTATAGCAGGGAACAAGCTTAGAGAATATTTAGTGCCTTTAACAGAGATTCTATTTTAGTAGCTCTGCCACAGACCCTTCTATGTGTATATACTAACTGTGTGAAAATCTAGCCTGATATTGAAATTTAGAGGTCAGGTGATGAACAAAATTTTCAAATCAGGGACCTTTCCCATTGATTCTGAAGTTACTCGGGTCTCTAACCAATAGTGTGCTGAATGATGAGTGATTGAAAATAGAAGCCCTCTGGATGAACTCAAATTCTGCTTATTTTATTCAACTTGCAATAAGACATAAAAATATCATGGGACTTTGAATCTGAAAGACTTGTTCTTCTTATGAACATTCTCTGGCTACAGATGGTTGAATTATTTAAATTGTTTAAATACCTTATTTAAGAAGTGCAAATGCATATCTGAGAAAATTGTAAATTACTTACCCCACTTTGGAAAACAATTTGACAGTATTTATCAAGAGCCACAAATGCCTTCCTATGCTAATTTGGGGGTTATATACTTATGAAATAATCGTTTTACATATTTGAAAGTTTTAGGTATGCAAAAGTTTAATAAATGATTACCAATAATAGGAAAATTTGATAACTCATACATGTTTGATAATTGAGTGTTTAGGGGAACCTGTGTGGCTCAGTCGCCTGAGCACCTGACTCTTAATTTCAAGCAGGTCATGATCTCACGGTACCTGGCATTTAGCCCCACGTCAGGCAGGCACTAACAGCATGGGAGCCTACTTTGGATTCTCTTTTCCTCACTCTCTGACCCTCCCTCACCTACTTACGTGTGCTCTCACGTGCTCTTTCTCTCTCTCTCTCAAATTAAATAAACTGAAAAAAATTTTTTTTAATTTTTTTATGTCTTTATTTTATTTTGAGAAACAAAGACAGAGAGTGAGTGGGGGAGGGGCATAGAGATAAGGAGACACAGAATCTGAAGCAGGCTCCAGGCTCTGAGCTGTCAGCACAGAGCCTGATGCAGAGCTCACACCCACAGATTGTGAGATCATGACCTGAGCGGAAGTCAGACACCCAACCAACTGAGCGACCCAGGTTCCCCTAAAAAAATAATTGAGTGTTCAAACTCTGAAATATACTTTCTATTTAATATTAATTATCCATAATGAAAATGTCTAACTATCTCATCCAACTCCTTCCCATAAACATTTGATTCCTATAAGTTAACATATTTTCTATTCTGGATGTTCTTCAGAGCCAACAGAGATTATGAGATACCATTAGGTACAATCACACTCCACTTCAGATTCAGAGCCTTTAAAATTTAATGTTGAAAAATTATATCTTACAAATTATGAAGTGCACCATAACAGTGAGATATAGGCAGTATTTACTACAGTTCAGAAAAGAAATATGCAACTAAGTGGACTGCAGCAGTCAAGCGAGATTCCACAGGGGGAGTATGGAGGAGAATTTTGTAGAACATTCAAAGCAAATAAAAAAGAATAGTGAGGGAAGGCATTTAGATAAGCTATGGTCTGACTAGCAAAGAGGACTAGTGGAAGAGTTTTAAAGGAAATTTGGGGCTGAAATAAAAGTCTTTTTAGAGGAAGAAAATGGCCATAAATACCTCTTACTAGATAACCTCTGCATTTATGCAAAACTACCTAGGAAAGGGGAGAGTTAAAGTAGTCAAACTTCTTTGTGTATCTTACTAATTAATAAAACAAGAAAATTCAACAATTATAATTTATTGATATATTCCTATAAGCTAGGCATTTGAAATGACCCGTCATTGATGACTTTTAAATTTCCCCTCACAACACTCTGCAAGGCATACATCATGCAACTTGTAGTAGATGCCATTGTGTCTTCTGACAGGGTCTTAGGTCAGCCAGAAGACCTCCATGTTTCACTTCTTTTTCCTTGGTGTGGAAAACTACTCCATCAATGGGTAGCTGCAACTGTTATATGATGAAATGTCTCTGGTCCCTAAAATTGATTTAAGCTGGGCCCTTTGCAACATCACTGTACTTCACTCTCTCAAACCACACTGATTAATGCAGTTGGGATAGTGTCAAAGATCAGGGGATTCTTTCAGGATTTCTATCTGGAGCCGGGGAGGCAAAGGCCTTTCTTCTGTGGTAAGTGGAAGAAACTGTAAACAGAAGACTATGAAGAAAACATACAAATGGAACAAAGATTTGTCACAGAGAGACAAGGAAATTGATTTGAATCTGTGGTTCCATATCCTTGGATTTTCTCTGGTTTTTATTAAGTAGCTTGGTTGTTTTATAATCTTATGATTATGTGGCTATACCAAGATCACTGAAGTCTCTGTGAAACAGAGGTCTTAGCAGTCCACACTCAAAATCCAAGGTCAATATCACACTTAATAGAAGGAACAAAGTAACTTTGTCAAGATCACACAATGGTAGTGGAGCTGAGATTTGAAGTCAGGTCTGTTTGATACCAAAAACCATTCTTTCCATCTACCACCACTTTCTAATAGAAGTTTCTGCACCATTCAGAAGTATGACAACTATAAGCTACATATAGTTCCTGAGCACATGGTGTGGTCAATATACCAAGGGGCTGATTCTTTAAAAATGTTCTTCCATTGTAATTCATTTACATTTAAGTTTAAATAGCCACACATGATTATTAATTACCATATTGGACAGCACATCTCTGACATGCACTCTTCAAACTATTATTGGGTTTCTTCTGCAGACACACTCCAAGACAACTCTAAAAGAATATAGAAGAAACATTATACTGTTTCATCTGTATTTATACATACCAATTCTTTTTGTGTTGAACTAAAACCCAGAAATGCATTGGCAGCCTCAACAAGGGAGAGAGTCCAGGTACAATGAGAAGAATTTGAATTTCAGGAACTTGTAGGAAGGAAAGCTAGCTGGAGAAAATCCAGTATATCTGTATATAGATATAACAAATGGAAACTTATCAGGTATGTTATGTGAGAGACTATTTGTGCTTCTAAAAGGTCCCATTATCACTGAAACACAAAAGTAGGTTGACGGAGCAAATGGTTTCTTTCACCTAATAAAAAAATGTATGCATTCACCTTGATAGATCCTCATCTCTCCCACTTGTTCCCATTTCAGTGTCATTGCACAAAAAAGAAGCTCAGGCTTGTTACTGTGATATAAAGTGCATTGCTAGCAAAATGTCATTCCTTATATTCATGGATGAATTCAGCAAAGACCTGGAACCATTTGATACAGTGACTGAAACCAAAAATCTGTGGTTTACAAATACAGAGTGATTCATATAAAATCTGAATCCGCAAGCTTTAGGAAGTCTGTGTGAAAAATAAAACTCAGTAACCTGTCGTTATACTTCCATGTGTGTTGTCAAATCAATTTTATTTTTTCAGGCTAAAGAAATAGTTTAGAACTGTTGCTAATATAAGACATCTTTTCACATTTGCAGGGTAGATTTACTTGGTTTTAGACAACAAACCACACACTGGTACAAAGGACTTTTATAGCAAGTGTACAGACAGATACATAATATCTAAATGATTCAAACTAGAAGCATAATCTACATCCAAACTATATGATATTTATTTCTCTTCCCCTTTGAAGTTCTTGTATATATTTCCAGGTCATTTTAATGCCTTTCTATTCTGAGTCTTACCATTGTAAATTTAACTTCTAAGAATTTAAATAGTCATGAACTGTATTTGTGCCCAAAATATTATTTTTGGAGACATAGAAGCTCCCCAGAAGTTGCAGTTCGTATAATATCAGCATACCCACATGCGTATATATGTGCATATACAGTTGACCCTTGAATAACATAGGTATTAGGGGCACTTACCTCCTGCAGAGTCAAAAATTCACATATAACTTTTGAATTCCCCAAAACTTAACTACTACTGATCAGAAACCTTAATAGCCCACTGCTCACCAGAAACCTTAAAAGGATAACATGATCAGTTAACAGATATTCTGTATGTTATATGTATTATATACTGTATTCTTATGATAACATAAAAGAAGGAAAAGAAAATATTATTTTAAAAACTATAAAGAAGAGAAAATACATTTACAGTGCTGTCCTGTATTTATCTCCCCCCAAAAAAATCTGCATGGAAGTTGACCTGTGCAGTTCACAACCCTGTTACTCAAGAGACAGCGGCTATATACATGTATCTGTTGCCAGCAGTGCATGTGAATTATGGCACATTACAGCACTTCTGGCATATTATCAGTGAACAATAACTACCAGTATTCAAAGAAAATCATTGTTCCTGTTGATCTTCACAAGACTCTTATAAAGTTTAAGTCATGGTTAAGTCAAGATAAGTCATGATTTATTAAAAAATTTAAGTCACCTAGATTTCCAAACTATTTGGCTACATTCTCAAGGACTGGGTAGGTGAGAAATACATGGGTGGCTCAGTCATTTAAGTATCTGACTCTTGATTTCAGCTTAGATCATGATCTCATGGTTCATGAGAATGAGCTCTGCATTGAGCTCTGTGCTGACAGAGCAGAGCCTACTTGAGATTATCTCTTTCTCCCTCTCTCTGTGTCTCACTCACTTTTGCTCTCTTGAAATAAATAAATGCAATAAAAATAAAAGAAATAAGAAATAAATACTGAAATATTCATCTGAAAGACTGAAAATACTAAGTCTGATATTTGTAAAAAATTAGCATTTTCAAATATGAAATATAATTCAAAATTTTGATTTTGCAATTTGTGTGATCATAGGAGAATAAAAGGTACACATTTACCAAGCAGGACTCAGGATGGTAAAAAAATGATTTTGGAGTAAGCATTGGTGTATACCTCCTCATTTCAGTAAGTGTGAGAAGAAATGATTAAATACTAAGGATAATAAATGATATAAAAGACAGGAAGCTGTGGAGAAACAATTTTCTCTGTCCTTAGTAATCTGTAGGTATGAATGAGATCATATTAATAGTAATAATACACATGTTTCAGACACATATGCCCCAAACATCTGAGCAGAACCAGAGTCCTTTCAAGTGAAACCTCAATAGTTTTGATGAGCTGTAAAGAAAGTCCCACATGTGATAACAAACAACTCCCATTGCCACTCTAAGACTTATTATGATGGCTACCTGTTTTGTCTCCACATCTAGCTAAGATGCTGGAGCCCTTAAACTGCCAAAGTTACTGACTGTTCTGTTAAATCTTGTTATTTTCTGTGCTGGAGAGTAAAAAGTTATCTTTCTATTCTAAATAAATTTGGCTATTTATTTTAATGAAAATAAAATAAAATTAATAAATAAATTTGATTATTTTTAAGCCAAAATAAATATCTATAAATAGTCTGAAGAGTTTTCACTTTTAACTGAGGGTCTCCAGAGAAATGATTAACTCTCGTAGTTTCAATGAGACCACACAGGTGAAGAGCTAATGGAGATGAAGGTCATTAACTTAAAACTCTTTATGAGGTTCAAAATAGATATGATGTGGCCTTGGTTAGTAAATAAATTTAAAGAGATATTATCTCCCTAGATTATTGTCCTTCCCCACATTAGTGCCCTTAAACTAACTTTCTTTACATACAACTTAAGGACATAGTTTAATGGTAGAGATCAAGTCTAAGGTGGCTAAGACAATTTGTCACTTTAAAGTAGCTGCAAATGACTGCAAAAGCAAGTCAGTGGAAACTAAGTCATTCATTCAGCAAATAGTTATTGTAATTTTACCAGGAGAAAGATAACATGCTGTGTATTTGGGATAACAAAGCAGACTTGGACACTACCTTCAAAAATCATGTAGTCTGATAGAAAACATATGGTATAATCATATGTGATCAATATGTCATAAGGTTATAAGATCACTTCAGGGTTTTTATTATTAACCACCACTTTATAGTGTGTATAGTAAGAAGGGGGAAAGATGCAGACTAAGGAATTAAAATCAATACAGGAATGGTTTCAGGAATATATGTGATATACAAAGGAAAACAAGTTACTCAGTTTTCATACTGGAAAATCATAAGGAAAATGTATAGAAATTATTTTGGTGAATTAGAATATGAAATTACTAGCCTTTGTATGTGAAACTCCTTCCTAACTTGATAAGATAATTATGGATTTATTTTTGTTATTGAGGAGGTAATGTTGAGATCTGACATGCATTCATGAGACAAAACTTAAGATGGATTGGAGGGGTGGGAGAAGGCTTGGAAAAAGTGAGACCATTAGAAGGCCAGTGTAGTCTAGGCAAACAAGAAAGATCTAAACAGTTAGACTTAAAGATGCATCTTAATGTGACAAGAGTCTCAGGACTTGAACTCACAGGCACCATCAATTGACTGCCTATAGAGTGTAGGGGAAACAAGTCTCAAAGATAATCTGTGGTTTTTAGTTTAGGTAATAAGCATGATATTGATATCATTGGAAGATCCTAAAAGCTCAGAGATGGAGTAAACTGGTAGGTAATGTGATGTGTTCCACTTTAAAAGTATTGAGCATGAGGTGGTCATACATATTCTAATGGAAGAAAGCAGGAAACAGAAACATGGGCTTGGAATTCAAGTTTGAAGCTACTAGAATTTAAGTCACTAAGAGCTTCAGAGTGATACTGAAAGTACATTGATTGTGAAGGATGTTGTTATGAATGATACTAGTAAATGATGGTATAAAATGTGTAGACCTATTCCCCCAATGATTTTAGCAATCAAAATAAGAGATTAGATGCTGCTTTAAAACCCTGGGCCAAATAAAGGTATGTATCAGTTATTGGCTAAAATTTGAAGCACTACTTTACTCTGGGCATTAGTAGAGACTCAATCATTTTTATAAGGGCAAAAAATCCCTGGTACAAAAACTTTACTTGACATTACAGGAAATAATTCACAAATACCTTTCATGAATATGGATATTAAAGTCCTTAGCAAAACACCAGCAAATGTAATCCATCAGTATGTAAGTACAGCATGACTATGTGGGATTTGTTTCAAAAATGCAAGCTTGAATTCACATAGAAAATCAATCAATGCATGTTGTCATATTAACAGAATAAAGGAGGAAAAGTATATGATCATCTTAATAGATGCAGGAAAACCATGTAAGAAAAGTTACGCCCATGTGTAATGAAACTTTCAGTGAACTAGGAATACAAGGGCACATTGTAAAACTGATAAAGGACATAAAAGTAAATCTACCACTAAAGTTATAACTAATGATGAAGTTTTCCTTCTCAGTTCCCCTCAGATCAGGAATGTCAAACATATGTATTCATATCACTTATATTGAATTATGTACCTGAAGTGCCAACCAATGAAATGAGACTATATTAAAACAAATAAAAAGACAAAAGATAGGGGCGCCTGGGTGGCTTAATAGGTTGAGCATCCGACTTCAGCTCAGGTCATTATTTCACGGTTCGTGGGTTCGAGCTCCGGGTCAGGCTCTGTGCTGACAGCTGGCTGAGAGCCTGGAACCTGCTTCTGATTCTGTGTCTCCCTCTCTCTCTGACCCTCCCCTGCTCACACTGTCTGTTTCTCTCTCTCAAAAAAAAATAAATAAAACATTAAAAAAAAAACAAAAGATAAGAAAAGCAATAAAACTTATTAATTTGCAGAACACATAATATTTTACACAGAAAATCACAGGGAATCTACAAAACTAGAGATAATGGTTGAATTTAGGAATTTATTAAGATCCATTTCCTGCTGGTTTATTGATAGGCAGTTGATTTTTTTTTATTTTGTAACAATCAACTGTCCATCTTATACAAGAACAAATAATTACAAAGTGAAAAAATCCATTTAGAACAAATAGTATGTCCATCAACAAAAGAGATAAACAAATTGTGGTGTATTCATAAAATGTAATTGTACTCAACAATATAAAAAATGAACTACTGATATGTACAACAATTTGAATGAATCTTAAAAGTGTTTTGAGTGAAAGAAGTAAAAACATATACCTGTAAGATTCTATCTACATAATATAAGGAGACGCTAATTTGTGGTGATAGCAATCAAGAATTGTATGGCTGTGGGAGATGGTAATTAACTGGAATGGGACATACATGAATCTTCTATAGTCATAGAAATCCTTATTAGTGTGATTTCACATAGGTGTATAAACTTATGAAAACTCTTGAATTCCACACTGCTGATCTGTGCAGTTTACTGTATATAAATTTTACTTCAATAAGAAAAAAATCATTTCTGATCTTCCTATAAAAAGTGCCTTAGAAAAGTCAATGATAAAGCAAAAGAAAATTGCATAACCAGAAGGAAAAAATTAATTAAAATAAAAGAATCTTGCCTTAGAAAGAATAAACGTAGAGGAAATAAATTTTTCCTACAAAAATAACATGCACATATAGTTATGTGAATTACAGAGAAATTAAAGAAATATTAGATCAGTAAGATTTGACTATAAGGTAAATAATTTTAAATTCCTATCCCAGTAATGATATTCACCCAGGTCCTATACGACTTGCAATACTCAAGGGTAGAAGCTGTCATAATTCCCCAGTGACTAAATTGGTATCACAGGTCACCAATTAAACAGTGCAGATTTGGTGAACCACTGGGGGAAAACAAAGACAATAGAAACTCTCAGAGATAAATAGGTAAATAGAATATGAAAAAACCAGTAGCATATGCAAAGCCATTTTTTTGTTTCCTCTATCTGTATATTCAGTAGACAAAAGAAACTGTGTTATAGACAGATCCTTGACCCTTGGGAATTATAGGAGGGCAAACATGTCTCAGTTCAGAGAGAAAGATTCTGAAAATGAAGTTACCAGGACATTTGGGTCATTGGAAGGGAGAAAAAAGTCCTCCTCAAGAACGGATGCAGGTCAAAGAACATGAATCGCAACGCAGAATCACAAGAAGAAGCCAATTGTAAAATCTCTTTGACTAATTCAAATGCAGAGAACTGCATCAAGAAATCCACTCTGTCCTTTAACATGAAAGAAAAGGGCAGCTTAGACATGGCCTCAGACATCAGGTCAGACCAAAACTGAAGAAAAGTATATTCTATAACCTCCGATGCAGCAAAGAGCACCAGGCCTATGGAAATTACTACATTTTCATAAGCCTTTCACCTGTATCTACAATGAACTCTGTTCATAATCACAGGTCAAACAAAGAGAAAAGGCGAGGAATTATAAATTCTGGGAAAGTACTCAGTCTCCCAGAACTGAAGCAATTGCAGTTATCAATATGGAGTATAGTAAAAGCACAGGAGTAGATATCAAAGGTCTGTGATCAGCATGTACACCAAAAATCATTTTTCACAGGTATGTATGAAAGGTAAAATCAATTTTTAAAACTCCCAGTGTTAAAACAAATTAACAAAGTTAGAAATTAACAAGAAATAAAATTTGGTGAAATGTATGCTATTATAAATATTGTACATTAGAAAAAGTTAACCGAAAAGTATAAAATTAGAATGGAAAAAGACCCATAAAGACATTAAAATGCCATTATTAGCTGGATGCCTTGTTTGTTTGTTTTTTACTTTGAAGGATAAAATGATTCTAATGTATAAACGATTCTAGAGAATGTTAATATGGAAAACTAAAAAAGGAATTGATATAGTAAGCTTCATACCAGCTTAGTTTGGACATTCAAGCATAGATTTTAATCCTGATTCTGCCTCTTTTTCATCAAAAATTTTGGCAATTCAGTCCATCAGATTTTCTTGAACTGTATAGTAGTTCTAAATAGTGCTAGTAATTCCTAATACTGTGTGCACTTTTCTAACAAACCAAATCATTTTATCATGCAGTTTCCCTCTAATGGAAAATTCTAAAAATATTATAGAAATTCCATAAGATACTCAGAATATATCTGTAATTATTTTCCTCCCACAGACTGGGGGCAACCTGTTTGTTCTTTAAAAGTCAGTGGATTGGGTCACCTGGGTGGCTAAGTTGATCAAGCATCCAACTCTTGATTTTGGCTCAAGTCATGATCTCACAATTTGTGAGATTGGGCTCTGAGCTTTCAGTGTGGAGCCTACTTGGGATTCTCTCTCTCCCCCTCTTTCTCTGCCCCTTCCCTCCTTACACTCTCTCACTCTCTTTCTCACTTAAAATAAATAAATAAACTTAAAAAAATAAAAAATAAATATAGTTGATAAATTACATGCATGTCTGTCTTCGTATCATCTACCTGTATATGTGAATGTACGTGTGTGTTTATGAGAAAGAGAAATGGAAAATGAATATATAGTAAAAGGTTTAATTTTGGCCTTATGAACATGATTAGTAAATATATAGTAAAGTTATGTAATAGAAGTTAAGATGTAGGATTGAAACCAATGATAAAACCTACAAAAAATCTGCACATTCAAGCAGACACACATGCATTCATTATGAACTAATCTCATATACACAGACACATTTTACATGAAATGTTATTAAGCCATACAAAAAGTATCCTAAAAAAGTTGACCAAGATAATTTAAGGGTATTTTTTATTGCAAAAGTAATTTAACAAAACATTTTTAATTTCATCAAATAATTCTCTAATTGTTATTGGTGTCGTTTTCTATTAAAATTTTGTTGAGAGAAATTAGGCTGCACAAACTACTTGGGTATGATTCTTAGCATCTTTACTTAGTAGCTGTGACCTTAAGTATGTTATTTTACTCCATGGTAAATCAGGTTGCTTATCTGTAAAATAAACAAAATAGTAATGCCTTCATTATAGGGATTTCACATGAATAAATGACCTAATTTATGTACAATAGCTAAAACACATATACTATTTGGCCTGGCATATATATTATTAGCCCTCTTGTTATTAATAGCACTGTATATTAAATAATAATTATTAATTAAAATGATATAAATGCATAATAGTTCTTATATGCTTAAAGAGGTAACTGGAATATCATTCATGAAGTATTAACAGTGGATATTTCTGGATGATAAATTTAAAAAATATATTTTAGGGGCTCCTGTGTGGCTCAGTCAAAATCTGACTCTTTTTTTTTTTTTACATTTATTTATTTTTGAGAGACAGAGTGAGATAAGAGTGCAAGTGAGGGAAAGGCAGAGAGAGGAGGAGACACAGAAACGGAAGCAGGCTCCAGGCTCTGAGCTGTCAGCACAGAGCCCGACCAGGAGCCTGAACCCACGAACAGTGAGATTATGATCTGAGCTGAAGTTGGACACTTAACCAGCTGAGCCACTCAGGCATCCCTAAACATCTGACTCTTGATTTTGGCTCAGGTCATGATCTCACAATTTGTGGGTTCGAGCCCCATCTCAGGATCTGTGCTGATAGCATAGAGCCTCAATGGGATTCTCTCTCCTTCATTCTCTGCCCCACCCCCACTCACACCCACACATTCTCACTCTCAAAAATAAACATTTAAAAATTATTTTCATGGAAAGAGCCTAAGTGTCCATCAATGGACAAACGGATCAAGANAATTTAAAAATTAAAAATTAAAATTAAAAAATTATTTTAATAATACATTTATATTTTACAAAGGTTTTAATATCTGTCAGAAGAGAAAGAAACTAATTTTTACCTTACTGATACTAAAGACCATTTAAATAAGATTTTAACTTTAAACATTCCATGCTCATGGATTGGAAGAACAAATATTGTTAAAATGTCTATGCTATGCAAAGCCATCTACACATTTAATGAAATACCAATACTGATACCAAAAATACCAACAGTATTTTTCATAGAGCTAGAACAAACAATCCTAAAATTTGTATGGAACCCCAAAAGACCCCGATAGTCAAAGTAATATTGAAAAAGAAAAAACTAAAGCAGGAGGCATCACAATCCCATCTTCAACCTCTAAAACTTTTATTTTAAACTGGGTCCATTTGACCTGTAGAGTATTCTGATTCCTTCCTCATTTTCTCAATTGATGAAAAAACAGGCTTGATCAGATTCAGATGCAAGGGGGGGGGGAGCTGTGTGACAATATTTTTCTATAGGTGATGCATTCCATTTAGCGTTGTCAGGAAATTCATGTCTGCTTTCCTTATTATTGTGAAGTTAAGATAGATAAGTAGGCTCAGGTGTATTCAGCCGTATCTATCCATAATAAAGTTTTCCATTAACTGTTCACCTAATGGTTTTAGCAACCATTGATAACCATTGCCTAGATTTATTATTTATAAGTGGTTGCGAGTAGTGATTTTTCTAATTTTATTATTTCTTTGACATCTGTGAGTTGCAATTATCTGACAAGAAGCAAGAAATGATGTTACTTCATCAAATATTAGTGTTCTCTGAAACAGTTTATCTGGAAAAGTAGGGATAATTAAATCCTAGATTATTTTCCATTATTTATTAATTTCAGAACAATGGTATGATGCTTTAGAAAACTCCAGAGTTAATAAATGTATTTTGGTATCATTTTGAATAAGTGTATTTTTTTACATATTTGAAGTATTTCAGTCTATTGTTGTCACTATTCTTTTCATATTGCTTTTGGCCAGTGAAAAACCTTTCATGGTGGCTGGTTATTTTTTTTAATGTTTCTGCCAATCTTTTTATTTTTTCTCTCAGCTTTATTGAGATTAAATTGACAAAATTGTAAGATATTTATACAACATGACAATTCTATATACATATACATTGTGAAAAGATTTCCCCCAACAAGTTAAAAATAATCTGTCCATCACCTTACGTATTAATTTTTAGAAAGGAGTGGAGTGAGAACATTTAAACTCTAATCTCTTAGAAAATTTCAACTATATAATAAAGTGTTACCAGCTAGAGTAAGGGGTTCAAGCCCTTACATACCTCAGAGAGGATCTGGAGTTTGGAGAACTCTCCTGATTGTATGGGCTGCAAGTTGGGTGTATGGCAAAAGTGGAGTCAGCCTTGCCTACCTATTGTCATGTGAGTATTTTCTCATTCACTTCATATATAGGAGTCAGTTCCCAGGTTTCTTTCAGAGGTAAATTGCCCCATGTGTAGCTGTACATTGATGTGTTCATGGGAGGAATGGAGTTGAGAAGCCTCCTATGTGGTTCTTTTGCTCAACCTTGGCTCCTGTTTCCTTTTGAAATGACCTCAGGAGTATTTAATAAACTAAGAAATTTATGTCATAGCCCAATGTCCCAGGCTTACCTAGTATAACTAAAATCAACCTACACTGGCCCTTTATTTTTATCTCTGTTAATATTAGTTGGGCAATATAATATCTATAAAATTAATCCATGTTGTACATATCAGTATACTGTTCTTTTTATTGTACTTTAAACACATTTAATTTATTACAATTTATTCACTCATTCCACTTTTGACAGATATTTTCAGCTTGGGAATACTATGAATAAAGATGCTATGAATATTCTTAAAAATGACTTTTTTGTAGTTATATGTACTTATTTCTCTTGGGTATATAACTAAGGGCAGATTTGCTAAATTATGGGGTAAATGTATATTCCGTATTTTGGATACTGACAAAGCATTTTCTAAGACTGTTTTACCAGTTTACACTACAACAGTAACATATGCCAGCTTAAATTGCTGTACATCCTCACTAAAACAGGCCTTTTTAATCTTTTATTTTTAACATTTTGGTGGGCGTTTAACATCTCAGTGTTTAAATTTGCATTTCCATGACGACTAATAATTCTGACCAAATGTATATAAAATTTGGCTATTTAGACATTTTCATTGATGAAGTTACTAGTTAAGGTTTTGGCCAGATTTTGTCATGTACTTTACCTTAAAAAAATTAACCTGTATTTATTTACATATTTAGGTTTGAGTACTAGGTTTGAGTTCCTATATATAGGAATTGCAGCTGTATTTTCCACTCTGCAATTTGCATTTGTACTGTTAAAGATGTTTTTTTGATAAAGTTCTAAAATATTAATTTTTCTTAGTTTAATGCTTTTCATGTTCTTTTTTTTAAAAAAAAAACTTTGCTTTTCCCAAGTGTTTAAAGATAGTATGCTCTTGAACAATTTTTTGAATAATAGTAAATTTTTTTCTATACTAATATTTAATGGTTCCAGCAAATTTATTGGAAAGATCAACCTCTAGTTTGTTCTCGATTATAGTGGAGCCTTTAAATAAATTAGGTAACTATATATCTGTGGGTTTGTTTTTAGGACCTCCAGTATTTCTTCATAGATTTTTGTATACACATGCATCTATATCACATTATTTTAATTATTATTGTTTTATAGTATATCTTGTATGTTTCAGTCTTCCAATTTTATTTATCTTTTTAAAGACTACTTTGGCTATTTTATATTCTTTGCATCTTCAAAATTTTTCTTGAACATTAAAAACTGACTGTTATTGAATTGAATACCTACAAAGGTCTATTAGATCAATTTGAGGGAATAGAAATGTTATTAGAGTCTCCCCATTTGTGAGCATTTATTTAGTTCTTTACTTTGTTTAGAAAAATGTTTAATTTTTTAGTGCAGGTAACTTGCTTAGTTTAGCTTAGAAGAGTTCTAGGTATTTTATGCTAAATGATGCAATTTTAACTGACGGTGTTTTATATAATTTCCAACTTGCTTATTTGTGTAGCAAGATAACATCTTTTTTAGCTTTGCAATTAATGTGTATTAACATTTCACATATTAATTATAAATGTTTATGGACCCTCCTGGAATTTTTAAATAATAATAGAGATGTTTTGAATACAATGTGGTGTCATTTCTTCCTTTTTAATTTTTATGACTCTTAGTTCTCTTTATCTATTGTATTGACTAATACTACTAATGTTGAATATCTAAAATGCTGAACAGAGTTGGACACAATTGCTTATTGACCAAGGCAGGAAAAAAGAATTCAATAATTCCATTAAGTATGATGTTAATTTTAGGCTTTTTGTAAATAACTCAGATTAAATGTAGGTCTTTTCTGTTATTAGTTAAAGGATTTTTTGTCGGTTTTGTTTTGTTTTTTAATAAGTAAATGAATGTTAAAATTTATCAAAGATCTTTATACGTCTATTTAGATGATGAGGTTTTTATCCTTGCTGATATACAAATGTTAAGCCAACTTGGATTTTTGGAGTAACCTCATTGGTAATGTTTTTATCATATTTATATAGTACTGTATTTGTAGATTCATGAGAGATACTGGCTTATAATATTGCTTTCTTGTAGTTTGTTTTTTTTTGTGACTTTTGATGTCAGAATGGCGCTCCATAAAATAAGCTGAAAAGTATTCTTGCATTTTCACTTTTTTTTATTGCAGTATACTTGCCTCTTAGGACCACCTTTACGGCATCCCAAAGGTTTTGGACTATCGTGTTTTCATTTGCTTCCATGTACTTTTTTTATTTCTTCTTTAATTTCCTGGTTAACCCATTCATTTTAATAGTCTGTTCTTTAACCTCCATGTATTTGTGGTCTTTCCAAATTTTTTCTTGTGGTTGACTTCAGGTTTCATAGCATTGTAGTATAGAAATATGCGTGGTATAAAAAAATAAAATAAAAAGAAATATGCATGGTATGATCTCAATTTTGTTTTTAATACTGGCTGAGGCCTTATTTGTGACCCAGTATGTGATCTATTCTGGAGGATGTTCCATGTGCACTCAAAAAGAATGTGTATTCTGCTGCTTTAGGATGAAATGTTCTGAATATATATGTTAATGTATATATTAACTGTTCAAATGGCTTATTTAAAGCCATTTTTCCCTTGTTGATTTTCTGCTTAGATGATCTCTCCATTGTTATAAGTGGGATATTAAAGTCCCCTACTAGTATTTTATATTTATTAATTAATTTCTTTATGTTTGTTATTCATTGATTTAAATATTTTCCTGCTTTCAATTTGGGGACATAAATATTTATAATTTTTAGATCTTCTTGAAGGATAGATCTCTTAATTATGATATTGTGCCCTTCTTCATCTCTTGTTACAGTCTTTAAAATCTAGTGTGTCTGGTATAAGTATGACTTCTCTGGCTTTCTTTTGACCTCTGTCAGCAAGAAAGATGGTTCTCCACTCCCTCACAATCTGGATGTATCTTTAGGTCTAAAATGAGTCTCTTGTAGGCAGCATATAGATGGATCTTGTTTGTTTGTTTGTTTTTTATCCATTCTGACACCCTGTGTTAACTTTTCATTGGAGTGTTTAGTCCACTTACATTCAGATGATTTTTAAAAATTTTATTTATTTTTTGTGTTCGTTTTTGAGAGAGAGAGACAGAGTGTGTGTGAGGGAGGGCAGGAAGAGAGAGGGAATCACAGAATCTGAAGCAGGCTCCAGCTGACAGCTCAGAACATGACGTGGGGCTTGAACTCACGAACAGTGAGATCATGACCTCAGCTGAAGTTGGACACTTAACCAACTAAGTCACCCAGTCACCCTACAGATGATTTTTAATAGATGAATTTAGTGCTTTTGTATTACCCATAAAGTTGGTGTTTCTGGTGATGTTCTCTGTTCCTTTCTAGTCTTTGGTGCTTTTGGTCTCTTTTTTCTCCACTCAAAGTACACTTTAATTTTTTTTTTTTTTTTTTTTTTTTTTGCTTGGCTGGTTTAGTGGTCATGACCTTCTTTAGTTTTTCTTTGTCTATGATCTCATTTTCATGTTTTGTAATGTGTGTAATATTGATATTATTTCTCCTTTTACTATTTGGAAGAATTTAATGGTGAAGCCATCTGGCAGTTGGAAATCCTTCCTTTCTTTCTTCCTTTTTCCTTTAATTCCTGCCTGTGTTTCTGGCTTTCTCTCTTTTTGGGAAATTTTTGGAATATAGATTCCTTTGCGTTAGCAGCTACTGGATTATTCAGCTTTCATAATAATTTTTGGCAATATCTGCTACTCTATTATGACCAGACAGAAAACTACTCCAATTCTTTTTTTAAATTAAGGAAATGCTGTTAATGTGTTTTTGTGTACATATAAGTTACATTGAAAGATATATTTTTTAAATATTATTTTAGTGTTTATTGTTTGAGAGAGAGATATAGAATGTGAATGGGGGAGGTACAGAGAAAGAGGGAGGCACAAAATCTGAAGCATGCTCCAGGCTCCAAGTTGGCAGCAAAGAGCCCTATGTGGGGCTCGAACCCACAAGCTGTGAGATCATGACTTGAGCTGAAGTCAGCCACCCAACTGACTGAGCCACCCAGGAGCCCCAAGATATATATTTTTTTAACTGTATTATAAAAATGTATACATTTTTTAAATGTATCACTAACTCTGGATAAAGTGATACAGTGACTATTTACTTTTGTCCTTATATTCTTATGTACTATCTGACTTCATTTTCAAAAAAGCATATACATAATTTTCAGTCAGAAAACCAATAAGATTTATTTCTTTTAGAATGCTTTCACAAGAAAAATGGGGTGCTTGGGTGGCTCAGTCAGTTAAGCATTTGACTCTTGATGTTGGCCCAGGTCATGATCCAGAGTCATGGGATTGAGCCCTGAGTTGGACTCCATGCTGGGCACGGAACCTGCTTGGCATTCTCTCTCTTCCTCTCTGTGCCCCTCTCTGTTCGCTCTCTCTTTCTTTCAAAATAAATAAACATTAAAAAAATAAAAACGATTTAACAAGAGAAAGGTGGAAATATTTATGTTACTTTTACTCAGGTACTTGAGTTAGAGTGCTATTTTAATTAACAAAAAAAAAAAAAAAAAAAAAACNCTGACAGCTAGCTCAGAGCTAGCTCAGAGCCTGAAGCCTGTTTTGGATTCTGTGTCTTCCTCTCTCTCTGACCCTCCTCTGCTCACACTGTCTCTCTCTCTCTCACTCAAAAATAAATAAAACATTTAAAGAAAAACATAGCAGAGGCAATAAAGATGAAGCTTAATATTAATCGAAGTTGAAAATGTTTTCTTAGTTTTCATCACTGTGACAATCGATGTAAGCCTCATGGAAAAAATAGTTTGAACCCTAAGTATCAGCATGCTACAGCTGTGTCAACAATTCCTATGATACCTATTACTTTAATAATCTGAATTATTATCCTGATCCTTCAGTTCATGTGTAGAGATGCCAAATTTTGATGTAGAATACATTTTTTCCATGCATGCTTGGAGGCAGAATTTAACAAACAGATCAATAAGAACTTTCCATGAGAATAAACAGGATAAGAAAACAAAATCTCTTTTCTCTAGTAAGCCAGGAATGGAGATAATACTTTAGTTACTCTCAAGCATGAGTACCTAATGATAAAGGGGTTTTTTGGCGGTAGGAGGGGGGAGAGATTCAGAGCTGATGGCTGAGAAAGAATTCTTGAAGATGTCTTCAGTAAAAAAAGTGATTTTATTAGGGGCGCCAGGGTGGCTCAGTCGGTTAAGTGTCCAGCTTCGGCTCAGGTCATGATCTCACAGTTCGTGGGTTCAAGCCCCGCATCAGGCTCTGTGCTGACAGCTAGCTCAGAGCCTGGAGCCTGCTTTGGGTTCTGTGTCTCCCTCTCTCTCTTACCCTCCACTGCTCACGCTGTCTCTCTCTCTCTCAGAAATAAATCAAAACATTTATAAAAAATTTTTAAAAAGTGATTTTATTAAAGCATGGGGCCAGGACCCGTGGGCAGAAAAAGCTGCACTGGGATTGTGAATGACTGGTTATATACCATGGACTTGGGGGAGGTAAAGTCAAAAGGGAAGTTTCCAAAGAGGTTTTCATATACTGAAGACGCAGATTAGTAGAGGCCTAGCTATTGTCAAGCTAAGGTTGTTTTTCCCTATAACAAACCATTAACATTAAGACTACAGAGAGTTCCTAGAGAACCATTTTACTATGCCAGCCTCAAGTATTTGTCACTGGGCTGCAAGTTATAAGGAAATTTAATTTTACCACCATTTCCTTCTTGCCTTTATTCCCCACATCACTATGGAGGGGAGGGTGATACTGGGGTCTCCAGGAAATGGAGTGTATAGGTTTCTAGAGATTAGGCTCTTTATAAGATTGCCTTTTTCTTATAATTAACTAGGATATTTATAAACTGATGGAGACTCAAGTCCTGCATGACTGTGGTCTCTATCAGTTAATCATTTGTTTTTGTTTTCCTTTCCTTTCCTTTGTCCTTGGGCAGCCAGGGGTGCCAGAGGAATGTCACACATATCCCACCTTGGGGGAAGGATGTGCTAGCTTATGCTTTGCTCTCAGCCTGCCTTATGCTCCCTCATCACGAACAGAAGTAACTATTTAGTTCTTTAAAATATAAAATATATTCATTAAAACTTCCCTTAACAGGTTTATAAAGGATTCCTAGAATCCATGGTTCTCAAAATCCTGTTATATAATTCTGATATATAATCAAGTAGGAAAACTACTATTATCTCATTTATTATTTCTGCTCACAAGTACCTACAAAAATCATAAAGAGACATATCTATCTATTTACTGTAAGAACAGCGTTTGTCCACATTTGCACTATTGATATTAATATTTGGGAGTGAATAATTCTTTGTTGTAGGGGACTTCCCTACACTCCAGTCCAGTCCAGTGACAACCAAAAATGTTTCCAGCTATTACCAAGTTGCCCCCATTGACAACACTGTGTTAAAACAACCTCCCTACCTCTCTCTGGATTTAAAAAACAAAAATTAATTTTAAAAACTTAAACAAATAAAATCCACTGCCCTACCTAGGAAATAAAGAAAGAAGCTCTACAATCAGTGACAATGGATAATCACCAGGTAAAGAAGAAAATACTAAAACTCAGGAACTAAACAATGATTGTATACAAGGTGCATAGCTTTTTCAGATCAGCTGGTCTGCCCCATTCCAGGTAATTAGCATTACCAGCAGGTACCAGTGTTTACCTTATTCAAGGTCCAGAGAACTACATCCTGATCATTTTCATATTACTTTTTCTTTTTTCCTTGTATATTCCAGATCTCTTTTGCTTTATTTGTACTTATGTATGCTTTTAAAAATTTCATTTGAAATGTAAGACAGATTCCTTGTATGTGGTTCTTTATTTATGATACCAGGTTCCCTTTGTTGTCCAATATTTGAATTCATCTCCTTGACTGTATATCCTTCAGTTTCTCAAGTTAAACACAATACTTATTTAGACCCCAAGAACCCTGCATATTTAGCACAAGTCCTTGCACATGGTGTTGTGACTTTGTTAAATTAACATTTGTTAAATAGACTCCTGGGGTATAAGATGGTGAACCACATATTAACAAAAGATCACAAAGGAACAGAAATAGAGAAGTTTTATGCTTCCAGGTACATGGATGTGGCCAAACACAGAGGCAGAGAACAACAGGAACTAGAACACATGCCTTTATTATAACCATGGGTGGAGTGATTAGAAGTTCCTGGGATAAGGCCAAATTGGCCAATTCAAACCAAAAAGAGCAGAGTTTTGGTAAGCATTAGGGGGTGCTCATAAGGTGCACAAGGGAAAAGCTGTGGGATATAGGGGTGAATGCTTATTCCAAGGGCTTTGGGGGAGTTGTATCATAAGTTACATTTACTTGTGACCCTGCTGGCTGTTATCTAGGGCATATATATGCTCATAGGAGAGGTGAGTGTTAGCTCAAGACCCCTGTAGGCCACCAGGCCATACAAAATGGATGCCAGGCCAACAACATCATGGAGTAGTTTAGCTAAACTATTAACAAGAGGTGACTTCGAAGGCTCATCTCAGATCCATGCATGTTTCCCAGTCATTTTGTATATGGACAGGAATCACAAGTTCTCCTCTTTCACAAGATTTGAAGAAACAGTGTAGCAGGTCTTGTCCAGAACTGCTTCTAGGTAAGCTTCTAGGGTGGAAAATCCTTCCGCGACTTGAAAGCATAGTTTAGGGAAATTCATAGAACTTGATATATCATTCACAATCCTTATTTGGGACCTTAAAATGGAGTCTGAGTAAATGGTAAATAATGTGTTGATTTATTGATTAAGATGTTAATAACAAGCACAAATGCCTTTAGTTGAAGTGGATATAAACCTTAGAAAGAGGACACTTAGGGGTGCATGAATGGCTCAATTAGTTGAATGTCTGACTTCAGCTCAGGTCATGATCTCACGGTTCATGGGTTCGAGCCCCCGCTGTGGGTTCTGTGCTGGCAGCTGAGAGCCTGGAGCCTGCTTTGGTTTCTGTGTCTCCCCCTGTCTCTGTCCCTCCCCCATTTGTGCTCTGTGTCTCTCTCTCTTTCTCAAAACTAAAATAAAACATTTAAGAAAAAGATAGAAGACACTTAGAGCCACTCTCTCCTGTGAAGTCCAATGTGTAGCAGTCACATAAATCCAATGACACAAGACACACTCTAGTGAATGATGAGGAAGGTGCAAGGGACATATGTCCATTTTATTGCTGAATGCTTCTGTGCAGACACTGAAATGGCTAATAGCAAAGGGGAAAGTTTAGTAATGTTTCCTTCCAAGGTTAATAATTAGCAAGTTACGTCGAATACTTAGTCTGCCAGGCACTGAAAAATGCTGATGAGACCAGAAGGGCCATCTGCCTTGTGCACACTAAGCCTGGAAAGATACTGCTAATCCTGATCCTGCTTATCATGTATCATTCACACAAGTATCCTATGCCAATTTCAGACACTGAGTGTTTCACAACTACCATTACTGATATAAGTCTTAGAGTTTTCCTGGGGAGAACTAGAAGAAGATTTCAAAACTCATTTCAGTTATTTTTTCCCCAAAAAACACACTAGCTATAATGGCCAAGTTTTTGAGATTGGCTTTATTGAAAGTCTCATAAAAAGTAGCATTGTGTATACTTTACTGTTCTAGAAATTGGCTGCCAGGGCAGAAAGGTAATCTGGAGTGATGGTTTCTCAGACTCTGCAAATTGTGAGCTCAGAACAGACTTTGCTTGATGCTTCAGCAACACAAAATGACCCCTATAGCTGTTGTTTTGGAACTAGCTCTGCATAAAACCCTTGAGCATGAAAGCACGTAGGGAGAGAGAATGATACCTGCCACACACATGACATTAAGGAAAGTGAGTGAGGGACATGCTGACTTTGACTGGGATGTTTTCAGCCAGTCACCTTAGAACACTCACTGTGATTAAGCAATGGTCAATTGAGGGGTCAAATGAAATCCTATCATAGCTAGGGACTTTCTTGGTGATTCAGGACACTGGCTAGAGAAAAATTGCCTTACACTAGAAAAACTTGTAAGGTGGATGCTTGGCTACATATTATAGTACTTAATCAGTCCTGGTGTTTGATACACATAATCTTATATTTTTAAGAGATTGGAGCATACCCCTCATTCCAGATCTATAGGGGAGTAAGAAATTATTAAGCTTGTTATAAACTCTTATGCAAAACTCTCAGTATAAATGAAAGGATAATAATGTAATTCCACAGCTAGTGAACAGATGAAAAGAAAAAACTTATTATGTATGATAGAATTTTACTTATGAAACTAGAGTAAGTGGGTGGGAACACATGTCTTACTAACATGCCTATTGGCCAAGTTGAGAGATGAAGTAGTTGTTTGCAAATTACCTGGAAATTTCAGAAAGAAATAGTTTCCTAAGCCTGGGACCCATCATAGGGCTCTCCCTTAAGTATCAAGCACTCTTCCTATGTTTATCCTTCATTAGCCTATGCCTTAGTGGATCGGTATATTTGAATTTGAAATATCACAGCCAGTACCATTGTTTCTCATATCAGACATTACAGATTGGATTTTGGATAAGAGTAGAATTTATAATGTACTTATAACTTGTTCTATTGATTATGAGTATCTGATATGAAACATAAAAATGTATTTTTCTCTGAAAGTTGTTGAGATTAAAATGTACTTTCTTATATAAATTCCAAAGTAGTAGGTGGTTAAAATCAAACATATGGTTTATGATACAGCCACTATATTGAAATATATTTCAAGTATATTGCAAGTACTTTGAAGAAATGCATCAAAGTATGGTAGTATGAGAAATGATCTGCCACATAACTGCATGGATTCTTATTGTATCACAGATAATAATGGAAGAACATGTGCTTTTATAAGGAAAAATATACACTTACAATCTAGACAATTCTCAAAATATAGCAGAATACATTTGCTAATGTGATGTATGGATAAGAAAGAAATTAACTTTCAACAAACCACAGATACACCCTGAGATGTGGTCCTGGTTTTCATCATTTGACTGGAAAACAGGCATGTGCCTATTTATTATCATAATAATATTGTGTGGGGGGCATATGTTTAGGAAAAATATATTAATGAGTTAACTAATGGATCTTTTTTATAAGTTTAACTAGACCATCACTTCAGTCTGTGTAATGAAAGAGTACCTCTTAAGGAGCAGGGTTAAGCACTTCCAGTGCTGCCAAAGAGAGCAGTTATGGAAGATTGCAATTAGTCTTGTTTGACAAAACTTTCTGGAAAGACTCTATACTGTCTGTAATACAAACAGTTGCAAATGTCCAGGCCATTTGGTGAAGTAAAATCTATTTAGAACTCAGATATCAGATCCAGATGACATGGTAGTTAGAATGGAAGTTTATTGATTGAGAGGCTACTGATACTGTTTCTGGATTTCCAAGGACAAGGACACTCAGGATTCCTGTGAACATACCAGATTCACGTGGCCCATGCAAGTCATTTAAAGCCATGAGCTTGGAATACCCTTGGCAAGAGACAAAGAAGCTAGTGGAGACCCATTCCCACTTAGGCTCCTACAAATGTACAGACTTCTGAAGTAAAAAAATAGAAAATACCTTATTATTTTATATTAAAAATGGATTACTAAGGTGGTCTGGAAGATTTTACTTACATCCTCAGTATTCAATATGTATTCAATAGAGTTTTGACTACAGTCTAAGTGTTTCAATACATATGGAAAATATGGTCCCACTTACCAAAACTTATATAGTGTTGTTTGATTTATTATTCACCATTAGCAAAATAAGTGAAAATTTTAATGGTCTATAACTATATATTGGATAACCTTTACACTGTGACTTTTGTGAATATCTTTTCCGAGGGCATTTAGAAATTTGAAGGAGGTTAATTTGTCTAAACAAATGGTTACAAGGAGGACTCAGGAAAGAATCAGAAGGTGAGGTGTGGAAACTCCTGGATGTTGTGGAGACAGAGAAAGCAAGGCAAAGAAAATCAGTTCTTCAGAAAGGAGAAATGTGGGGAAATATTAGAGGGAGTGATCCAGCATTCCAGTGAATATATTAGGCTCTTCTAATTTTACTGATGATGTTCTTTTAAATGAAGCCGAGGTGACTGAGGTATCCATCAAGTTTATTTGTGTTTTTGGATACTTATATTGCCCTATATCACATCCTCTCTACCTAACCTTAATTCTGGCCATTTTTGATGCAAACAGATTCATGCAGATGTAAATTAATAGCACTTAGCATTACCACAATCACTCTTTCTTGCTTTCTTGTCCTGGGCTTTTATAACTCTGTTTCAAGGAAATTTGCATGAACACACTTTGAACTTATGCATGCTTTCCTAACAGCTTGTGGCAGTGAACATCTTAATGGGACAACCCTTGTGTAATGAGAGGTAAGAGCTAATGATAAGTACTTTCCTTTTTGTTCTTTCTGTGGGCAATTGTGAAACTCCATATATAAATCTCCCCAGTAGGTCCCATTTACTTTGAGTAACATTTCCACAGAGGAGAGCTACTCTAGAACTCTTCCTTCTACCAGCTTTTTTTTCCCACTATTTCATTCTGTGTGATAAGAATATATCTCAAGATAAACCACCACACACAAAACCTTGCTACTGCTTCTGATTAAGCCGGACCAATATAGCTACTCTACTATGTGCCAAAAAATCATAAGACTTATAAATGCTAAAACAAACAAGCAAAAATCCTGGTAGTGTAGAATTTTCAATATAGTGAGAAGGCAGACAATAAACAAATGAAATACATATATGATATAAAAGTAATACAGAAAAATAAATCAGTGTAAGATACAGAGAATGTTAGTACTAAAGAACATTTTTTAAAAAGCTTTAAGATATAATTCACATACCATATGATTCACACTTTTAAAGAGCACAGTTCAATCTTTTTGGCAAATGTATAGTGTTATACAAGTATTGTTATCATAAACTGATTTTGGAATATTTTTATCCCCCTTGAAAGAAAGCCTTTGCCCATTAGCTGTCACTTTCCCATTACCTCTCAGCTTCATAACTTTAAGCAATCAACAGTTTACTTTCTTTTTCTGTTCTAGATACTTTGCTTATTCTGTACACCTCATGTAAATGGTATCAGACAATATGGGATCTTTTGTACTGACTTCTTTCATTTAGCATATTTTCAGTATCAGCCATATTATTGCACATCTTTTTTTAAATTATCAAATAAAATTCCTATGTTTGGATATATCATATACTTCTCAATTCATCAGCAGATAGACATTTTGATTGTTTCAATTTTTAGGATATTATAAATAAAACTGTTAGAAATATCCACGTGTAAGCTTTTGTGTGGATGCATCTCTTTATTTCTCCTAGATATATATGTTAAAGACAAATTGCCCCTGATGGTGTTCAATAGGCAAGGGAGATCTTTGTAAGACTACTACAGAAGGAAAGAGATATTCAACTCCATTCTATTGAAACAAAAGACAAGAGGATTTTTTAAATGTTGGAGTGAGTTAATGGAGGTTGGTCAATGTGATTAGGCCTTCTGTGTTTGATAACTGTCTTTTATTAAAGTAAGATTCCTATTCCCACACAATGACTGGGACATAGGAACACTATCTCCTTTGATAGTTACATTTCAAAGGGATGGCTTCCAGGTCCTTGACAAAGATATTGCTGAGTTCTAAACCAGGCAAGAAGCTTGTAGAAGACCTACACCTCAAAGGGGCAAAGAAAAAAATTTCAATTACAAGTTTTCTAAAGTAAAGGCTTTAAGGAGGTCGATGGCCTATAGTCAGGAAGAAACCTGTCTAAAGCTGACAGTAAAGCTTAGTAAAGCTGAGGGGAACTTTAAAGCTGTCTAGGTCATAAACTTAGGAGTGCTATTGCTGTATCATATGAAACCTCTAGGTTTTACTTTTTGAGGAACAGCCAAACTGTTTTCTTAAGCAGCTGCACCATTTTATATTCTGACTAAAAGGAAATAAGAGATACACTTTCTCCACATCTTCACCAATAGTTGCAATTTTTTATTCTATGATGATGATGATGATGATGAAGTCATCATAAAGTGTGTGTGAATTGGTTATCTTATTAGAGTTTTGATTTTCATTTCTCTAAAGTCTGATAATACTTAGTTTGCATATGATTATTGGCCATTTCTTTTTCAAGAAATCTCGATTTAGATCCTTTGTATTTTTCTAATTTGGATTCTTTCAAAAATTGCATTCTCCTTTACAAAACATTTATCTTTTAATTTGTATGTATTCACATATTATTTAATTCTATTAACTTATATTTTATAGAAAATGCAGAAAATAATGATAATAAATTCCCTCAGATCTCCAGCTCATGTTGTGTTGTTTCAGTACTGGAAAGGCTGAAATACAATTGCAAAGAATTATACTTTCCATATCAAAAAGAGGTATAAAATTCCAAACTTTAATTACATCAGATGAAATGAAAGCAAATATATTTTATTAAAATGCAAAACTTATTTTTAAAAATGAAAAATGCTTGGTGAAACTATGTGTGGTTCTATCTCGGGACACAGTATTTTTTTTCTTCAATTTTGGCCCAATTCTCTTTAGTTATCCCTAGTTATTAACATATTACACTAGACGTAGAGCCTTGTCCTGCCTAACCCTTTTGAAATGAAGTACATTGGTACAGGTGCCTGTGGTTTCAGCTTTGCATTGATCATGGACTCATTCATATCCAATCTCTACTAACAAAACTAGATGCACTCATTACTCTGCCTGCACAGGCTCCTGAGGCCAGAATCCTGACCTCCTGCTTGGCGAGGCTGGTGGAGAGGAAATTGCATGCAAAGCAAATGTGTGTTAGATGTAAGCACCGAGGGAAAAAAAAAAAAGGGCACATATTTGCCGAATGGTGTATAGTATTAAAATACAGGTGTTTTTTTTTTAACTTGGTCTCCTTTACATGTAGGCATTTTCATTATCAATTTCCAAGATCTCAGTAGCCCACAGACATCTTCAAAAAACAACACACATTGCATAAGTAGTGTCCATGTTTTGAATTAACAAAAATGTAAGGGTTTTTTGTTTTTAAAAGCTTTTTTCCAACCTCCCATGTGGATTTACAATATTCTCTGGTTAAGTGCTGTGAAAAATAAGAATTTAACTTCAGATAAGTTTCCACAGCCTCACTAATTCTATTTTGAACTGTTGGAGAGCAAATTTCCAGGATCTCTTTGCTTCCATCCTGAAAATACTGGGAGGAGATTTATTGAATAATGTCCCAGATGAGAAATTCCACTCAGGAAAGATATAGAGATAAGTAAGCACAAGTAAATGCCTCATAGGTGATTTATGAGATAAAATGAAGCTGACTAATGGAATCTTTTACTTGGTAGAACCCAAAAAGAAGTTCTTTGTTCTAAAATACAAGATACAATAATACAGTAACCATTTTTGATGATAACAAATAATCACAAAAATCTACTCCTGGCTGGTGCTTCACATTAAAACAAAAGTAAGAAAAAAAGAGTGAAACTTAAACTTTTTATGCGACTGGTTAACTCAAGTTTGTTAAGATGTGATATTAAGCAGGCCTAGACCATATAATTTAACCTTTATAAATACGCTTCAAAATGATCAATTTAAACAATTTTGTTATAAAAATGAGAAAAGTGAGATTTATAAAGGTCAAGTAAATTTTCCAAGAAGGGACTTCTACACATAAATTCTGCAGATTTTCTCTATTTGTCATTATTCCTATATAAGTTTTTCCCTATCCTTCTCTGTACCACATAGATTTCTATCTCATATTTTTTGTTTCATCTATATGATGGATACTATATTTCATGCAATTCATTCATTGTTTAAAAGTGAATATTTCAAAATAAGCATTTGTATTTCATCCCCATTTAATAGTCAAAAAACATGAATATCAGAAAAGTCATGCAGATTCCTTAAGATCTCAGAGTTAGTAAGTGGCATGACTAGGCTTCAGCTCCAACAATGTTGTATCAAACAGGTCCATAGTCATCTTAGCAACTGATTCTCTAGCTTTACTTTTGCTAAGAACAAAGAGAAGGGTGAAGAAAATACTAACCAGTTCAGACAATATTGATTGCATTGCTCAAAAATATGTGTATTTATTGGATTATGTAGGTAGGTAAAAAAAAAAAAAAAAACTCAAACCAAGAAAAATCAGACCCAAATCAAACCAAAACAAAACCACAATCAGACACAGAAAGAGGATAAAAGAAGGAGAAATTGAGAGATGTAGAATGCACTTGAGCTCAAAAGAATGATCCCCATTAAGTCTTAAACTGACTACTAATTATGCATGACTAAGCAGTGACTTAAAAAAGGCTGGAAGAAAACAAACAGAAACACCAGAAAGTAAAAGACCAAATAATTCCTTGAGTATAATTGAGTATAATTTGTTCCCTCCAGCTAGAGTTCAAAGATCATGCGATACACAGGATATCTGTTTGAGTTCTTGGAAGAATATCACCTTAGATAGAGAAGAAAATTAACACTAGACTAAAGAGTGCTCTGAACTCACTTTAAGCAAGTAGAAAAACAAGCCTAGATCCTTTCTTCATTCCAAATTCTTTCCAAATAACTGAATACCAAAACAAAGTGCCATACTACTTAAAGGATTATAACACAGAAACCAACAATCTAATGTACAAAATGTGGAGCACATAATAAAAAATTACCAGACATGCAAAGAAACAAGAAAATATGATCAATAATCAAGATAAAAAATTAACAAATATAAACATATTCAGAAATAAATATTATTTGATAACCTACTGTATACCAAGTAATCTTTAGAAGAGTGTTAAACAGTGAGAAAAGAGTAAACGCATTAATTACTTGCCTCATAACATGATTAAGTTTAATTCTACTGCAAAAGAATATATTTTATAATGATGATAACAAAAAACTAAATGCATCCTATGTTTTAGAGCAACAACAATAAAAATATGAGAATAGGTGAAAAACTAAATAATAGGAAATTAAATAGTATGCAAAATAGGAAAATTTCTAAAATATTATAATTTCTTATATTACTATAAATGTAAAGATAGGTGCCAAAGTACTAGTAGAGGTGAACAATAATAGTTTATTTCAAGAAAATATTATGAGTGCAGTAGTTCTGAAGGTAGTGACAAGATTCATCCTAAAATTCAACTAATTTAAGAGTCCAGGTTCAGTAAATCTTAGTCATTCTCCAACTCTCATGGTGAAGTTTTTATCCATCTATCTATCTATCTATCTATCTATCTATCTATCTATCTATCTATCTACCTATCTATCTATCTATCTACCTACTTTTTAATGATCACACTAAAACAACTAAAAGACAATCTGACTTGACAATAGAGAATATTAAAAGAGGATTAAGAATATTTTTCTATTTTTCCTTTCAAGGTCACTAGCCCTACAACTTCTTACCAAAAAATTGTACTCTCTGCCCTGTTGTTATGGGCTACTACCCTGCACACTGATCTAAATTATTCTTCTTTTTAAATAGACAGTAATAATTTCTCTGTTATTCTGTTTGCATGCCTTAAGTAGTTTAAGTACTATCACTCAAACTTGAACCCCAGATTATATGAAAGCATAATTTATCTTTTTTTCTAATAATATAGATCTTCCTAATATCATCTCCCAGCTGAAAACAAAATGAGACATTCAAAATCCTGCTGATACTTTGCCGAGTGTGCCACAGTTGAAAGGTTCAACAGCTATATATCCATATAGAGAATTACCCACAAAGTAAATCAGATACAAGATAATTTCTTTTTATGAGGCCTTATAGGTCATCAGTTCAAAGCTTTATGTTAATAGATGAGGGAATAATGCCTGGAGCAGTTAGGTAACTCATCATAGACATAGCTAGTCAATGACTGAGGATGTCCTAGATGCTAAAAGATCCATCTTAATCCAGTAATACTTCCACCATACAAAACATCTACATTGGAAAGGGAATAAATATTAGATTGAGTGCATCACCTTATGTTAAAAATGAAAAGACTGAAAGAAAATTGATCAAAATTGTGAGATAGTGGTCACTGTCTTGGAATACAGTCAGTTCTCATGATTACCAGCAAGTTGCTACTTCTGTATAAAATTTCTTTGTCTCCTCACAGCTTAAGACTTTAACACCATCTTAACTACAGCATACCAAAGGGCCCATAAAAT
This sequence comes from Crocuta crocuta, assembly GCF_008692635.1. Lineage (NCBI taxonomy): Eukaryota > Metazoa > Chordata > Mammalia > Carnivora > Hyaenidae > Crocuta > Crocuta crocuta. The sequence continues at coordinate 17,472,481 of NW_027551558.1, forward strand.
ATAATATTAATTGAAAATTAATCTTTCATAGGCAAGACTTACCCTATCATAGTGGCTAAAATTGTTTTGAACGCCTATTATGTCAGGGAGACTGGTAAATGCAATGCATGTATTTCATTTAATTATTTCAACAACCCTTTAAATAGTGTATTTTTCCAACTTACTATGCGAATAAAGGCTTAAGGAGGATGAAAAACTTCCACAAGGTCATTGTTCCTCTTTTTTAATGGGTTAATAAATAGTAAAGACAGAATTCATACTCAGAACTGACTAGTTTCAGAGCCTTACTTCATACCTTCCATATAGCACAAATAAATTCCCCCTGATCCAGTCATAAAAACTAGCCTTTCTTTTCTTTATGTGACAGCCTGCTTTTTGCTTTAGATTTTCAATTTGCTTTGATTTAAACCAGGCCTTTGTTTCTGCAATTATTGGCTTTCCTCACCCCATTACATTAATCCTAATAGAAGTTTCTATCCATCCTAAGAATTTCCCTGATAATCTATTATGCCAGTTTCTTAGCATTTTCTATCATGTATTACATTGAGGGATATCACAAATGTCATAGCTTAGAGCAGATAATCAAAAAACTGTGACTGTGGGCCAAATCCAGACCACTATTTGTTTTTATAAAGCTTTATTTCAACATAGACGCATGGTTATTTATTTATGCCTCATCTATTACTGATTTCACATTATAACAGCCAAATTCAGTAGTCATATCAGAGACCATGTGGCACACAAAGTCTAGAACATTTACTATTTGGCCACTTACATAAGAAAAGTTAGCTACTGAGTCTAGTCTGCGGTTTTGTAACTAGCTTGTTTGTTTTTATCAGTAAGGATTAAGCACAGAAACTGAGAGTAAACATTTTGGAAATTTCTATTATATTTGACAGATTAATAGCATGTCTTTGAATTTAATAGTAACCCTCCAAAAATGGTGCGATTTTTTTTACTCTTAAAAAAGTTTTATTTTACTGGTAATGGTTATTGCACATTATGTAAGTATCAGATTAAAATGAAGAAAAGGAAAACAAAACCCTCTCATTTATCACACAGTGTAGGAAGCACTACAGTTTGTTCCTTGGCTATAGACCTGGACTTTCCAATGAAGTAAATGTTCCTTTATGTTTTTTCTTTTGCAGATTTTATCTAGTTCATTCCTAGTTCAGTTCAATTTTTCAAAGACAGATCCTGATAGAGCAAGAAAAATTTGGCTCATCAGATTAATAGAAGAGCCATGAGGAAATATGCTTATTATTATCATTTTTAGATTTCATATGGCTGAAGAAGAAAATATCATTCATAATGCTTTTATACACTATTAGTTGTTTGTGAATGCCTTCTCTGTCTAGCTGTAGCTAATCAAAAAATTTTAATCTGGTAGTCATTTAATAGGCAGCCTAAGTTACTCAGGGTGACATTTAGCTTTAATGATTTCAGTTGTCTTCCATCACTCCTTCTACTAAATTGTTCCAGCTGTAATACTGTTGTATTGTACTTTATATGAGGAGTGATATTATAGCATTCAAAATAAGAAGTGTTTGTTCTGCTTTATCTTCTATGAGTTTTTTTAAAAAGAATATGATGTATTAATACATAGTCAAATAAATTCAACTTGCAAATGCTTTCTTTTCAGTAGGATTCTAAGAATGGTCTAGCTTCTAACATGGCAGCTCTTTCTACTGAAATTTACAGTCCAGCCTGAGGTGTTTAATAGAAGAATGTTTAACACTTGCTTCTGAGTGAAATGAGCATAACTGCACAATTTTCAGGAAAAAGCCAAAGCTAGTGTTCACATATTTTTTTAACTTATTTCATTGTTTATGAAGTGCTTACTATATGATACCATTTTCTACAGGAACTTAAATCCTATTCCACAGAAAGGGGGCAGAGGCAATGGTCAACTGGTACAGGATCTCACAAGTAGCAAAAATCTGGAAATTGAATCTATGTTTTCTAAACACAATCTCCTGTTTCTCTGCTGTTCAAGTTTATTTTGCCATCGCGTTGCCTATGCCCTTGCTGTAGAGAGCTTCTTTGCCTGGCTATGCTTACAGCCTGTTGATTTAAGGAAGCTATATCAAAGCCGCCAGTTATCAGCATGGTAACAATCCAAACCCTTTCAAATATTCACTGTTGAATATTCATTGCTTGGAAACTATTACCAAAATGTGCTGAGTTGTGGTAGGCTCTAAAGTATAAAGAGAAGATAGAATTCAGATGAATGAAGAAAACTAAACTTCACAAAATGTTGCAAGTAATTGGCATCCCTTAGACAGTGCCACCTTCCAGGTTTATCTGCATATAACCCCATAATCCCAGTATAATTTCACTCCCATAAAATGAAGCATCCTAAAATTATAGAAAAAAAAAATTCTAGCATTGGTGGATAGGTTAACTCTGTAGAAAATGCAGTTGCCCTAGAGAAAACTTTTGATATGGAAAGTAGCTCAGATTTATCCCAATGCCTCTCACAATTAGCTCTTTTACTAAATAGGCCTATTAATCTCAATATTTCCAGGATAATTGTTTGTGGCTCAGTGATAAATATCAAGGCACCATCTGCACATAAAATCTCTTTATATTCCTTTCCTCTTGTTAGTGTATCTTGATGGTAATGCTCTTCAGAAGGCCATGTATTTACTGGTAAAGAAGTAGTACATGCTCCTTATGGAACTTTAGGTGAATTTATACAAACCAAACACATTTTCTAATTTTACCTTTTGTGGAAAACTGTTCTGCTCTGAAAATTAACAAAAAGTAAGGGTCTCTGTAACTAGAACACTTAAAGTAGCAACTCTAGTTCACCATGTACTAGAGTTGTATCCATAGTGTAGATACTACAGATAAAAGAATTGGGGCGCCTGGGTGGCTTAGTCGGTTAAGCGTCCGACTTTCGCTTAGGTCATGATCTCGCGGTTCGTCGGTTCGAGCCCCGCGTCGGGCTCTGTGCTGACTGCCAGCTCGGAGCCTGGAGTCTGTTTCAGTCTGTGACTCCCTCTCACTCTGACCCTCCCCTGCTCACGCTGTCTCTCTCTCTCTCTCCTAGAAATAAATAAAACATTTAAAAAAAAAAAAAAAGAATTGTGTGGCAGAATACTAGATGTTCTTAACCAGGGACTTGTTTGTAAATGGTAAATTGTATCATACATTAAACTAATTATGAGATGTGTGATACTGATAGAAAAAAGAAAGTTCCAGGCAGTGGTTCAGTCAGTTAAGCTTCTGACTTCAGCTCAGGTCATGTTCTCATGCTTTGTGAGTTTGAGCCCCACGAAGGGCTCTGTGCTGACAGCTCAGAGTCTGGAGTCTGCTTCAGATTCTGTGTCTCCCTCTCTCTCTCTGTCCCTCCCTTGCTCATATTCTGTCTCTGTCTCTCTTTCAAAAATAAACATTTAAAAAATAAAAAAGAAGAAAAAGATAAAAGCAAATTCATGTAGGTAATGATGTGTTTTCAAATGCCATTTATGAACAAATGGGAAATTTAACCATTGTGAAATTTCATCAAAATAACCCCAGTATAAGGGCACCTGAGTGGCTCAATTGGTTGTGTCCAACTCTTGATTTTGGCTCAGGTCATGATCTCACAGTTTGTGCAATCAAGCACTGTGTTGGGTTCTGCCCTAACAATGAAGAGCCTACTTGGGATTCTCTCTCTCTCTCTCTCTGGCTGCCTTCTCTCCTTCATTCCTACTTGTGCATGCACACACTCTCTCTCTCTCTCCATCTCTCTTAAAAATAAAAAATAAACATTAAAAAAACCCTAGCATATTTATAACCATAAGGTGTTTAATTCCTATAAGAGGAATAATATATTTGTCACTAATGTTTCTTAACTCTGAGCTCAAATGTGCTGTCAACATAATTCATATTGTTTTGTGAAGGAATGACTTTCAACATAGGGTGGAAGGTGGCGTATATCATAATAACTTTTGTAGACAATTGGTGAAGTGTCTTAATTTCCATTTCACAGAAAACATGCAGATGCATTGATTGACTTGTTAAAGGTTATTTTTTGAAATCTGTATTCACTTTTCTCTCCTGCTTAGAAATTATTCCACAGATTTATAAAATTGGTGATAACATTGTTTTCACTATTCATCATCTCCATTTTTTCCTTTCTTTGTGTGGGTATTTACTTAATAGGAACAGCTGAGCATTGTCTTCATAAGCTATTTCTGTCATGTACTACTAGGCTTCAGAATCATTCATTTATTAATTTATTCACGTATTTTTTAAGAATATCTGAGTGTATTCTGTACTGTATATCTTAATGAGCAAATTTACCTCTCTGTAAAATTCCCTCAAAACTGTGTGCTGTAGATACAACAACTTCTGCTTCACAGATGAAAAAGAAGGACCAAAGAATGAAGTCAGTAGCCTAAAGGCATGTATCCAGTAAATAAGAAAGAAGGAATTGGGAACTTAATCTTCTAAGTTAAGATGAAGGTTCTTTCAATTATTTCCTGTTACTTTTCAAACAATATTATTAACTTATTCAAACACTTCTCTATGACATCTCCAGAGAAGCGCAGAGAAGGTTGAGAAATGAATGATTATGGTCTTAGAATATAGAGAAGAATAGAAAAGAGAAATAACATTTATTGAACACTTTTATTTTCAGGTACTTTATTTTTTTTTCTTTCTAAATCTGATCTATAAAGAACACTGTAAATTACTTATACTGAACAATTAAGTCAGAGAGAGTAATCCATTCAAGATCAGACAGTTTATAATGAGAGAGCTGCAAATCCATAATTTCTGTTGTTAAACTAAGGTTGTTACCCAGTATTTGGCACTTCTCAAACTTTATTAGACAGCAGTTAACAACTACAGACCAGTTAAAGCACAGACTCCGGAGCAGTGACAACAGCATAATGGTGTAGCAGATTGCTCCAGACTCTTGCACTCCCACAGAAATATCAAAAGAAAAGAGAGAAGAGAAGAGGAAAGAAGAAGAGAAAGAAGAAAGGAATGGAAAGGAAAAGAAAAACAGAAAGAAAAGAAAAAGCAGGAAATGTCAGAACTGACTTTTGATAGAACCTGGAAAACAGTTAAAGGTTGTAGCAACCAAGTGAATGCTGAAGCAAGAAAAAGACAATTTGTAAACATCAGGAAAGTTTCTGGTGTTTTGATTTGCCCGTGACCTGCTCCTTCCCTGAAGTGAAGGCAGCTCTGAATCAGCAGCAGTGTATTCTTAGTGAAGGACTCTAGTTTCAGGCACTAAAGTGTGGACCACAGGTCTCATTGGGCAGATTATTGGGCTTGGCTTCTTCTACACTGACTGGGACTACCTGAAAGATTGTGTAAGTGCCCATATCTATTTTGCCTAAAATAAAACTCAACCCAGAAAAGTGATAAGCATGGCTGGAAGATGCTGCAAGTTGCAGTAACAAAACTGCAGATGCCTGGGGCAGTAAATTATGTTTGAGACACACTACTGACCGTCAAATCAAAGGAGGAAAAGTTGGATGAGATTACTTGAGAAATTAGGACATTCAAAAGTACCTGTATATACAGGGTATTTAGAAAGCTGCTTGCAGCAAATGACAGAACCTCAAAATATGTAACACAGAAAATTGCAGAATTGTAGGGAAAAGTAGATCTACGATAATAGTCAGAGACTTCATATATCACTTCCAATAATCAAATGTTCATATAAAAGATCAATAAGGAAATACAAGATTTGACCACCACTATAAACAAACTAGATACAAGAATATACAGAATGCTCCCTATAACAAGAAGAGAACTCCTTCTTCTCAAGTGAACATGAAACATTTTTTGAGATAAATCATATGTCATGCCACACACAGTTCTCAATGATTTAAAAAGAATGAAATCATACAAAGTCTCTCCTACAAGAAAAGTGGAATGGAGCTAGAAATTAAGAACAGAAGGAAAACTGGAAAATTCACAAATATGTGGAAATTAAACTGCACTCATCTTAAATAATCAGTAGGTCAAAGAAGAAATTACATGGGCAATTAGAAGATGGAGATAAATTAAAATGTAAACACAACATATTAAAACTTATGGGATACTGTAAAGACAGTGCTGAGGAGAAATTTGTAGTTGCTAATACCTAGGTTAAAAAATTTGTAGTTGTTAATACCTAGGTTTAAAAAAGATCTCAAATCAATAGCTAACTTTTCATCTTTAGAAAGTGGAAAAGATAAACAAACTGAAGGAAACACTAGCAGAACAAAAGAAATAATAGAGATTAGAGAACACATTTTTTTAAAAATAGGGAATAGAAAAACAACACCAAAAAGTAATAAAATCAAATTTGGCTTTTAAAAAGATCAATACAGAGAAAGGGAAAGGAAGAAAGGAAAGATTGATTGGCAAGTGTTAAATAATAAGGAGTATGAAAGAGGCTACTGCAGGAAAAAATTTGAGAAAATGTATGTAGTTTATCTAATGTAGGACCTGTATTCTTCCATTTTACATTCTCAGTGAATGTCTTAGAAAAGATCACCATGAACATCAGGGGAGGAGATAGACTGTCTTCAATTTCAGAACCTTGGAAATTTAAGACCAAACAAACAATTCATTATTTATCTTTAGTCAATAAAATTATTTGGGGCAAGTAAGTCAATATCTTAGCATAGTTGGATACGGTATAATATCTCTGCTGAGTTCTCAGTGCCTTCATTACAAACTTTTGAAGACATGTGTTATGGCCTTTAGTAGAGGATGTGAATTACTTATGAGACTAGTAAAACTGAAGGGAAAATTATTTAAATCGTTACAGAACTTTTCTTCAATTACATGTATAATACAAAATACATGTCCTAACCTTTCCAGGATCTCTAAAATAGCATTTTATTGATCTGTGATGTTATTTATCTCTTTTAAACGTTTTGTTAAAATCTTCATGATACTTACTGCATCTGAAATTATTTGTTTGTGTATCCACTGAGTGTCTAATGTATGTTCTCTCATTAAATGTAAACTGCATCGATGTTATGGGGCTCTTCTACATCACCAGCTCCTGGAACTGTGTTGATATAACGTACCAAGAGCTCAAGAAATATTTTGAAATGAGTGCTAGAGGAAAATGTTATTATCCTCATCACCCTGAAATACTGAAACTGTTCTTACCACAAACCTATTCACTCACTCATGTTTACTGACTTTTCTTTTTGTTCTGACTGTTCCAGGCTTTTTACACATTTTTTCATCTGATTTTTGTCATAAATCTTTCACCTATTCTAGATGTGACAGATATTACCAATGACTACCCTTTAGTAGGTACCTGGGTGGTTCAGTCGGTTAAGTGTCTGACTGTAGCTTAGGTCATGATCTCACAGTTTGTGAATTCGAGCCCTGTGTCTGGCTCTCTGCTGTCAGCATGGATCCCCCTTCAGGTCCCTGTCCTCTTTCTCTCTCTGCCCCTCCCCAGCTCTCTTTCTCAAAAATAAATAACCATTAAAAAAAAGTCTAAACGTATTTTACAGATGGTAAACATGTATGTGACCATACCATTGCTATATTCAAAATTATACTAATAAATAAAATATTCAAGGTCTCCAAACTTTAACTCCATTCTAATTTTCTGATCATGCCAATTTCTTAACAACTCTAGCTCACATGCACCAAAGTTCTCACACTTTCTGAACTCCAGCCAGAATGACAGTGCTAGTCCAGTAAGTGCTCCTTGCACACCAGGAATTATGTTAAGCATTTCAGAATTCATTATCTCACATAATCCTCATAACACTTTTATAATGTAGATGCCACTGTTACATTCATTGTTATTTGCATGGGACAGGGAATTTGTCAAAGGGTGGAGAGTGTCAGATCTGAGATTCTAATGGCTCTTGCTCTGACAACAGACCCTGCTCTCCCTGTTGCTATTCCTCATGGGGCCCCTGTTTCCTGCTCATAAAGGTGTTTGTATGTTTGCTCCCCAGTTATTTACATTGAATCTCTCAGCTCCAGGCCCAATTCAAATGCCAAGTCTAATTTGATGCTCTGAGTTGTAATTAAAGTCTTGTTTTTCTATGTTTTCATATCCTTTTATACTTACATATCAACCTTTGCTTTTTTTTTTTTTCCTGTGCTATTGTCAGGCATATGGAAGCCCGCTTTTATAATGTCAAGTCTATTTTTATCCTCATTCATGTTTGGCCTCCAAATACATTCATTAAAACGTACTGAAATGTTTTGCTGAAGAATCTGAACAAGAATTGTAAACAATAATAAAACTCCCAAACATTTCATGATATTTTTCTTGGTTTCATTTGTTAAAAAAAAAAATCAAAGATGCATATAAGGAAATGTCAGAACTTAAGGGGAATGGCAAGAAAGAATTGTTCAAGTCTACTTCTAATAGACTTAGCTGAATCCCAGGGAGACAAAAAGGCAATTTGCAAGTCAAATCACTGATAAACCTAAACCCAACTTTGTAATCAGTTTCCCTGAGCTAATAAGCTGCAGCTTCATAAGGGAACGATTTCTTGGGTGGCACCAGAGAACACCGGAGCTCCTGTCCTGCCACGTTCCCCTCCAGTTTATGTCTTCCTGCTTAAGTAAGCTAGAGTTAGGGGAAGAGGCTTATCAAAAGAAGGAAAGACGGAAGATAGGAAGGAAGGAAGGAAGGAAGGAAGGAAGGAAGGAAAGAATGGATATTTGGAATATAAAGATCAACATCAGAGAAATGAGGGGGAAAATTAACTTATATTTTAAAAATATTTCTTCTTTCTTAAAATATCTTTTTTGAATATATTAAATTCCAGTAAACCACACAGCATGTTATAGTGTTATGGCTGTTATCAAAATACATAAAACTTGGTCTTTACATGTGTGAACAAGTCTAGACAAGTATTTTCCAAAGTATGTTTGGTGGAACACTAATCCCAAGTGATAGTCATTGAAAAAAGGTATCTCCAAGGAAAACTTATAAAATGTGGCATATTATAATGTACATATGTCTTTGATGAAGGACATTACATATGTTAATAATTTCAACAACAAGGCACTTGTTTAATTCAGGTTGACCACTAAACTCTCAAATTATTTTGACCAAGTTATCCATCCCCTTATACCTTTTTACATTTGAAAAGCACCAACTGTAAAAGGCTCTCTTAGAACCACAGGTTATTGCTGCTTGACTCATGGAGGAAAGCCTGTCACAGAGTAGTTTAAGTGAGTTTCATTAATGTTTGGTAAAAGGCTTCTGTGAATGTTAAAGTATCAGAGGATACCACAAATAAAATTGTTCTAATTTTCACACCCTGATTTTATCCTTCCTTTTTAGGATTGTACTACTGGACCATAAACTAAATACAGAATCCCTTGTTTTAATGTTCAGTTTAATTATTTGGCCTTCTATTACTTTTAAAGAATGCCACACTGGAGAACAAAAGACTATCTCATGACTTTTAACTCATTTACCCATAAAATATTGTATTATCATGATCCATATAATTGAGGTAAACATTTTATGTTAACTAGCTAATTCTTAATTGTGTAATAAATGAGTACAGGGGTTGAACTATTGCCCAAGTATTATTTGCACTATTTATTTATAGTGGGAGAAAGAGGCATATATATAGGAGTCTTCTTTTTGGTATATCTTAGGGTCATTTCCCTATGAGTTTTAACACTGGGATAGAAGAATATAATCAGCTATGTGCCAGTGTTGCCTTAGAAAAGAAATTCATCCTCATCCTGAAAAAATGTCTCTATTAGCATAATGTCATCCTTTTCTTAATGATAGTACAGTAACTGTAACTTTTTCTACGTGGCTAAAACATTATCAGTATTAAGTTTTGGGCTAAAACTAAAGACCTTGTCTGCATTTAATTTTCCAAGATAGTATTTGATATATTTAATGTCCCTACATTCCTGGGACAAACCTACTTAATCATGTTACTATGTTGCAATTATTCTGTGGAAATCAAATTAGTAGTATTTCATGAAGAGAAGAGAACAAAAGAAAGGAACAGAGAACTACAGAAATAACTATAAAATAAATAACAACATGGCAATAAGCATGTACCTATTAATGATTACTTTCAATATAAATGGAATGAACATTCTAATCAAAAGACATAGGGTGATGTAATGGATAAAAAAGCAAGACCCGTCTATATCCTGATTACATAAGTAACTCAGTTTAGACCTAAAGACATATATAGATTGAAAGTGAAGGGATGGAAAGGTATTTATCATGCAAATGAAAATGATAAAAACCCAGGGTAGCATTTTGTCCATATTGGACAAAATGGACTTTAAAACAAAAATGGTAATAATAGAGAGAGAAAGACAATATAGACTCATAAAGGGAACAATCCAACAAGAAAATATAACAATTATAAATATGCACTCAAAAATGGGAGCACCCAAATACATAAAGCAGGTAATGAGAAACATAAAGGAAATAACTGTTAATAATATAATAATATTGGGACCCTTTAATACCTCACTTTAAAAAATTACCAATCAATTTCTCCACATCGTTACCAGCATTTCTTATCAGCTATCTTTTTGATAATAGTCATTTTAACAGAAATGGCAATATCTAATTCTGGTTTTAATTTGCTATTTCCTGAAGATTAGTGATGTTGGGTCATTTGTATGAACTCTTTGGGAAAATATGTATTCAGGTCCTCTGCAAATTTTTCAATTAGATTATTTTTGATATTAAATTGTAGGAGTTATTTTATATTTTGAATATTTCCCCCTTATCTGATATATGACTTGCAAATATCCTCTTCCATCCCAGGTTACCTTTTCATTTCGTTGTTAGCCTTTGCTGCTTCCATCTTTCTGTTAACCCTGGAGTTGTTTTTTCTTCTTTTGTCTAGTTCCTTGAGGTATAAAGTTAGGTTGTTTATTTGAATTTTTTTTCTCTTTTTTAATGTTTATTTATTTTTGAGAGAGAGAGAGAGAGTGAGGAGGGGAGGGGCAGAGAGACACACACACAGAATCAGAAGCGAGCTCCAAGCTCTGACCTGTCAGCATAGAGCCCAATGCAGGGCTCGAACTTAAAAGCCTGAGATCAGTACCTGAGCTGAATTCAGATGCTCAACTGAGGCACCTAGGTGACTCAAGATTTTTTTTCTTAATATAGGCATTTATCACTATCAACTTTCCTCTTCCAACTGCTTTTACTGCATTATATACATTTGGTACATTGTGTTTCCATTTTTGTTTGTTTCAAGATGTTTTTATTTCTCTTTCAATCTTTTCTTTGATCCATTGGTTGTTCAGGAGTGTATTGTTTAACTTCCATATATTTTTGAATTTTTCAGTCTTCCTCCTAGTATTGATAATACCATTATTTTATACCATTATGGTCAGAAAAGATACTTGGTATGAGTTCAGTCTTCTAAAATTTGCTAAGGCTTGTTTATGACCTCATATATGATGTGTTCAGAAAAATGTTCTGTGTGTATCTGAAAGAAATAAGTATTCTGCTGCTGTTCAAAGGCATGTTCTGGGTATGTCTTTTGAAACCATTTGTTCTGAAGTATATTTTAAGCCCAATGGTTTTGATAATTTTCTTTTTGTTTGATCTATCCATTGTTGAAAGTAGAATATGTATTCCTGCTGTTATTATATTGTCTATTTCTTCCTTCAGATCTATTACTATTTGCTATATATTTAGGTGCTCCAATGCTAGGTGCATATATATTTATAATTGTATTTGACGTAACATCCACCCAAAATTTTCATTATGTTTTCAGTCATGATATTTTAAAGGACAATGATTTTTGTAATGTAATAATGCCTTTCTTTAAAATGTGGAGCTTAAGAAACCTTTTGACCTATAATTCTACTTCTCTGATATTGTTTGAGTGCATCTTCTCTCAATTCTAAATGTCACTGCCTTAGTTCAAGCTTTAATAATATCCTTCCTGAATTACTGACAATGACCATAATATCAGATTTCCAGGCTTTTTGTTTATTTGTTTATATCTCTTTCCACAATTCAAATCCAGCTCTATAGTTCCTTTATTTATTTATTTCCTTTCTCATTAGCTTTGGGATAAAATAGAAATTCTTTAGAGCAGAGAGATTTCAGGATCTAATTTAACCTACATCTCCACTTTTTTGTGTGTGTTAGCCTCCTCCTGTTCTACACTTCAGCATGACAGACTGTTTTCAGTGTGTCAAAGATACCATGCATTTTCATATTACATACGACTTTAAGTTGAAAACGTTCTGGGATTTCTACCCCCCTCACACACACATACTTTCTTCATTTAAATAATTGGGGTTTTTCCCACCCAAGACTAGTTTAGCCATATCATTTACAATCTAAACCTGGCAAGCTTGAGATTAACAATCAAGCCAAGAAAAAAAACATAATCTAAGACTTTCCCAAGAATACCAGGTATATGGTGCCATTGTTTCTACAAAGACTTGCATCTTCTTTATGTTTATCCTTAATATAGATAGTATCTTTTCCTTTGTCTTGTTTTGTGCAATTTGTTGTTCATATCCTCTAACAAACTTCCATTTCAATCAGAGTAAAATCTTAAATTTCTTTTTTTAAGTTTATTTACTTATTTATTTTGAGAGAGAGAGAGAGAGAGAGAATGAGTGCAGTAAAGGCAGAGGAGAAGAGACAGAATTCTGTTGCAGAGCCCAATGCATGGTTTGAAGTCAGGAACCATTTTATCATGACCTGAGCTGAAACCAAGTCAGACAGTTAACTGACAGAGCCACTCAGGCACCCCTAGAGTAAAAGCTTTCATGTGCACTAGTTAATCCAGGTATTAACACATAATGTGTATTTGTCACATTTTTAATATTAGATGTCTCTAGAAAATTCCTGGTATACCCTACCTTTATATAAACTTCAAGCTTATTTTCTTATTCTTTTGGCTGATGCTACTTCTGTTCTACTTACCTGTCTATATATTAGTTTATTAATCTTAAACTCAGTCACAAGTGAATTTACAACACAGAAAGACTACCAAGTTCTGTAGAGCTATTTTTAAGAAGTATAATATCTTGAGTTTGAAGTAGAAATATCTGAATTGGAAAATATTTTCCAGAAGCCTATGGTAGAACCATTTCTAATATATCTCAAAGGAATCTGGAACTGCCCTTGCTAGTCTAAAGTATAAAATCCTTGGCTATAAATACTATCTTTGAACATATTTGAACATGCTTTCAGGTTTCAAATTCTTTAGTGATCAAAATGAAAAATAAGCAGATTGAAATCAAATCCTCTCTAATGAAGGGGTTTTGAATTCAATGTATAATTCTATTATTTTAAGAACTGTGCCTAAGAAAAATTAGGAAAGGTGCTTACCACTAAACTGAGAAAATGTATATTCCTTGTCATTCATGAACAACCTTCACTGTACAATTAAGAAATGATTGATAGTGTCTGTCTTGTTCTCAATCAGTAAATTGCATTTGGGGTGTAAAAAGTACTTCATTGAACTAAATGTCATATTTTCTTTTTAACCTCTTCTTTAACAAGATTTAGTAGAAATATAAGTTCAACTCTGTGTGTCAGATCTCAGATTTCTAAATACATTTGTTCTTATTTTATATAGTCGCATTACTTTGAATTTGATGTCATTTGCTAACAGTACAGGAAAAAAAAGACATACTAGAAAAACTTTTAAAAATCCATCAATCCTTTATAAATTATAGGAGTAAAGCAGATAGAGCACAGTTATGAATGAATTCCAAACTTGGCAAAATTTCAAAAGCCTTATGTCCAAGTGCAGCAGTTAACATGTGAGGAATGAATTTGATCTCAGTTACTATTTACCTGTAAAATAACCTAGCAGTTTAAAACATTACAATATTACCTGAATTTATGTGCAGTCAGCAGTTATATATGAGGGTGGAGATGGTGAATTTTATGAATATGGATTTAGAAGAGATAACACAGGCTGAAAGAACCCTTGTTGGTAGATTAAGATTTCCCTAATTTGAAAAGAAACAGTATCTCAGGTCAAATAATGTGGATTTATGCATCTACAGGGAAGATAATTTATGTTTAAGGTCTAATAAATCTTTTCTCTAATCTTCTGAAACTAAATAATACAAATCCTTATTTCAAGTTTGTTATATTTATAATGGCAATATCCATTCAAATAGAGATAAAGTATTACTTTTTAAGCCATTAAATCTAAAAATCTTTAAGAAGAAAGACAATTAGAACAACAAATTTCTGGTTTTCTTCTCATATTTCTTTTTATTACAATCATATCTCTTTCATCTTGGGCAATTCCAGGGTGTTTGGGGTGAAGAAGCGGAAGAGAACTACCAGAAAGGAAACTACCTATTCTGTGTCTTCTATTTTACAACTCAAAATTTTGAACATCAGCTACTTCATCTATAATATGGATCGCATGACTCTGTGACATTTCTACTACTTTAGGCATTCTGTAATTACAGGACATTCTTGCAGCTTGCTTGGGCTATATCCCATTAATTCCAAAATTCCTACATCACCAATACTTTTTTTTTTTTTTTTTTGCCTGATGTATTCTCCTAAATTAATGTCTTTCTGGAATACAGGCTTAAAGAATCTTCTTCTTCTTTTTTTGTTTTTAAATGATGTGGCTATAAAAAGTCCAAGGATGCATAGAAGAAGTCACTCTGAAAGAAATGGGTTTAGTGTATACAATTTCCTAAAACATACTGATAATTTAGCCTAGATATCACTTTGAGCACAAGCAATCAAATTGCTTCTGATGAGTGGTTCATTACATCAGCGAATCAAATGGCAATAATCAGAACACAAGGATTTCTTTTACTGATCATCCAGATAAGATTTTATGCAATATTATCATTAATAAATACTTAGGGCACACTAGTTGTATTATCAACCTAATTTATCTATAACGTTGGTATATGGGAGTATATATTATAGCAGCGATTAATAGGTATAGAGTCATTTTGTCCTGAAAGGATTAGAATAATATTGTTTACTTGGGAGTTACCTCATCAATTTCTATAGCATCTTTGCAGATTAGGAAGGAAAATTTTAATAAAGTTGTGTGGAAAATTAACCATGTATACTCATGCATGGGAAAATAAACCTGGAGAAATAAATGATTTCCAAAAGATCTTATAGAAACTAAATAGTAATAATATATGTAATGAATGTGTCTGTTTGTCAGACCCGCATTTAAGCCATTCACACACAGTGTTTTACTTATTAATGAAGACAGCCCTCGTGTTAGATACTATTACGTACATTATAAAGGCGAAAAAATTAAGTCACAGAACATTTACATAACTTGTGAAACTTAGGTTGCACTGCAGGCAGGACTTCGTCTTAGTGTTTAGTTTACCAAATGTCTGGCCCTCCTAATGATAAGAAACATTATTATTTATCACTTTATATAACTCTTAAATGCAGTATTATTTTTTTTAACTTTCTTAACTTCATTGTAATATTTTCCTTATTCTTCCATCTGTGTTTCTTCTGCTAATCTCCACACATCTTCCACCAGCATCAAAGGCCTATATGTTTATATCTTAACATGTTTCTGACTTGTAAGAATAGCAATTTTCATACAAGACATAATACCCTAGATTTCCAAGTAGCAAAAGGATTCCAAAATCTAAGTATTATATTTTGAGGGGACAAACAAAGCAATGACCAGGAATAGAAATTAAATATTAGCTAAACAACAGATATCTAAACCTGGATAAAGGAGATATCTAAACCTGGATAAAGGAGATAATGATACTCTTTCCTGATGATATTTCTCCTAATTTACCTCCTACCTTAAATATTTTTCATATTACTATATGTTAATATATATGTTTATAATATCCAATCCATGAGGATCTCTCTCTTTACATCAGCTATCTGTGACTAGAATGGAGAGGAGCACTTGAAATTCTTTGGGCTGGTCTGGGAACAATGCTCTTCAATGGAAAGAGGCTTCATGATTTTCCTCTGCCTATGACACTAAGCTCTAATACCTGACTCTGTTGTCCTGGTCACATTACATTAAACTCAAATCTTCAACTGACACAAAGATATTTATAGACCTGATATAAAGAAGTGTTTTGTGTAAAGACTTCTCAGAAAGAACATTTTATGTTAAATAGTGACTCAAGTAGATCTTCAGTCATGGAGAAACTAAATATAAAGCAGTTTAAGGGTAGTGGAAACAGAAAGAGTGTATCTACAGAAATGTCAGGGATTGTACCAGAAAAATAAAAAGTAAACAGCCAAGACTATCTGAAGACAGGTAGAAACAAAGAAAAGACAGGCCATGAATAGTCCATCATTGGAAAAGAGAGAAGTGGTAGCCCACTTGTGAGTGGACACTAAGAACATTGACTTGAGAGCTGCCAGTACATCTTAATGAGTGATGAGCTGCTTTGCTGCCAAAAACCCTTCACATAAAGCTACTAAGACAATCATTTTGAATTAATTTTCAATAAATTTTTATTACTCAACGTAACTTGAATGTGATTCTGATCCTAGTAGCCTAAAAGTAGTGAACTAATACCATAATTCATGGGACAGATGACTTTCGTATTTAGAAGAAACTATAGAAGCATGTTCTTTTGCCAATTCCATATTGAAAACAAATTCTCTATGCAACTTCTTGTAATGGAGTTCATTCAGTTTCTTCACTCACCCTACAAAGAAAAATACATTTTTTCTTAATGTGGAAATTGCAGCCAAGTTCAAAAACTAAAAAATTCTCCACTGTATTAAATCAATATGTGCCTCATACACATTTCATTCATTTATGTAAATTCTTGTAGAGTAATAAAATCAACACTCATTTGTCTTCCAATTGACAGTTTTTCTAAAATGTTATCAATGTCTGTATGAGTCTTCCATTTTTTTGTTGTAGTTGTTTTTAATTTCAGGGTAAAATGTCTTTGAGAACCTTAACTTTGAACCATGACCATTACTTCATGAACATAACATTGTTTTCTTGATATATGTAATGTAATTTAACACAAGACCTTGAATGTCTGAAAATACAATAGCACAATAGTATTACCACTTTTAGACACTGTTTTACATTTATTGATTATGATCAAATAAAGATGATCTTTAGGGTAACTTCAGCATACACTTGGCTAACTTTAGACTTTAATATGACCCTGGATAAATTTCATTTATTAGATTTTGTTTACTTTTCTGCCTGTTAAGTGCATTTTGGTTGATAATACCCTTTTGCTTCTTAATTGGGTGACAGACATAGCTTTGTTTTAATACTTTATATTTCTACATAAGTCCTCATGTGCCTTATAACTGTAACTAGATTATAAACTTCTTTGAATACAAAGTCATCTCTTCTAATTCTTATCTACTCCATGGTGTCTAGTACAGTGTTGTGTATTTGGCATGCATTTAACATATCTTTATCAACTAATCAATAACATTGAATATATGACTTGCTTTCCTAAATTTTATTTATTTATTTATTAACGTTTTTGAGAGAGACAGAGAGAGAGTGCGAGCTGGGGAGGGGCAAAGAGAGAGGGAAACACAGAATCAGAATCAGGCTCCAGGCTCTGAACTTTCAGCCCAGAACCCAATGTGGGGATCAAATCTAACCGTGATATCATGACCTGAGCTAAAGTCGGATGCTTAACCAACTGAGCCACTCAGGCACCCCTCCTAAATTTTAAATATAGTTTGATATTTTAGATAAAATTCAACTGAAGCTTTATTTTATCACCCATTTATCATTTTACCAAAGAGAAGCTCAACCATGGTGAATTTAGATATGAGTTTACATGTTAATAATAACATGTCAGGTTGGTTGAAATGCATATCCAATTGGAATATGGCCAGTTTTCATGTAATCTCTAATGGATGTTGAGCCTTATCATAAATCAATTTCCTGATTAGGCAAAATAACAGGTTTCTGACCGAAACTATATCTACAGTGCCACAGGACACCTCTGTCTCTTCATTTTTACCTCTTGCCTCATTACTCCTGCCGTCTGATCAGCATTAAGATGTCAATAAATGTCAGAATTCTTTGTTTCCACTTCCAAGGCCTCAAGGACACAACATTCATCCTGTGTTCAATTAGTATTTGTCTGATCACTAAGACTGTATCATTTGACATTCAAATTATTTCATACCCATGGTAATGGGGAAAATATAGACTTGACATAGCATTTTTTTCTGATTTAAATAAACAAAACTAATTTACTTTTTAAATAGCTTTTAATACTTAAAAACATTATTATTAGTTTCTGTTGAAAACATTATTGTTAAATTATTCAATAATGGCTTCCGTTATAACTTGCACAAACACATAAACTATACTCAAATACATTAAGGCAGTAAAACCTATAATTCTCTGGAAGTTCACCTTTGTTGCTCAGAGACAGTCCTGGGAGCTCATCACAAAATTAGAGCATTGAAGTATAGGAAGGAAAGATTGTTGGTATAATGTTACTTTATGTAAAAGGACCAGTATATAGAGGTACATAACACTAAGCATACCATTCTATTTAACATAGGACTTGATCAAAATCCTATCACTTCTTTAACTATAATATTTTAAAAGGAAAAAAACAAGTAAATTTTGCCATATGATAAAGTCTTTTAAAAATAGTATCTATGGTATACATTGTCAGTTATTACCATAGCTGATAGAAAGTCAGTTTCTCATAAACTAAAGAATAGAACTGTTACATGATTCAGAAGCTTTACTCTTGAGTATATATCCAAAGTAAATGAAATACGTATCTCAATGAGATATCTGTACTTTTATGTTCATTCCAGCTTATTCATAATTACCAACATATGGAAATAACCTAAGTGTCCTTCAACAAATGAATGAGTAAAGAAAATGTGGTAAAGGAGCTCCTGGGTGGCCCAGTTGGTTGAGCATCTAACTTTGGCTCAGGTCATGATTTCACAGCTCATGAGTTTGAGCCCTGCATCGGGCTTGTGCTGACAGCTCAAAGCCTGGAACCTGCTCCAGATTCTGCATCTCCCTCTCTCTCTGCCCCTTCCCCACTTGCCCTGTCTCTCTTTCAGAAATAATAAACATTACTTTTTTAAATGTGGGATGTATACAATGGGATATTGTTTAGTCATAAAAAAAAGAAAGAAATTTTACCATTTGTAACTACATAGATGGATTTGGAAGGTACTATGCTAAGTGAAAAACACTTTGATATTATTGTTTGTACATGAAATCTGAAAAAGAAGGCTGATTTCATAGAAATAGAAACCCTAGAATGGTCATTGCCAGGAGCTGGGGGGAGGAGGAAATGCGGAGAAGTAAGTCAAAGGGTACAAACTTTCAGTTATCAAATAAATGAGTTCTAAGCATCTAATGTACAGCATAGCTGACTATAATTAATAATGTTTTTGTGTATGCTTGAAGTATGCTGAGAGCAGGTCTTTAGCATTTACAAATATCAGAGTTAACTATAGGAGGTGATGGATGTGTTAATTATCTTAATTTGGGAAATCATTTCAGCATGTATATGTATATCAAACATCATGTTATACACTTTAAGTGTATATAATTATATTTGTCAATTATTCTTCAATGCAGTTGGAAAAATAAAATAAATTAAGTAAAATATTTTTAAGTAAATAACATAAAATACGATGTTAATGAAACCTTGATGTGTAACACATTGTGGGTGTCATACAGTTTTTATCAAGTAAGTGTATTATGAGCTGCATTGATCACATTATCCCTTTAGGATTTTTTTTATTAGTGTGTAAAAATACATAACATGTGATCTACCTCCTTACCTAATTTTTAACTTTACAATATAGTATTGTTAAGTACGAGCACATTGTTATACAACATATCCCTAGAACTGTAACATTTTCCATGACTGAAATTTTATACTAATTGAACAGAAATTCCTCATTTTCCTCTTTCCCCAGACCCTATCAACAACCATTCTACTTTCCACTTCAGTAAGTTTAACTATTAAAGATATCTCATGTAAGTGGAATCATGCAGTTTTTTTTCTTTCTGACCATTTCATTTCATTTAACATAATGTCCTCAAGATTGATTCATGTTGTAGCATAGGGCAAGATTTTCTCTTCTTTTTTTTTTTTTTAAAGGGCAGAATAATATTACATTGTATGTATAAACCACATTTTCTTTATGCATTCATCTGTCAGTGTACGCTTAAGTTGTTGCAATGATTGTGGAAGTGGAAATATCTCTTCAATTTTCTTGAATAAATACTCAGAAGTGGGGTGGATGAACACTACGAATTCCTTCTGATGTGTTAGGATGGGATGAAAAGAGGAATTTAAGGAAAAAATCTTCTTTTCACTATTTATTTGTATATATTGCATATATCTGTTTATATATATGTTAATGTGACAGAATCATCAATAATCTAAAAGTAAGCAAAAAAAAAAAGAAGTTTGCAATCTAAAATATTATGACATATAGAAAAAAGCACCATTTGGGCAGAGAAATATTTAGATATAAGATAATTTCCAAAAAATTAAATCAAGAAGCATTGATCAAATATCTACTGTGTCATGAAGCTGGGAATGGCACCTATTGCATGCAAGAGCAGTTGTTTGTTTCTATAAGCAAGATTATTGTCCTTTAAGTCTTTTCCATGAACGGGGAAAAAGAACAGAGAAATCAGCAGAAGGGCACTGAAATTTATTGAAATTTCCTGGGATCAGAAGAAGTCTTCAGAATAGAAGGCCACCATAAATAAGAGGATCTGATAGCTCTTTATTTTACTAGAAAAAAAAAAAAACACATTGATTTAAACTAAAAATTGTAATTTTTAATAAAGGTTATTTACATATTGGGTGCCTGGGTGACTTAGTCAGTTGAGCATCTGACTCTTGATTTCAGGTCAGGTCATGATCTCATGGTTTGTGAAATAGAGCTCCATGTTGGGCTCTATGGTGATAGCGCAGAGCCTGCTTGGGATTCTTTAACTCCCTCTCTGTCTGCTCCTCCCCCTGCTTGTGCATGCACTCTTTCACTCTCTCTCAAAATAAATAAATACTTAAAAGTCTGCCCCTCCACTACTCACACACATGCACACTCACTCTCTCTCTCAGAAGAAATAAATTTTTAAACGTTTATTTATTTCTTTTGAGAGAGAGAGAAAGGGAGAGAGAGAGGGAGAAAGAGAGTGAAAGAGAGAGAGAATGCAAAAGCAGGAGGAGGGAAAGAGAAAGAAAGAGAGAGAATCCCAAGTAGGTCCTGCACTGTTAGTGTGGAGCTTGACTTGGGGCTCCATCTCACAAACCATGAGACCATGACCTGAGCCAAAATCTAGAGTTGTAAGCTTAACCAACTGAGCCACTCAGGTCCCCCTGTAATTATTCTCTTAAGACTAAAACTGAAGCATGTATCTGTTGTCTGAAGCTACAGGTTGAAGTCAAAAACACAAATTATATGTTTTCATATCCACAGAATGCCTTAAAGAGAGTAGTTGAGAACAATGGTTTCAGATACTGTGCAAGATAGTTTACAGGTAAATCTTTCATTATCCATTCAAGACTATTAGATTCTCTTTTAACAAAACACCATAAAGTAATTTAATGTGTTCAAGATAAAGGGCTAAAAAGTGGCAGAACTAATACCGAACTTTCATATGACGGGTCATAAATCCTCTATACTTATCAGGGGTTTTTTTGTTATTGTTCTTTTTTACAAAATGAGCTACTCTTAGGAATTTGCTATCAGGAATTTGCAACAATAAATCCAGAAATACTATGTCCAAAGGTATTTCACTGTTCTAACAGAAACTTCAGAGGTATGCCACCATCTTACTTCCACCTTTTACATTTCACAGAACGCTTCTGTCTGGGTATATAAGTCTGGAAACTGGATGTTTTGCTTCTAGACTCTACTGCAGAAGAAGGCTATCCAAATGTTTGCTAACAACCAATCCACCACATCCACCAGACTTTCTCAAATGGCCCTTACACTACTGTATGATATATAGAATGAAACCAACAGTAACTTTTATCATTACAATATAATAATATGTAAAATGCCAAAAAAATGAAGAGATAGGATTATATAAACAGGAAAATATTTTTAAAATGGAAAATACCATTGATGAAACAAAACTTAATTTGGAAAAAAAATGATATATGTATGTGTTGTAGAAGTGTCCAACATTCAAATACTAGAAATTAACACTGATATCTCTGGTGAATGAGGAGTGATACAAATATCTTTAATTATTAGATCATATATTACAAAAATACACAAACCAACACAATATGTTTAATAAACATATACCTTTTGTGAAGTCATCTTCAGCAATTGAACAATTTGGCACACTATGCCCTGTGATGCTGTAGAATAAGAATTAATTTGATTCTTTTTTTTTACTTCTTTGTGAGAAAAAAAATTTAATTATTTTTTAATTTAAGAAGAACTTAAATGAAAACAGACTGAAAAACTAAAGATGGAATTAATTAGATCACTTGACATCCCAGAAGATCGCTTTTAAAGTTCTACTCCACGATAATTTAGGCTTCTGTAAGATTTAGAATCACAAATTTGGTTGTGGTGATTTCTGACAATTGTTAAATTTAGAGTCATATTTATATAGATCAATGTTATTCAAAAAAAGAGACTATTATAATTCTGTCAGTCTTGGTAACTCATTGCTTTGCATATACAACTTAAGCAATTTAGTATCTTGATGGTAGTTTATTAAACACTTTAGAGAGAAGCTATGTTGATCAAGAAAAGATATAATCATTTTTCAACGATGCTAATTTCTACATTTTTTCCTCATGCATAATTTCCTCAGCTACCTAAAGAACAGAGGCTATGAAACTGTCATGTGCTCCTACATACATTGAAATTAGAAAATAATGTAAATTTGACAAATGGAATCCATATTTGGCTACACTCAATATGACATTCTCATTGTATGAGTCACTTAAAATGCTGCAACACTTCACATTAGAGAATTTTCATTCATTTCAAAGATATAATGACTAATTTATTAGGCAATGCTTTCCAGATATTTTAGAAAAGCCTTTGTAACTATGTTTTTATAAGATTTTCACTTTTATTTGTGCTTCTCAAAAGTTGGCTTTTACATGCCTTAGTTTACAGTCTGGCTAAGCTTAAGTATGGCATGAAAATGTGATATATAGAACTTACATTAATAATGGTCATGATGGTATCTATTCTCATAGCTGTACTAAATAAATATATTTCCTTCCTGGCTTTTATTGTTGTTTTTTACCCACAGTTTAAGTCCTCCTTAATATTTTCTCATTGTCAGTTTTACATGTTCTAAATATCAAATAATGGGAAATTAAAAGTAAGGAAAAAGGAAGGGTAGGCGATCCAAGTCGCTGGAGCCCTACAAATTTCACTGAGGTAGCAAACCTTGAATTTTTGTGGGTTTTAATTTCTGCACTTGGCCCACAGTTGCCCTCTCAATGTGTCTTGAATAATTGCAAATTCCTTCTCAGTAGATCCAATGAGTGTAAAACATTCAATGATATAGATTGACATTATTTCCTGTTGAGGGGGAAAGGCAAAGTTCTTGCTAGCTAGACATGGCATAGACTAAAAAGAGGATGTGCTTTCAAGATAAGACTGTGAAGGTATATTGAAGTTCTTGTGATTTGAAAGAAAATATCTACTGGTAGTCTTTACTATCAATTATATGAGAAAATAAAAAACATCTACTAGATCAATGACTATATACAAGTTACTGGGGAATGTCTTGATTTTTATCCAGTTAAAAAGTCATAATTCAAACAACAGTTGCAATTGGAGTCTCAACCCAATTAATTTTATGATTATCCATTGTCATTCTCCTAGATCCATTTATCTTTTGCCATGACCAAAATATGAGTTGAAAGGGATGTGAGAGGAATCACTTCTCCTACATCTTCTAAGTGATTGAAGGTAGCAGTAATCTGCAATTCTCTAAGTATGCAGGATTGGTTTTGGCCTACTATTTTCATAGGTATACACAGTACTACTGGTTTCCATTTGTCTTCTACCAACCACTCCATGGGTCAGAGGAGTAATGTGAGATTCTGCCAGTTGGTGGGTATGTCTATTTAAATTGTTCATTCTGGAGTTGAGGAAATAACCACAGGAAATAATTTTGCAGAACTTCTGTGCTTACTATGAAATATACCTCACCTGAAACTTTATTGACATCTGACCTCAAAACCTCCTACTCAAACTAGTGGACTACACTGAAGTTTTGGGTCTCCAATATTTGTTTCAGTTTAAATCCAGTGTTTAGTTACCTTCTAAGTTTATTTTCTTTTTCTCAATGCACAGTCATCTTGAGGAAAATTAGCAGTATACATTTTTGGTAGTATAGCTGCTCTTTTCTGAAGGTGACTCAACTTCATTCAAATCACTCAAGATGGTGTTAACTCACTTAATTCTTGGACTTTGTAGATGGTCAACAACTCTATTTTAGATGTTCAAATTGGATTTCCATTCTTTAGACCTAGAGCTTTTCTTTTTTTTTTTTAATAATGTTTTTTATTTATTCCTGAGAGAGAGAGAGACAGCGTGAGCAGGGGAAGGTCAGAGAGAGAGAGAGAGACTCAGAATCCAAAACAGGCTCCAGGCTCTAAGCTGGTTGTCAGCACAGAGCCTGACATGGGACTCAAACCCACAAGCCACAAGATCATGACCTGAGCTGAAGTTGGACACTTAACCGACTGAGCCACCCAGGCGCCCCGACCTAGAGCTTTTCTTATTATACAGATCAAGTAAGACTTCAGTTAGCTATCCATCTATTTTAGTTGTAAAAACACTGTGATCAACAAACCAATGTTAAAAATATCTGCAATTCAGACTATAATTTAAAACACTCTCCGTTGTAGTAAATACTCCATTACAGAAACCACACCCACCTTTTTAAGGAAATTAAGTGCTACTGTTTGATCTTTAATGCCTCAAAGATCGCATTATTTCCCTTGAGTTTATAGGTCCCAGGTCGGTTAATCTCCCCTATGATTCTGACATATAGAGAATAACAACAAAAAAGAAGATGGAGGAGGAGGAGAAGGAGGAGGAGGAAGAGGAGGAAGGAAGGAAGAAAGGAAGGAAGGGAGGGAGGGAGGAAGCTCTCCCAAAATAGGGAGTTCTGAATAAAATTTATTTGCCTAAGCCGTGGTTAAAAGAGTGTTTTTGAACCTACTGGAGTATATAAATATATCTTCTATGGTAAATCCACTCTATTATTTCATTCTCTGTATGCTTTTGGACAGCTTCCTGTACAACATACTGCAGTATTTCAGGCATTTAATAATTATTTAGTGTAAGCCACTTTTGAGTGAATGCTCCAGTTTACCAGGAAGCAAACTGTTAGGGCCATCCTTAAACATGATCTAAAACACTGAATCTTGAGTAACTGCTTAGTGAACCCACATCAGTAAATTTGGTGTGATCCTATATTCCATTCTTTTCTACATGATCCCTTGATTATAAGATCTATTTCCATAACATTACTTGATTTCTGTCAATATAAATGGACAAAATAAAGTAATTATTTTGGTGTACATTACCTTTCCTCATGGGTAACACTTTGTACACTACCCTTTTGGGTCTGCTGGGGCATGAGTCTGGCTATAAGTATAGAAGCAAGAAGAGACTGTCCTCAGGAGAATCAGACAATACCATGCAAAGCAATTACTTCAGGGGAATAACACGTTCTTCATGAAATAAAGGCTAACATCTCAGGCAAGTGTAGAACTGTTTCGAGTGGCAAAGATAGCTGGGTGGTAAGATAATAATTCAGAGCCACCAGCTTTATAAGAATCTGCTATATTCACAGCATCTAGGTAACTCCCTGAAAGTAAGTTAAGACCCCTTGGAAGTTGTGTTAACAATTTCAGGCATCATTAATTTTATTTTCCAGAGAGTTATTAACAATAACTACACTTTTTAATTCACTTGGCAAGTTACTCATCAAAAATGCCCGAATTCAATCAAACTATTAGAAGTTTCCCATAAGTACTTGGACTCTGGATTTATATGCAGTATATCTGCTATTATTGTGGGTAATATTAGTGAAAAGTATTTTTCTCTGTCATGGAGTCTATCAAAATGAAACTATCACTATATTTACTATAAGATGTCAAAATATAAGTCTTCAAGGAATAGTCATTTAGTCAACATTTTTTAAAGATAAAATGGGATAAGCTAGATTACTAGATAAATTTTAAATATGTTTATCTGGAAAATATTGGAATAGAAGGTTTTAATTACATTGAAATTATGGGACATAATACTAGCCCACAAAAAGCCCACTACCCCCCATGGATACACAACTCCCTACCCTAAATAATTGTCAAGAAGCCACTGTTTGTGTCTGACTCTGACAAAATTGTAGCCTTATCATGATCATCTCAGAAGTACAGAGCATAAAATAATTAGTAGAAAAACCTTATAATAAATTCAAGAAAATATAGGGGCACCCTGGGATGCTCATTTGGTTAAGAGACTAATTCTTGGTATTGGCTCAGGTCATGATCTCATGGTTCATGAAACGGCCCTGTATTGGCTGTGTTTCAGATTCTCTTTCTCTGACTGCCTTTTCTCTGCTTGTTCATGCAAGTGCAGGCTCTCTCAAAAATAAACATTAAAATTGCAAAATAACATTTAATTGAAAATATTTAATGTTCCAATTTATATACTTAAACAAGTTCTATGATTTCATCTCTGTTGTCATTTCATGTAAAATGCTTTCTGGGCACCTGGGTGGCTCAGTTGGTTAAGTATTGGGCTTTGGCTCAGGTCATGATCTCACAGTTTGTGAGTTCAAGCCCCCTCTCAAGCCTTACATCCAATGAGACTGAGTCCTGCTTTGGGTGAGCATGAGCTCTGCTTCACATGAGCTCCACTTCTCTCTGTCTCCCTGTCCCTCTCTCCCTCTCTCTCCCCCTCTCTCACCTGTGTCCTCTCTCACTCAAAAAAAAAAAAAAAAGAAAAGAAAAGAAAGGAAAGGAAAAGAGAAGAAAAGAAAAGAAGAAAGAGAAAAATGCTTTCTTCTTAGGCTGACATTGAATAAGCATCAATCACATTATCAAGACATCATCATGTCTTACAGACAGTAGTTAAGGAACCATAAGGCTATTCAGCAACAGAGGTTCAAAGTTTGGGCCATATTGATATCCCATCAATTTCATGATTCTCTGAAGTATCAAGGTTTTTTTTTTTTTTTCTAATAATGACCTTCAGAACTTAAAAAATTATAGTTCAGTTATTGTAAAAAGTTATGTAATGGTTTTCTTATTGTTAATAAGCTCAGCCAAAACTTTATTAAATAGACACTTTGAAAATGTTTACTCTTTTTCCAAAGAAGTTTATGGAAAAAAGGCTATTGCTAAAGTTACATTCTGGACATTGTTGATGAAGGATTTTTAAAAAATGGCTGAGGAACTCTCCCTTAGCACTTCAATTGTGTTTTGTTATATTTTAAATCTCTCAATGTCAGTTTAATAAGTGGAAGGAATTATACCATTAAATAAGACGAAATGTCTCCAAGAGTGAATATAGTAAGAAAATGCAATATTTAACTCAGTCTTGAGAGTCTTTAGTAAAATATCACCTGTCTCTTTTTGAATTGGGAGAACCTGAAAATAGTTAAAGATTTCAATAATTTAAAAATTGAGTGGATATATTTGATTCAACCTCATCAGCTTTTTAGGTATAATGAAGCATCAACCATTTCTCTTCTTTTTCTCTGCCCCACCAACTCTCTAGACCAGGCTGTAGCCCATAGCCCAGTCAGCTGCATTTTTAAGGAAAGTTTTGTTGGTATATATTCACACCCATTTATTTACATTCTGTCTGCTTTAGCACTGGAAGAGAAGAGTTAAGTGGTTCCAACAGAGATTATATGGTCTTAAATAAGCTTAAAACACTTATTATCTGACTAAGAAAGTATTGGTGATCCATGCTCTACATTCAAGATATGCTGGGCTTTTATATTTAGACTGTTGATCAACTTATAGAGATCATGACTACAGACTTCGCTAGTCTCAAACAAAACACAATCAAACTCTAGTACATTCATCAAAAACTATCTGGCCTGAGATATCTCAGCAATGCATCACAGCAAAGGGTCCATAATTAGTCTCAATGAAATCATATGTGAGTTAAATGCGCTATAAATCTTTGACTTCATGAAAAATTTAACAAGTATCTACACTAATTAGTTGTTAAATTTTATTTATTGGTCACTTCATCACAAAACTGGTAAGATATATATTCTAGATTTTCTTCTTGAAAGCTTGAGAAGTGAGGCACCTGGATAGCTCAGTTGGTTAAGTGTCCAACTCTTGATTTCATCAGGTCATGATCTCATGGTTCATGAGATGGACCCCCTATCAGGCTCTGTACTGAAAGCATGGAGCCTGTTTAGGTCTCTCTCTCTCTCTCTCTCTCTCTCTCTCTCTCTTTCTCTCACTCCCTGTCACTCCTCCACTCATGTGTGTATGCAGACTTTCTCTCTCTCAAAAATTGATAAATAAACATTAAAAAAAAAGCAAGCTTGGGAAGCTTAAATATTTCCTGTATTCATATGCATGATTAATATTTATTGAGAAAACCCTTTTTATACTATATTGTACAAAGCAAACCAATACACTGCTTTCTAAATTAAAGATTATTTATAAATCAGATTTGCTCGGTCTCTATTAAGGAATATTTCTTATGATAACTACTGTGTCAATTTTCTTTCAAGGATCTTAGAATGTTATATATATTCATATAGGTCTTCGTCATGTCTCACACTTTCTCTGTGTTGATCAAGTTTCTCTGTTTTAACATATCATTGAGGATGCAGAGATTTAAAGTTAAGATTAAGGTCAAACAATATGCAGTAGAGCTTAGAGCAGGACAAATTCAGTTCTCCAAGATGGTAATACCTATTTTGATGATATAGCTGTCATTCTTCCAGGTGTGCAAAAATTGAGCATTTTAGAGAATAATTGAGATTGCAAAGAATATTTCTAAAATTTTACCAGCAGATCATCACTTATTGTATATTAAAATATTTTACAACCTTTATTTCCTAGAATTCAGGCACTATGCATATACTGACTTAAGGGAAACAGAATTCGTACTATAATTTGCCCAAACACTAATGGCTACTTTAAACCACCAGCCACTAAACTCAGTTCAGAGAACAGACTAAATAAAGTAAAATAAGGGGCGCCTGGGTGGCTCAGTCAGTTAAGCGTCCGACTTCGGCTCAAGTTATGATCTCACGGTTCGTGGGTTCGAACCTCGCATTGGGCTCTGTGTTGAAAGCCTGCTCAGAGCCTGGAGGCTGTTTCAGATTCTCTCTCTCTCTCTCTCTCTAACCCTCCCCTGTTCATGCTGTCTTCCTCTGTCTCTCCCTCTCTCTCTCTCAGAAATAAATAAAACATTAAATTTTTTTTAAAAATAAAGTAAAATAATTACAAGACAGATTATTGAATAACAGCATTAGAATAATCGTGCCTGATTCTGATTTTTCTTAAGATATGAGCATCACTTACAGGTGGACATTTTCCTTACCAAGATACAAACGGAATAGTACATGTATTGCATCTTTTTAAAGCTTATTAAAATTCTATTTATGCTTAGTAAAAGTATTTCACTGGATTAGGTCAGGATACATATTTTGTAATATGTCTTTGCTATGGTGTGGGGTAGGAAGGTTGATATTTAGGAAGCTGATTTTAAAGATTGGCAGCAACAATAATTACATAATCTAAAAAGGTATTTTAAACTCTTTTCAATTTAGTGTAACTTTCAGTCAAACCAGGTCCTGTGAATATAAGTTCCATATGTTTAATACCTACTGTGCAAAATAAGTGGTTACTCTATAGAGTTACAAAACCACCACTTTCAATTCCAGGAGGTCCTTTCTAATATTATGGGCTTAATGAAAAATAGAGGTTTACTGTACCCTTTCAATCATCTTTCACATTTTAGAGCTAAAAGTGCATTCAGAAAACACCAAATTAAATTCTCTCATTTTTCAGGGTTGATTTAAGTCCCATAAAATACTTTGTCTAAACATCAGAGAATAGTGATATGTTTATCCTCTAATAAAATATCCTTATGATTCTCAAGCCAACTCATTCCTATCTTACTTTGCTTCTCAATTATTTCCTTACCTTATTAGTTATCGCAAAACAACTATTTGCAAACATTTTTGAAAATATAGTAGTTGTTTTTATAAAGTTTACATTCATCAGGATGAGGAAATAAACAATAAACTATAAAACTAATAAATGCATAAATTATGTAATATGTAGGGAGTTGATGAATTCTATGGGAAAAAGAATAACTATAAGAGTTAGAATAATTTGATGTGGAATTTTTATAAAAATAGCAACAGTAAGCTTCATTAACAAAATGACTCTAGAAAAAAGATTTGAAGGAGTTGAGAGAATTAGAAATGCAGATATCTATGCCACAATGCACAGGCCCAGACAGGGGCCAAAGGAGGGATTAAGCTTACTTGAGCATCAACAGGAGGCCAGTATGGTCCAATGAGTAAATTAAAGAAAAAGTCCAGAGAAGTTATGAAGGTTCCAATAATGTGGAGTCCAGTAAACCACTGCAAGAAGTTTAGCTATTATGCTGCAGGAATGGAAAGCCACTGCATGGATCTGAACAGAGGAGTAAATTATCTGACTAATATATTCAAAGGCTCACTCTGGCTATGATATTGAGAATAGACTACAGACCACAGAAAGCAAATTATAAAGCAGAAAGGCTGTTTAGGAGGTTACTACAAGAGCATAAGTGAGAGATGATGGTGACCAGGGTTATAGAAATATTTAAAAGTCTTTTTTAAAATATTGTTTAAGAGCAGATAGGGGCAAGAACAATTCATTCATTCAAATGATACTTCAGTCTTTATGGGCATAGCTTAATGGTCATGATGGTTAAGATTTGAATTCAAGAACTAAACATGCTTACCTACCACTTAATGATTCTAACTTTGGAAAAGTTAACCGACTTCTCTAGATCTCAACTTCCACATTCTTAAAATTGAGATACTACTAGATATATATGTAAAGCTATCTTTTCAATTCTGATCTGTCCTTCAAATTCTATTTCTCTAGTTCTAAATGTCTCATTGACTTCTCAACTGGTTAGACCACAAAACTTGGAAGATGCATGTGAAATTTTTGGTAAAAAAATATAATGAAATATTATGAAAAATAGAGGAAAAGATAAACAAAATATCCCAAGAGGGAAAAACCACAATAATAAAAAAATAATTGTTTAGTCTACAAAAAAGGCAGAAAGTATTATGATGAAAGGAAAAAAAAATCCTACTTCATTTGGCAATACAAGAGCTGTAATATAGGTGGGTAATAGGCTGACTGTATTACCAGGAATGCTTGAAATGCACTCTTTTCACTATACGGTTGGTGGTGAATCAATACTTGGTGAAGAAGGTAGTAAATTGATCAAAGAAATGGAAGAAGAAACAAGATACTCATATGATTGAAAACGAGAACAAGATATGTCAAAAGAATGAATAAGTAAATGTACTGAGTGAGTCAGAATCACTGGCGAATGTAAAAAGAAAAAGATCCTGCATTTAATGATTTTCTAAATAATATATTCTATAAAAAAAGACGTGTGGGATGGAAGCTAACTGCATGAAAATATGCATTAAGGGAGACGGGTTTATGTATGTTCTGGGAGGGGTGTTGGTTTAAGTTATAGAATATAAATAGAATATAGTGATTCTATTTTGAATTTTTATATTGCCTTTTCAAAGCATTATCCCACAGGCTATATTTTTCTTCACAGTAATCCCAAGAGACCAGTAAAACAAAGAGAGAAATACAACAGAGAGAGAAAAGTACATATCTAGTTATACAGTGTTGATAAGTAGAAGAGCTGAACTAAATCTATCTAGACCCTTAGTCAAAAGCGTTTATCACTAAATCCTATGCTTAATGGCTTTAAAGGGGGACAGTATGTTACTCCAAGGCATTTATATCATTGCTTTAATAAGCACATAGGGATAAATATAGGGATAAATATTTTTAGTGACAAAAATGTGTCCCATTCTAATAATTTTCGGTGTTGCATTGGGACTACAATGACTATAATTGGCAAAATACTAACACAATAATAACAACCTTTAGGAGGGGTCTGTCTATTTAGGCTCCCCAAGGATTTATAACACATAACATGAGAGTTCATAAGTTCAAAGTGTTCCCAAGAAAGAAGTAAATGAAGAAAACTTCAAACTGCAAAGACAAACCAACCACCTGCATTGTTCTCAGTGGGGGTTGTGATAGTCAGTGTTCTCTAGAGTGAGAAAGATAGGTGTTTATACACACACTACCTCAACTCAATGTGTAGAAACTGAGTTTGCATGATGGTTTTAGGTGAGGAACAATTTTAGGATATCTCTAAACATTATCTTCATATAGAAGCTTATTTGCATAATAATATAGTTAACACTTCCACGTGGGCAGAAGGACCTGTGCATTAAGTGAATAAACCTTTTTTTAGATGTGGATTTATAACATACTCTGAGTATTATTAGTTGCCAGGAAGGGTGTGGGTGAATGTGTGTAGGTTGCCCAATCATTGTTTACCAGAATACTGAAAGGGGAAAGAAACATGGCAAGTTTTTTACTCATGCTGACATGAACAACTTACTAGTACCTGGAGGTAGAGCGTCCAAGGCTACCTAAAATGTCTTGCTAAAATTGAGGTGGTAGTGCATTCTCCTGGCATCCTGCTAAAGTCATTCATATTGCTTGCCTAATTTTAAGTAGAAGACAAAGGGAGAGAAATTCTAAGGCTAGGGTAATTCTGTGCAAGGATAGTGAGGTTTCCACAAATAAGGTGAAATTGTCTTTTAAACGAATTGGTGAATGAGACTTGCTAAAAATTAATAATAAACTTTCAGATGAGAAAATAAGATTAAAATTTTAAAAATACCAATCAGCCAAGCTTTTATTACAAATTAATTTATTTATTTTGAGAGATATAGAGACAGCACAAACAGGGAAGATAGAAAGAGAGAGAGAATGAAAGAGAGAGAGAGAGAGAAAGGTAGAGAGAATTCCAAGAAGGGTCCATACCCTTAGCAAGGAGCCCAACACAGAACTTGAATCCACAAAACTGTAAGATCATGACCTGATTCAAAGACCAAGAGTCAAACGCTCAACCAACTGAACCACCCAGAAGCCCCTCAATCACGCAAGCTTTGTAAGGAGTTTTCCCCTGCTTTTTTTTTTAATTTTTATAACCCAAAAATATTACATTCAACCTCCAGTTTTATGATTTATCTAAGCCTTCATCTAAGCTTAGAGGTATCATGGAAAACAAACTCGTATTAGCTCAAGGAAGAGAGGTCTTTATTGTGCCACCATATTACTGGGTCAGTATCCCTACACTAATGATGTATTAGGTAGAACAATAGTGACAGGTAAAGATCAGTAGAGAGGTGACAAATGCAGGACACAGCAGTGGGGCTGACACTGTGTCCTCATGTAGCCTGTTGTATAGAAACCTCTGCCAAATGGAAGACATGGAGTAGTTATAACATAACCATGTTTCTTGCATGGTAAAGGGTGATGGATCTCATGTCCACTAACATTTATTAAGTAGCCCCTATGTGTATGTCTTTATTAAAGGCATGAGTTTGAATTCTAGCACCAAAGCAAGTAAACCAACAAACAAGGACAATCTATTTATCAAAATCTAAGTTTAGGCACTTCTTTTCACCAAACTGGATCTTCCTCAGTACTCTCTATCTCAGTAAATATTTCTAGCTTCTATATAAAACCCAGACATCATTCTTGACATTCTGGCAATGACATTAGAACAAGTTTCAGTTACAGTTCCTATGGATGAGTGGATGCAATCAAATTCCCACCAAGGTGCTTAAAAGAAGTATTTAATGGAAAATTTCCAATAAGGTTGTTAAAAGAGTTACGTGATCCCATATGACTACAAATTTTGTTTTCTATTATCTATACTGTATCCATAGAAATAGTGAAATAGATGAAATTGTTCATTATGAGTCTCTGCTGTGATTGGAACAGATCTGAGGTGTCTAGAATGTCTTGAAGAAGACATAAAGCCAGCTCTTCTGGAGCTGAAATCAACTTGCCCCCACTGCCTCAACTAAATTTTTGGCATTGCTTAAAATAAAAATCTTTTAAATGTTGAGGGAAGGTTTCTTACTTTGATGAGTAGCTGTGTGAGACAGCCTTAATTCTTTTTTTTTTTTAAGCTTATGTATTTATTTTGAGACAGACACAGATGGTGCAAGTCGGGGAGGGGCAGAGAGAAAGGAAGAGAGAATCCCAAGCAGGCTCAGGACTACCAGCACAGAGCCCTACGTAGGGCTCCAACTCACAAAACTGCAAGATCATGACCTGACTCTAAACCAAGAGTCCATTGCTTAACTGACTGAGCTACCCAGGCTCGCCAAGACAGGCTCAACTCTTAAAAGAAAATATAGCTGGAAGTGTCTGCTGATATTCTAATATTCAACTTAAAGCATCTCTAAGTCTTATTTTCCCATCCATGCAATCTACTGATTGACTGCTATATCAATGAGTAAAATAAAATTTTGGTGCTAATGTTTCTCCATTAGCTGCACGTTAAGTTCTGTCAGGTCAGAGGTATTGTCAGTTATGTTGATAGCTGTACTTTGCAATAGTTGCGCCCAACACATACCTTCAAAAGAATGAAAGATCTCTCACCTCTAAATCATTACCCAATGTTGTTTACCTTATCTACTAAATAGTTGTTGGTCTGTGATAAATGTATGTATTTACCTTATCTACCTTGTCCTAAAAGCAAACACTAGCTAGGTTTTCGGCTGAGAGGTAGAGTTAATATAGCTTTGTTCCCCAAACCCCATTCTCCCCTTTTATGGTTGTATAGTGACAGCCAGGTGCCACCCTGCACATATAAAAGGGATTTTTTGCAATAAGGAAAGGAACCCTGAAATTAGGACTCTGAGAATTTATAGATGAGCTAGACAGCTGCCACTCCTTTCCCTCTGAGAGAAGAGAGGGGAGTCAGGGGGTGAATCTGGCTTTCTAATATCTTACCATCATTTGGAATGGAAATGGCTTGTCTGAGTTTCATTGCCTCTGAAACATAAGCATATAGCTCTAGGGAGATAAATCTCTGAAATCTCTTGGGTGTTTCTCACTCTCTCAACCTTGCTATTTAGTCACTTTTAACTTCTAAGGATTCTCTTTTAAGTGAGGTTTCAGTTCCCTATCCTCAGAAAATCTTGACCACTAAGAAACATGAAAACATTCATATTACTTCACAGCAGTCTACAGATTCTACTCTTCTTCCCTGTCTTCACTACCATACTATCTTATTTTTTCACTTGGACTGCTGCAGTAGCCTTATGCCCATCTTCCATTGGCCCCTATCGATCCTTTCCCCCACCCAGAGCCTGGAAAGTAATCTTTCAAATGCAAAATACATTGTATCATACTTTAAATAGCATCTAGGTTATGAACCCTCTGATTCAGTTTTTTATTTCACTTATATCTTTAGCTTGGATCACCATGCTTTCCACTTTCCCCAGACCCTGATGCCATCATTGCTCATCTCAGCACCACTGTTTGTCTCAGCCTCCCCTTGGGGCAAAGACCTGTGTTCTGCATCCTCTTCCCCCCTGCCCCCCCCCGTGCTGGTTCTTGTTGAGAGGTGCCACATTTCCAGCTTCCATCCCTCCTGTCAGATCCAGGAAAGCTTTGTCTTCTTCAGAAGATAAGATTAACTGACATATGTAATAAATGTTAACAAATAAATGTGAGATTTAGCATATCACATGAAGCCAGCAGGTAAATTGATTATTTCTTATTCCAGGGAGAAGACAATGCTCCTAGACTCAGTGACCCCATACAGCCTCTTGGATAAGGTCTTGTGTGACTAAGAAATTGGAAGTATTTTCTTTTGAAGCTGGGGACCTATCACTTACAGACATCTTACATTGATATTTGCTATTTTCTTTCCTTACTTACTCCCTTTTTTTCCCCAAGCTTCTTTTGGACTGAAACCTCAAGAAAGCATTGGCAGATTAGACTGTTTCAGTCTCTAAGAAATTCAGACTATGATACACTGCTCATTGAAATATTTCATTATTTATTACTTCAAGAAGAGAAAACACTGAGATCTTTCACATTTTTTTAAAATTCTTGTATAATGTTTATTTATTTTTGAGAGAGACAGAGAGAGAGAGAGAGGCAGAATGCAAGCAGGAAGGGGCAGTCAAAGAGGGAGAGAGTTACGGAATATGAAGCAGGCTTCAGGCTCTGAGCTGTCAGCAGAGAGCTTGATGCAGGGCTTAAACTCACAGTACATGAGATCATGACTTGAGCCAAAATCAGATGCTTAACCAACTGAGCCACCTAAGCACCTCTGGTGAGCCTTTTAAAAGCAGAGATTTTTTATTTTTTTGTTTCATTGTTCCTTTCTTTTACTTATTCTCAGAGGAAGAAAACAGTCATTTTGCAGACCATATAGAGAAGTGACATCCAGGAGCTGAGAGAAGTCCCCAGTGACAGTTAGCAAGACAACAAAGATCTTGGTTACTTAATCATAAGCAACTGAATTTGGTGGGGCACCTGGCTGACTCAATCAGTACAGCCTGTGACCCTCGATCTTGGGGTTGTGAGTTTGAGCCCCATGTTGGGTATAGAGATCACTAAAAAAGTAAATAAATAAACTTAATAAAAAATAAGGAACAGAATTTGGCTAACAACTTATAAGTTGAATTTGTAATATGATCTCAGACTCCAGATGAAAATTGTGGCCCCAGCTAACACTTTGATTACAAACTTGTGAGATCTGAAGGACGAACATAGCTAAGCTGATTTTAGACTGGTGACACATAGAAACTGTGAGATAATAATTTCACGTTGTTTTAAGTTCCTAAATTTATCATAATTATAGCCATTGAAATCTATATAAGGAGCACAGTCTGTTTTATTTATTTAGTTTTGACTCTTTATTCCACACAAGCAACCAAGCGTATGTCAATTTCAGGAGTCTGTGGCTGCAACCCTCAAGGAAATTACAGTTCAATCAAAACCAATTTTTTTTAATTAACCAGTATTACACAAAGCCTTAAATGTTAGCTTCAAGAGATAACTTTAAGGGTAAGTTCTCCTTAACCACCTATATGATTAAACAGAAATGAAAATTGAAGATTTTAAGTATTGTTTGAGAGAAAATAATCAGCTGATATTACAGATAAACACAGAAATAGGAAATTGGTCCATCATCCTATTTTTCAGCCTTCTTCAGAGATGTCACACATTCTCAAAATCTGAGTTCAGGATAGATTTGGATGGTGATGAATATGACGTTAACTATTCATCTTGGTCTATGACTTGGCTGCTGAGTGCTATGTTTTGAAACTTTGGATTATTTTTATAGAAAGTGGCTTAAGGGTACTGCTGTTATCTTAAGATATCACTACAGGACTCCCAGAAGGCCTACCCACAAGAAAAGGCCATCTTTTGCACTACAGTGAGCAAACTCATTCATTCCAACTCATTTTTTTCTCCTGCAAGCTGTTACATTAGCTAGTTAGAGAATTATGTCTCAAAGAGTTGTTTCCACCAATATATGTCATTAACAGTAGTAGGAGTTTAGTCATTGCTTACTCATGTTAATTAGTATTGTTGATCACTTTTGAAGCCATATTTTGCTGTTCTATCAAGCTATCTCAGATTTATTGCACATTTAATACAAAACATGGGACATACAATATATAACCAGATCTTTTTTTTTCTTTTCATCTATTCTGTCTGGCATGTGGTCATTCATGTCTGGCAGAGTGGTTAAGAAGAAGTAAAGTTATATTGGATTGCCAGTAGTCCATATGGGCACCTAATTTGAGTGAAACAGCACTCTCCTTTGTAATGAACTTTAAAGTAGATGGTTCACCTATATAAAAGAGCAATAAACAACTTTTGTTATCATATTCCATTTACCAGGGCTCAAGACTTGGCTAGTGAAAGAAATGTGGGCTGGATTTCAGGATACATGAGCTAGCCTCAGAGGAAGCCTTGGAGAGAAAGGACATCAAGAGCACTTCACAGAGGTGATATTTGAATTTAGTCCTGAAAGCTAAGTATTTGGATGAGAGAGATGGGTAAATATGTTATCGTTCTAGATAAAGAAAGAATATCCAAATTTTAGGAGATTTGAAAGAGTTAATCACACTCCTGAACTTGAGGAAATGAAGTAGTTGACTATGGCTAAAATAATTTTGGGGGGGAGGTGTGGAGGAATATTCGTAAGGTATGAGGCAAGAGACATGTAGCAGAGGCATATCTTGTGCAAAACTGTCATTAGGGATACATACATATTGGTGACCATATAGATATTCTGGATAGTAACTTAGTAAGGGCTTATTTGCATATAAATGGAATATCTCCTTAGGGAGGAGGGAGAAGGAACATTAAGGAAAGAGGGAATTCCAAGCACAGTAAAACCTTGGATTGCAAATAACTTGTTCTGGAAGTATTTTGCTAGGCGAGCAAACATTTCTAATAAATTTTACCTTGATAAATGAGCAATGTCTTGCAACATGAGTAGTATGTAACGCTGAACTTCACATGATCACACTGAGCCAATGTTTCTTCTCTCTTGCTTGCTGTGGGATTGTGGGTGATTGTCTCCCATGATCACATGCTTGGTCTCAGGACTTGGTGTTTGGCAGAATTCAGTGATTTTTCAGAACGTTGGAAGGTGCCCACAACCAGCTTCTGACTGTTCCATCCAACTGTTGAATCACCAGCAACAGCCAGAGGTTATGGAGGAGATCTTGTCTGCAGGGGAGGAGAAAAGGTGGAGGAATCCCTCACTTCAATGAGATTAGGGACATGTGTAAAAAGCGGGAAACATTGCAAAGTTTTGTGGAAAATCATCACCTGAATAAGACCGTAGCAGTGTGAGCGATGAATCTGTTTAACGACAGGGCAATGTCACATTTCCACTAAATCCTTTAAAAGAAGCAAAAGCAAGTGTCATTGAATAGGTTCCTTGTTAAAGTTGCATG
The DNA here is from genome assembly GCF_008692635.1 of Crocuta crocuta. NCBI lineage: Eukaryota > Metazoa > Chordata > Mammalia > Carnivora > Hyaenidae > Crocuta > Crocuta crocuta. The sequence continues at coordinate 17,511,465 of NW_027551558.1, forward strand.
AAAGAAAAAGATTCCATTGAGCCAATATAGCAGTGATTTTGTTAGTGATAATGAAAGTCGTTCCTCCAGTCATGAAGGTTTTCAAAGGTAAGTGCAGGTTAATTTGTTTATTATTCTTTATAGTTTGTATTTTCTTTATTATTTTGTATTTTATTACAGTATTGTTATCATTTTTATATGACTATTCTTGGGTTGTGTAACAAATCATCTGATTTTCCATGATTTCCTTTGGGGAAATTTGTTTTAATATACAAGTGCTTTGGATTATAAGCAAGTTTCTGGAATAAATTATACTTCCAAAACAAGGTTTTACTCTGTTGGTTCCAACAATCAAAGTAGAAAGACATTTTTTAATAAAATATATTAATAGCCACACTAATTGTCAATGCTTTAGGTGGTCATACAGAACTATCCATGTATGCAATTAGTAGACCCAGCACCAGTAGCACTGGTAGCAATAGAATACCATAATCTATTTTAACAGCCTTTAGGTAATTATACAACATGGAGGAAGAGCAATGGGATGTGTTAGATGGAAATGTAATCAATGGAAATTGATGGACATATATTCATGAGGGTAAGTAAGATGTGATTTGGGGGCTCTGAATAGTAGTTGCCATACTTGGCAACTATCTCTACTGAGATAGACCTGTATGAGAAAACTAAGATCTAGTTATAGAAATTCTAAAATTTGGCCCAGTAAACCCTTCAAGATTCCAAAATATTTTGTATTATATAATAATAATATATTTAAAATAATAATTTGTATTAACTTTATTTTACCAATATATTTAATAGAGGAGAACTATATAAAGGGAATCACATTAAGGAAATGAGGTAAGATTTTGTGCTTAGGTCATGATGCAAATGTAACCTATAGTACTATAGAATTTCAGCAAATTCATAATGAGCTCTTCCATGCCATCTGTTGATTTGGTGAGTATATGTATTGAACAGAAAAAAAATTACAGGCATTATTCTGGTAATAGATATGTTGTACTTCCAATACAGATAGTCTCAAGACCATAAATCAATAATCAATGCCAATTTTGAAGAAACTCTATCTGTATTGGAATCACTTAATGTATTTAATAAATTATAGATTTCTGCTTCACAAATAAGTCCTAGTAAATTAGAAGTTTGGAGGACAACTTCAGGTAATCTTATTTTTAATAAATACCTCAAGTGATTTTTTTATAAGTGCAAACCATAGCTCTAAACACATTTTATGAAAGTTGGAGTGTATTATATCTATCAGATTTACTAGTATTTCCCCAAAGGTTAACACATGCTATCTATTCAAACATTTTACTGAGAAAATTGGTGAAATCAATAGTGTAAGGAAAGCAATCTATTTCTTCTTGCCTAGACTATTTCCAATCATGCAAAATTAAGACTTGTAAGAGTCACAAATGTACAAATGCACAACTTCATTTCTTCACATCAGCCTTCTCTTTTCCAAATCCTCGTGCTATATCTTTTTACTTATAAAAGAACAATTTTGAAATGGCAATAAGATAATATTAGGAAACAATTTATTTTAGATTTTATCTTTAAAGAATCTCTACACCCACCATGGGACTCAAACACACAACCCCAAGAAAAAGAGTTGCACCTTCTACTAACTGAACCAGCCAGATTCCCCAGAAAACAATTTCTTAATGATAGGAGTTCTGGGATAAATTTATGAGAGAATCATTTTTCATGGATGGCCATTTCAAAGAACAATCTGTAGATATTAATAAAAAGTGAAAAATGCATATCCTTTGAATTACTCATTCTACTTATGAGAATTAAGCCTAAATGAATAAGTATGCAAATATATAAACATAATGGTTTCCATTGCATTATTGCTTACAATAGAAAAATATCAATAATAACCTAGATTCCTATCAAGTATATATTCAGGAAATGAATTATGATGCATGTATATTTTTGAAAGTTTGCAGCTATTGCAAGAATAATAGATACATGTAGACCGATGTGAATAGACAATACCCATTTTTAGTGAAAAATATTACTGAATGGTGTATATATAACATTTTACCATGTATAAAGTGCATATTTTGAATGTATAAGATCTTTATATTCATAGACAACTCCTAGAAGCTTGCAAATAAAGCTGTTAGTAACACTAAGATGGAAAAAAACCTCAGATTCCCTCCTGGCTTTCTTTCTTTACTCTCATATTACTACCACATTCACAATACTTCTGACACCAGATGTGTGGGGTTTTTCTTCACCAAGTAATTCTCTGACACTTGCTGGGTGTCCTATAATTTAACTCAATTCTGACACCATTGCCTGGAGTTAGTGTCAGATCCTGCAGGTTAAGGGATCAGTCCCTCATACTTACCTCCTACTTCAGATGCCAATCACAAGTAATACATCCCAGGTTGCTCTTGCTCATCACTTTTGTCCAACTTGGCTACAAATAGGAGATTTGCATAATTCCCTCCTTAAACTCTATTATTTACTAGAGTGGCACACAGAACTCAGGCAAACACTGAGTTATGTTTATCAGTTTATCAAAGGCCATGTAATGGAGATAGATGAATATCCAGATAAGTAAATACATAGTGGGGAGGTCTGAGAGGTTGCAAGTGTAGGAGCTTCTATGTCTGTGGAATTGAAGTGCATCACCCTCTTGGTATGTGGATGTATTTACAACCTGGAAGCTCTCTGAATATTATACATTTGGGAGTATATGGAGGCTTCCTCACTTAGCCATAGTCAATTATTAACTCCATATCAGAGGCTTCCCCACTCTGTAAGGAAGTGGGGGTGTGAGGGTGAAAATCCCAAGCTCTAATGGCTTGGTTTCTCTGGTGACGGAGCCCCATCCAGAAGCCATCCACGAACGCATTCCAAGTAGTCTCCATTGAACAAAAGACTCTCCTATCATGCAAGAAATTCCAAGGAATTTAGGAGGCATGTGTCAGGAACCAGGATCAAAGACCAAATATTAAAACATAACTAGCACTCTTATTACCTTGGAAGTTAAGAGGGTTTCAAGGGCTCTGTGCTGGAAACTGGGTGCATAGACCAATGTATATATATTTTCTGTCAACTGACAGTTTTTTCTGTAAATGTGATTAGTACTGGACAAGTAAAGTACACACTCCTTACCCTTTAAAATTATTTAATTTTCCTATTTCCAAGCACATACTTTTATAATATCAAATTAATACACATTTTTAGATGATGTATTCCTACATGCACAGGAATTCCAACATTTTATCAATGATATCTTTTCACACATGGACAGATACTTATGATAAAAACAATTCAAAATATAACTTAGAGAAAATAATTAGATAAGAAACAGCATTTTTCCCATAACGTGTGAATACATGTAGTAGTATAGAAACATATGGATAAATACATATAAAATATAAATTTTGGGTACTAGGATGCTGATAATTTTCATTTTATTCATATTTTGTTATGTGCCTGAATATACAGAAACAAATGAAGAAAAAATTTTAATTTTATTTCAAATAATTGATTTACATGAGTTACATATTCAGAATACTCTTGAAAGCTGATCTAACCTGTTTTCTTTTTTTTAAAAAAAATCAGCTGCTTATCTATTTTAAAACTCTAGCTATAAGATGAATATTAAACTTACATCAATTAACACAAGCTATTAATTGAAATTAATTGAAAATCCACATAAATTTACTTCAGTTTTTTTTAGAAATTGAAAACAGTTCATATGATTTCTATTCTAAATTTACTGTGTTAACAAAAATGCATAGCATTGTCTGTTACTCCTTTGATATCGAGTTAATTATTTGTCCATTAGATTTATTCATGCCATAATCATTAAAAGTTAATGTATTTCAATATTCTAATAGGATTCTGTTCCAAGCCAATGCTGAAACACACAATTGATTCTATCTTGGATGTTTTTTAAATTATGCAGTGGGTCAAATAGTCAACTAGAGTGGTCACTCTTAATTGCTATCATCTGTCAGTAGGTAACCCACCCCCAATTTTCTAACTATTGAAATATTATAAGAAAGGAAGAATCATGTAATATAGGAAACAAAATTAAAAAGAATCATGTGTTATTGCCCATGTGGAATAATTTTCATAATGCTAACCCTTAGATTATTAAGTATACCATTAGAGTAAGTGTAGTTTATAATAATTCCAATAGGTAATACTGGACTTGTGTATATAGTTATTATATTTTCTCTTTCAAAAATACCTATCCACATACATGGTCTTTTTTTTGTTGTTTTTAAATGTTTTACAAAAATATTAAAAGAAAATACATGGACAATGTTTTAGAATCTTTCAAATTGTGAAGCTTACTCCCTGCTTTGAAACCTATTTTGAATCATTTAACTACAGAGATATGCAACTTTCAAAAACAAAGAGAAAACTAATCAAAGATTTTACACAGTTTTTTTTAAGATATCATTTCAGTAATCTAAGACTCTTTAAAAGCCACTATATTTACCTCCACAAAGAGGCAGACACTAGGAACCGATAGTCAAGTTCTCAACACATGACTGAGTAAATGCGTCAAAGGATGGGCATTCTGGACCTTTTCTGACTACAACATCGGAATGTCCACTGATAGCTGTCTTATGTCATGCAAAGTATAGGCAAGAATGACAACTTTCTAACCTCATTTGGTTAGGAAAGCCAAGAGCTAGGTGACTCAATTCACTCATGGAATCATTAAATACATGGTGAAGACAATTTTGGATAAATATAATTTTATACATAAAATATGAAAATATGTTTCATCCCTTTATACAATAGACATGATTTCTCCTTGTGGAAGAGTTGTACACATTTTAGAATGGTTATTAGGAAAGGGAAAATGGGTTTTATTTCATGATTAGGTTTTTTAAAAAAACACTATTCATTATATGGTAAGCATCAGGAGGACCTTTCAAAACCATAGAGAGTTGACCAAGGATCTTCCATAGCTGTTAGATATTTAGCAAATGTTCTTTACTGGTAAAATAAAAAAAATATTCATATTATTTGTAAATATTTCAAATATATTTTGGCAATGCACATGGCCCAGAGGGACCAAGACTGAAGCTATGAAGAAGTGTACCATTACTATCTGTCCTTATAATGTAATGGCTAAGGACATAGGCAATAGAGTCTGATTATATGAATTCCATTCTCATTTATTTTTTTGAATAATTTATTTAACCTCCCTATCCCTAAATATCCTTATCTAAAGGGCTATGGAGTAACTTAAGATTTGATGGATTAATATGTATATTATACTTCATGTAATAACTGGTAGATAAAATATGTGCAGAATGCTTGCTATTCAATTAACCTGTTTACAAGTCTGAAGTAATACATGAAATATTCAGCAATGAGTAATGATAGAATCTGCTAAGCATCAAACAAGTGGCATGGATTGGTGTTATTTATACATGTTCCCAAGGGACTTAAATGGAGCTTCTCATATCGTGGGCTTTCTATGAATTGCAAAGTGGGTAGAATTTCATATAGTGCATTTGTTTTCTATTACCACAAATCCTGATGACTTAAAATACACCTATTTATTAGTTCAAAATTCTACAGGTTAGAAGTTCTTGCCCAGGTTCTTTATTCAGAGTATCATAAGGCTAAAATCAGATGTTGGCTGGGCTGAGTTCTTGTCTGGAGGCCCTCGGGAAAATTTCACTTTCCAGTTTATTCATGTTTTGGGGAAAATTCAGGTCTGTGCAGTTGTAGGATTGAGGACCTAGGTGTTATGGGAAAAAGCATGGTCCGTGCCCTTGAGAAAATTGAAAGAATACTATAAACAAACATGAAATAATTAGGAACAATATAAAGTAAGAATACATGAAGAACTAAATATGAATAATAACATATAATACTATATGAATGCTGAGAGGAAGGAACTGAGTTGGTTAGGATTCACCAGTGAGTGTCCCTAGGGTCTTGGGAATTAAACTGGGATCTTAAAGATGAGTAAGAGATAGTAAATGGTCAAGAACAAGTCAAAAATTTATGTAGAAAGCAGAAAATTAGTTATACAAAACTAACATATTACACAGAATAATATGGTCTAATATAGACATTTGAATAAGCATTTTTCATGACTACAGAATCCAAAACAGAAGTGGTGGCAACCTCAATTTTAAAATATAATTTATCTGGATGATAATGTAGACATTTGAATATTAACAAAAATTGAGAGGGATAAGGAAGAAACATGAAGGAAATGTAAGGATTCTGGTTTCCTCATACATATAATTAAGGTCTTAAGATATTATTTATAATTTTAAAATTCAATATTAATACTTTATACACATAAACATTTAGAAGTAACCAGTAGTATAAAAATAATGTTGTATCTATCTATCTATATATCTATACAAAAATCTGAACAATGATGGGAAACTTTATTTTACCAATTTTAAATCATAAACAATCAAAGAGATTAAAAAAATTTTGAGGGTATGGAATGACTGTAAGTAAATCAAATAATAATATATAATCATAAAATAGAGAATGTATATCTTATTTTAAGTGCATGAAATATTTATAAGAATGCATAGAAAGAAAAAAACAAAGGAAAAAATAAGCATTTTATAAACTATATTCCTTGATGACAATGAAATAAAATAATAAATTAGCAACAATTAATAAAGCGTGGCTTTTTATTAAATTACTTTAATAAAGACCATGCAAAACTGATTCTTTAAATGATCAGTAGTATAGTGAGATATAAATGTACAGTAAGTCTAAGGAAGAAATAAAACTATAATAGCTATAGATGGCATACAATGCAATAGAATATTATATATGCTTTTCAACAAGTAAGCTTGAAAGTTGTGATGAAATTCATGATTTTTCTTGATAAAGAGAAACATAAATTCCACAGAGTGTAGTGGAAATTAAATTTTCACTAAATCTACACCAATCTCAAATGATTTTGTGCATGAATACTACCAAGCTTAAGAAAATAATAATTCCTACAGTATTTAGCATAACAAAAGATCAAAAGATTTCCAGTTAATCCATTATCAAAACCACATAAAGAAAGAACTCTAATAAGATGTGTGTAAGTTTCTATATATACAATCATTCTCACTAGTTTCAAAATCTCACAATGAACACAAGCCTCTCCTAACAACTTGAATTTAATCAGCTACAAAATTCTTTTGGTGTTCTCTGCAAAATGTCTTTTGCTCACTCCTTCCTTTTTGGTTTCCGCTTTCTAAATCCAGGCCGTAAGCACTCTGATTGATGACCACAATGGTTTCAATAACTTATCTCTTTACTCCAGTCTCTCATACCTCCAATGTCTCCTACACATGCTTTTCTTGTCTCTTCACCAACTAGCACTTCCTGTGTTCCTCCATTTGCTACAACTTGTCATCACCACTTTATTTCTCAGATCCCATGTAAACAACTCTAAACAAATTGTCTTCTTTACCATTTTCTGAAAAGTTCTTGAATATTCTGAGCTCTACAGATTTGTTTAATATTACTTGGAATGCTTTATTTCTCCCATTCTGACTTTTCAGAGACTTCTATAGTTAAAGTTTAACTTAAAATCCTATAATCTTTGAGAAAGTTGCCCTATGCCTTCAGTTGTATTCAATCTCTTTATCTCTTCCATTTACATACAACTTTCTATATTATAGTATTTTTATTCCTCTTATCTCAAAATTGTTTTAATATGCATCTCGTATCCTATACTGGGAAGTCCTGAGGAGAAGTGATCATGGCTTAATTATCTCCATAGATTCCACAGCAAAATGATTGCACAGAAAAATGATTAAGGAATGAAAATATCTATGCTTACCATAAATCAGTCTATAATATTTATCGTTAAAGCTAATAGTTTTAACATTATTACAACGAATGCTAGTAAAAGATTGGTTATTAAGAGAAGGATGGGAAGTAAGATGCCTCAGGGTTTTCTCTTAACATCCATGTTTATCTTGTTAACTCTAAACATTTTCAAGAGTTTTTGAGAAACGTGGTATTGTATTTTTCAATTAGACAATTTTGCTTAAATTTCACCTATCATTTTTTCCATAATCAGTGACAGATTATTTCATTTTATTATATAATGCTTTCTACATAATGCTGGGCTGCATTCATATGTATTTTAAATTTTTTTAATGTTTTATTTATTTTTGAGAGAGAGAGAGACAGCGTGAGCAGGGGAGGGTCAGAAAGAGGGAGATACAGAATCTGAAAGAGGCGCCAGGCTCTGAGCTAGCTGTCAGCACAGAGCCCCATGCAGGGCTCGAACCCATGAACCGTGTGGTCATGACCTGAGCCAAAGTTGGACGCTTAACCGACTGAGCCACCCATTATATGTATTTATTTCAGTGAGTTCACTATCAGTTTGTATGGCCATTACAATCCATGTGACTCATTTTTTCAACATATGTTTACAGAGCAACTACTAAATGGCAAAGAAAGTGTGCTCTATTATCCAGAACACTTGAAAGGGCATATTTGGTGTTGTATGGGAAAATAAGATTAGCTTAGCTATTTATCTAAGTAGGATGATATTTAGATTCTGAAAACCAAAAGTCACAGTAATTTAAACAAGTTATTTATTTCTCTTTATATGAATGAAATCCAGAAGTAATTTATTCAAGGCTGGCATGTCACTCCATGGTTTCAGGTTATCTTGTTGCTGTACTTTCTTAGCACTTACATCTCAGACTAAGTCCAAACTGGAAAGAGAAACCTCAGAGGAATCAAAATGGAAAGTTGAATATAGAAAATTATTAATTATAACAAGATTGAAATTAAAACGTGGACTAGTAAGAAATTAAGATGACTCTAATGAATATTGAATATCAGATGTAAAATATGTTTAATATAAGCATATGTGATATGATATGATATGATATGATATGATATGATATGATATGATATGTTATAGCCACTGCTCCAGGGCTGAGATAAGACATTCAAAGAAGACTTCGTCTCATCTACCCACCCCCAATGAAGGATGTGATCTAGATTTTGTTGGAGAGAGCAAGGACATAGCTCAGAATGGAAAGGAAGTTGGTAGGAGGCAACGCTGGCAGAATATATTGGAAATATGTTTTCTGTAACTTGCCAGAAAACTGCACTATAAAATGCTAGAGAATGTTGTTCATGAAGAGGTGTTCATCAAATGCTCTCAGTTTACAAAGCTGTCTAGAAGAGGTTCCCAGGGAATTACATGGCCACTGGGTGGTGCTAGTGTGTACTAGATTTGGAGAAGCTGCAAAACTGCAGGAAGACCTCTAGTTGGTCTCGTTGTAGGAGCTCAGTGCTAAACAAGCTATGTTCTGCAGGAGCCTGCCTGAGAGTCTTCTAAAGAATTCTGGAACAAATCAAATGCTTTATTTCTGTAGTCTCTCTCCAGCACTGTACTAACTAAGCTTAAGAAAAAAGGAAAATATTTAAAAGGAAGCAAAGCATTTTTTCATAGTATGCAAAAAGGGTGAATTTGGAGCTTAAGAAGCCATTAAACTGGAAACGAATACACAATTTAATCCAAAGTGCAACTCAAGAAGGTATCACAATTCCAGATTTCAGATACACTACAAAGCTGTAGTAATCAAAACGACATGGTACTGGCACAAAAATAGACATAGAGATCAATAGAACAGGAAAAAAAAAAGTCCAGAAATAAACCCATGATAATATAGTCAATTAATCTATGACAAAGGAGACAAGAATATACAATGGGGAAAATACAGTCTTTTCAATAAATTGTCCTGGGAAAACTGGATAACTACGCACAAAAGAATTAAACTGGACCATTTTCTAATACCATGCTCAAAAATAAACTAAACATGGATTAAAGGTCTAACTAAATGTGAGACCTCAAACCACAAAATTCCTTGAGGGCCACACAGCAGTAATTTCTCTGACACTGGCCATAGCAACATTTTTCTAGATATATTTCCTAAGGCAAAGGAAATAAAAGCAAAAATAAACATTTGAGACTGCATCAAAATAATAAGCCTTTTGACAGGGATGGAAACTACCAACAAACCAAAAAGTCCATTTATTGAATGGGAGAAAATAATTTGCAAATGATATATCTGATAAAAGATTAATATGAAAAATATATAAAGAACTTGTACAACTTAACACCAAAATGACAATTTGATTAAAATATATACAGAGTATCTGAATAGACATTATTCCAAAGAAGACAAACAGTTTATAAGCAGACACATGAAAAAATATTCAACATTGTGAATCATCAGGGAAATACAAATTAGAACCTCAGAATGGTTTGTCAGAATGGCTAAAAAAAAAAAAAAAAAAAAGGATAAGAAATAACAAGTGCTATCAAGGGTGAGGAGAAAAAGGAACCCATGTGTACTATTGTTGGGAATATGGAAAACAGTATGGAGTTTCCTCAAAAAATTAGAATTAGAAATACCATATTATCCAGTAATTCCAATACTGGATATTTAATCAAAGAAAATGAAAACACTAATTCAAAAATATATATGCACCTCTATATTTATTGCAGCATTATTTATAAGAGCAAAGATGTGGAAATAAGCCAAGTATACATTGTTAGACAGAAAAGGAAGTTATAAAAAGACAATGAAATATTACACAGCCATAGAAAGGATAAGACTGTGGATGAATAGAAGGTATGTTAAGTGGCTATGTGAAATAAGTCAGACTCAGAAAGACAGATACCATACAGTTTCACCCATATGGGTTATGCAAAAATAAAATAAAATAAACAAACAAAAGGTGGAATTAAACCTATAAATACAGAGCACATACTAATAGTTGCCAGAGGGGGTGGGGGATGGGCAAAGTGGGTTAAGGATACTGGGAGATATAGGCCTTCAGTTATAGAATTAATAAATCAGGAAAATATAAGGCACACAATATAAGGAATTTAATTAACGATATTTTAATAGCATTGTATGGTGATAGATGGTAGCTATACTTCTGGTGAGCATAGCTTAATATAAAAAATTGCTCAATCACTATGTTGTACATCTGAAATTAGTGTAACACTGTGTCAAGTATACTTAAATAAGCTATGAAACTATGAAGAAGTATAAAAATGCACTTAAAACTAGAGAGCCCAATGGGGAGGTGTTTTCTATTTATATCAGGAGGTAAATATATCTGATGTATGTGCAGAAATATAGGAAAGGAGTAAATAAGCCATTCTTTAAGACACATGGAAGAATATTTGTAAATGCTGTGAGGCAGGGGCTGCCTGCCATATTCAAGGACCAATAAGGAAATCAGTGTTGGTGCAGAAGTAGGTTAGTGGCAATATAGTAGAAGATGAGGTTTGGGAGTCAGTGGAGGCCAGATCAGAAAGCCGTGTCAGTCATGGGAAGAAGGAAACTTTCTGATACAAAATACATACAGTAACAAGAATTATTCTCATTTTTTCAGATCTGCTCATTATTTAAAATCCATTCTCTCATAAGTGTCTGCCTTTTGTACTCATATACTTTGGTAAATATTTCAGAAAATAGGGCTAGATTTATAAGGACAGTGGGTTGGCAGCCAATAGGAAAGAACTATCTCCTATATCTCCAAGCTACTGTCTCAAAGTATTGACTCAACAAGTGGCACTCTTACATAATATTTGATAGTATACCCAAATATACTAAATTTGGATCTTTAGGCAAAAGGATAACATTTCACTTCTTACTTTTAATCTGAAGAAGCATAGTACCCTCTTTCCCCACAGGTCTTGCATAAATATTTTTTATGCATCTTTAAAGTTTTGAGACACATATTTTGTTACATTTTAATCAGATAAGGTTAAGTAAAAAATAGTGAAGTGACATATTTAGCCTTACATATAGTTTATGAAATAAAGAAATTTGATTAGGAACCACATGGATAGATAATCTATGAGATAAATCAGACCTAGGAAGAAACAACCCATAATGAAAAGAGATGCTGTAAGTCAGCCCTTCTGAACCTTGCGAAGTTGGCCTTCAATAAGAAAGAGCTAAACCAAATAGAGGTTCATACTATTTCTGTTTCATTTTCTGTTATTGTAATTTTGCCACATATACCTAAAATGTATTTTATCTGAAATAATACAATTTTTTCTCTTCTGGAGGTAGCAATTTAAAGTGTTGGTTTCTAATTCTCAGAATGCCATATTATCAAAACGTAGGAGTCTAAAAGCCCACAGGAGTCAATTCATGAGCCTAAAACATACAGAAGGAAAAACTAAGCCTCAGAAAAAAACTGCCACTCCACCTACTTCTATTATCCCCACAATTGTATTTGAAAAGAAATAAGTGTTCTCACAAACCACCAAAATGTGGGACTAGAATGCACTGCTTTGAATTAGACTTTATGATGATAATGCCTTGTGGTCTTGTTTATTATTGTGCTTATAGAGCTCCATAGTATAAGGCTTTTGTTTTGTTTTGTTTTGTTTTGTTTTGTTTTGTTTTGTTTTGTTTTGTTTTGTTTTTCAGTGGTTTTCTACTCTACTTGGCTGCTCCAAGCCACTTTCACAGATATTACTAGAGGGGATAATCAAGGTAACTTTTGATACTTCAATTCTCTGCTTCAGGGGCATATTTTTCTCCATTTTAGACTACCAACCATCACTTTTTAGCAGTAAAGCATACTAATGTGGTGAAAATATTTTTCACATTTTTTAAATCTATCTCTAGGTACTAGGATCTTCCTCCTTATTTGGTAGCTGAGTCCTTTGGGAATACTCGCAAAAATAATTTGAGGCACTAACAAAGCCTAGGCACATGACAATGAATCTGTTTTCCTCATTTATCTCATCCAGTTCTCCATAATCTTTATATTCAAGATATATTTAAGATATCTTCTTCACCTCTGTATCCCATTGTCAAAAGTAATTCCTGATACACAGTGGCAGCCCAGTAATATATTTTAATTGTATTTTTTTTTCATTATATTGTGTCCCAATGGGAGTTTTATTATTCCCAGATAATTAAAAAACATAAAGCATGGCATCTCTTTCTCCAGTACAGTGTAACAGTTTTCTCATAATTTCAATAGCGTGTCATAAACACTGACCATATCTTATTACCAGTTGGTAAAGGAAATGGGTCAAAGGGATACTAAAGAGAATATCACTTGTAGAGGCACAATCAATCACCTGCTCCTCTGATCCTGTTAATGGGAAAAATGGAACTATGGCAACTAATGCTGGTCAGCATTTGGCCCTAAGTGCTAAGAAAATCATGCGTCACCAGATACACAGCCAACTGTATCCTCCATGTAACTAACATTTTAACATTTTCTATATTGGCTTCCACCACCGCAATGTATATCTTTGCATTCTTAGGTTTTCCTATTTCTTTTTGGATGTGCATGCGTTCTCTTTTTGTATCTGTTTTATAATATTTGGTTTCCCGAAGATATTTGTCCAAAGTTATTTCTTCTTCCCTTTCACTCTTCCCTTGTGTCATATATGCTATGATCATATTTGAAGATTGCTTTGTTTTTAAACCTCTGTTTCTGTGGACAATTTTCTTTTATCCTTTAGGTCCATTTTTACAATAGCTTTCTAACTATTTCTAAATGGATATTATAGAGATTTTCAGGGCAATGTAGTAAACTCCAACTAGTCCTCTCTATAATATTTTTCTCGTAAAAGTATCTCACGACTTCAGAAGAATACATTATATTCTCTAGTAAGGAGTGTCTTTTGATTAAAACGATGTTCTCTCAAACTCCGGTTTCCTTCACTGTATTCTCTTTTCCTGACCATGCTTTCAGAGTACCTAAGGTATCACCAAACATGATGAAATATTGCTTGATGAATCTTGTGTTACATATCTGGAGAGTAGAGTAGGCATAAAATCACTAAGTGCAGAAGGATTTCTACATTCTGCACTGAAGTTTCTATCCCCCTACCTGACCTCCCCCCACCATAAAAAGTTTAAAATGAACAAAAAATTAAGCACATTTTATTATTAAAATGGAGTCTTGCCTAAAGATAATGAATAGTTAAAGAGATCATTTAAATCACAAATTTGAGGCACTAACCAGTACTTACTATACAAAAGGCTGATGTAACTCATAGAGTAGCACTATTTAATTTACACTAAGAAATTCCTCATTTTCTTAAATGTTTCCATTTAAGAGTTAGCTATGAACATATTTTACCTAAGAATAGTGTCTTGAACAATTCTTTTTTTTTTTAAATGTTTATTTATTTTTGAGAGAGAAAGAGACTGCTATTAAGGGAGGGGGAGAGAGAATGGGAGACAGAGAATCCCAAGCAGGCTCCACACTATCAGTGTAAAACCTGACATGCGGCTCCAACTCAAAAACTATGAGATCATGACCAAAGTCAGATGGTCAACCAGCTGAGTCACCCAGGCACCGCTTAATCTTAAGTGATTAAAAATTTATTATTCAAGGCCAACACATTGCTTATTAGTTATTCAGTAGTTTCCTTTACTAATGCCTCAGTAGTCTCCACAAATTGAAGAAAATGCCAGACCATTTAACATGAAATGTTCTGAGATACTGTCAATTTTTTCCACTGAAAATAAATGGTAAGCATCAACTATATCCACATAATAATCACTCTGTGTGTATGAAAAATAGAAAATCATTTTTAATGTACTATTAAAACATTTATCTTACAGGGCGCCTGGGTGGCTTAGTCGGTTAAGCATCTGACTTTCGCTTAGGTCATGATCTCGCGGTTCGTGGGTTCGAGCCCCGCATCGGGCTCTGTGCTGACTGCCAGCTCAGAGTCTGGAGCCTGTTTCAGTCTGTGACTCCCTCTCTCTCTGACCCTCCCCTGCTCATGCTGTCTCTCTCTCTCTCTCCTAGAAATAAATAAAAAACATTTAAAAAAAAAAACATTTATCTTATGCAGTAAACAAATATGGAGGGAAAGTTAGATAAAGAAATTTAAATACATGCATGTGTCATCCATTGTATTTGCTAGATTTACTTGGGTACCAGTTTATCCCAGGACTCTTTTATTAGCCAACAGCAACGATTCAAAAATCTGATAGTGTATTATCTATAGAAATTTCCCATGAATCACAGCTTAGTTAGGTTACTTGCATCTTGTGTACCAAGGTGTTGAGCAGAATCAAATCTGTGATTTCAATGTAAGAAACGCCCCTTTTCCTAAGCATGTATTTAACTAAGTCGTATACATAGGAACTGGAACTTTATTGGCCTACAAAAGGATGAAGTGAATCTAATTAGTGCTTTTTGCCTAACTTCTGTGGTTTTTTTGCTTGTTAACATCATTCACCTGGGGAGCATCACCCTGAAGCTACTGGGGCCATTTTGTCACATAATTAGAAGTTCTTTGGAGTTTACATCACTTTAAAGTAGCTCTTAGACAATGAAAATGGAAGCTCTCCTCCCTTGTTTTTAACCAGAACAAACAATGAAGCACAAACACTTTAGAATTTGCCAGTGGAATCAGCATTAACTGAAATCATCTTTTCCTGGCTTTTTCCCCTTTCTTCTTTTGATTCTCCTACACTCTTAGAATTTTCTCTTTGGAACAGTTATTAATAAATTCGTTGCATACTAATCTTCATC
This sequence comes from Crocuta crocuta, assembly GCF_008692635.1. NCBI lineage: Eukaryota > Metazoa > Chordata > Mammalia > Carnivora > Hyaenidae > Crocuta > Crocuta crocuta. The sequence continues at coordinate 17,526,999 of NW_027551558.1, forward strand.
TCAGGACTTACATCTGACATGTATCTATGTACGTATTTGTTTTAAGGCAGAGGCAGCAGGGGTGCAGGAGGAGGGACAGGAGCATAGTATGGCATGGCAACTCTCCCTGTTCACTCTCTTTGGATGATTTGAAATGCCAAGAAACTCCACTTCTGGAAGAAAGCACTATTTTATTAGTAACTTTTGGAGATTCTGAATGGTATCCATGAAGTTTGAAAACCGAAGTGATAAACTACGGGAACAAAGTTAGGGAGAGGGGCATTCTCCAAATTCTTGTGAGAAGCTCAGCCATTTTTGGATACCTCAAGGACAGTTGGCCTTAAAGCAAGTGGAGAGAATAACTTCATTGGTATTTACAGTGAAGGATTTTAGCAGTAAAGACAATGGTGATGCACCATGAAGAGCAGTTCACAAAGAAAAACATCTTTAGACTTGTAACTGAGCAAATGACACAACATCTATGAAAGATCCTTTGAAGAACAGTCAGAGCTAAAGGAGAACCACAGAAAATAAAATTGTTATAGTATTGTGAAGGTATCCTTTTGTATTCTTTTAAGAATTTGGTCAATCTATGTTATAGTCTCTTAGAAGGATCTAGTTAAATATAACTTTATCTGTTACGTAAAGATACCTTCTAAGCAACTTCTAATACGTAATGTTAATTCTCATTAAGTAAAAAAATAAAGAGATGCCAATTCCTTGTGGAATAAGAAGGATTTTCCTATAATCCTAATTATAGAACTATGTGAAGCTAAATTATTTTCTAGATTCTTCCAGTAAATCTATTAGGAATATAAAGCTGAAATTAGCCTTTCCGTTGTAAGTCTCTTAGGCCCTTTTTAGCACAAAATAGCATGAAGAATTTCAATTTTCTGACGACATCCATGTACAAAAGGGCTCTGGCTTTAGATCTAAGAATAGGAAGAAGTCATAAGGTCTCAAGGCACTTGCCTGGAGGTTAATTAATCAGTATTAGTATTCATCTTCACAACTATATTTTTACTTGCTACCAATTGGCTGAGCAGATGGTAAAGTCTAGAAATCTGGCACATCTTAAAAAATAATCAGATTTCATCAAGTCAATTAGTTTTGGAAACTGCATTAGAAATTCTTTGCTGACTTAAGGAGAAACAGATTCCTAATCATGTTTGATCTGGGAACAAAATTTTTGCTGAAGACAATTCTTCTCTACTTAATCACCACTCCCTTCTCATCCCACCCCCCACCTCCACTCCACACACACTTGTTGGTGGAAACAGAAGGAAGAAGGTTTCCCCACACGCACACTCAAAAAAAGTGAACATTTTTTAGCTTAGTCTCTGGCTGGAGAAGTCACCAGAAGCTGATTCCTTCCACTTTAGTTTGTTCCAATGGCCTAAAACAATTTCTTCTCCCTTTAAAGGGACATATACATATGCATATGAATGAGGAAAGGAAAGAGAGAGAAATCCCAAAGCAGTGGAGAAGAATAAGAAAGAAACATAAGGCCTATTCTATAAAGAAGCCAAATAGTCTCCTGCCAGCAAACCTAAGATGATTAATTGCCAGTTCCACAGAATGTGGAACATTTTAAAACAAGAGAAAAGACAAAATGACCTGAGAGAGCATTTAAAACATTAAACAATTAGGTTTCTCCAAAATTATTTCATAACCAATTAAGAAAAATATGGCAGATTTGAATTCTAAAATACTCCTTTAGCAGGTTACAGATTCCTCTCTTTAAAAAGCCTATCAGGGCACCTGAGTGTCTCAGTCAGTTGATTGTCCAACTCTTGGTTTTGGCTCAGGTCATGATCCCAGCATTATAGAATCGAGCCTCATATCAGGCTCCACACTAGCCTGGAGTCTGCTTAAGTTTCTCTTTCTCCCCTGCTTGCTCTGTTTCTCTCTAAAATAACATAAAATGAAGAGAAAAAAAAAGATGTCTGTGAAGTGGTTGATATACAAAAGTGCAAAAATACCAAAGAATATTAAGATAATACCCAAAATGTAAATATATAAAAAAGAATATGGAGACCTGCAATATATCTTGGCCTCAAGTTAAATAACATTTATTGCTATTGTTTGTTTTAGAAAGTAATCATTTATATATTCACATATGCACACATATACATACAATATGTTAGATAGTATTCTTGAAGCTGTGAGGGAAAAAAAAAAACAGTGATTAAATACAGACTAAAATCTCAGCTTCTGTAGGATTTACTTTCTATTAAGATAACACATATCAAATGCTAAACTTAACATATAGTATCTTATAAGGTGATGAGAGTCTTGGAGAAAAATAGAGCAGTGATTATGAATAAGGAATGTTTGGAAACGTAGTTGTAGCTATATATAGGTTAGTCAAAGGAGCCCTTATAGAAAGAGGTAAACTTTGGGGCAAGATTGAAGGGAGATATGGGTGAGAATCGTCTGAGGAAAAGGAAAGAGATTTGGGATAACTAAGGCAGCTTGTGTCTGCCATTGCTTGAATTTTAACAGAGTTACTACTATAATGTGAGCAGGGGGAGAGTTGGAGGAGATAAAGGGAAAGAGATAAAGGACACCTGGTGATACAGGTTATGTAGGTGATAGTAAGTGAAATGGGAAGACCTTGAAGAATGTTGACCAAAGAAACAACATGCTGTCTTGTATTTTACGAAAGTATATCTTATGAAAGTATTCTTCCTATGAGAATAGGTTGATAAGGCAAAAGCTGAAACATGTAGGCTACTAGAAAAGTCTAGGCTATAGATAGAAGTTGTGACATTATTAAAAAACATATACATTGACAACACCTGACAATATCTGATTATTAGGTGGTCATCCAGGTAATATATTTTTAAGTCATCGTGAACAACAAGACACACATTCTGGTAACTCGGGGAATCTTGAAAATGAGCAAAAATCTCTTTGGTGGAAGTATAAAGTATATGAATCTATTGGATGAATTGCAATTATAAATATTGTCACCTTGAAAACAAAATCTTGTAAATGTCCAATAAATCAATCTGTCTTAGGTACAACCATTACCTGGGAGCTTGTTAGAAGTATAGAATCTGGTGCACTGTTCAAGACCTACTAATTTGTGTACATATTAAAGTTTGAACAGCACTGTTCTGTTTAATAGAATTAAATTTATAGATGAAAAAATAAAGACTGCAGATGGCAAGAGAGCACAAACTCTCTGAATCCTTTATATTCATTTGTATCTTTGGTTGTTTCAAAAATGTTTTCTTCTTCTCTCTCTAACAACATAATAACCACTCTGAGGCAAGTTTCTCCTTATTGTAAAATCAGTGAAAATAGGAATTTTGCTTTGCTCATCACTGTGCTCACAGCACCTAAAATGGTGGTTTGACTTGAGCAGGTGCTTACAAACTTTGAATGGTTTAATTATACACTGATTGTTATGCATAATCCCCCAAGCTTACTGAAAACTCAAACCAACTATGCACTAGAACGGACAGGAAAATAGACCAAAGTGTAATGAATTGAAATAGATATTGGCAAGCAATATATATCCTGCTTGCTCCATAAACAGACACAAAACTTTCTCAAATCCTTTTGATGACATCTGCTAACAATTGGCCAAAGCGACTCAGATGGCCAAACTAAAAAATAAGATGCAAGAACATAGATTCATCTCTTGATTACAGTAACTGAAATGTAACTAAATAAATGTTGTAGAGAGAACATGAGATAAGAAATTTATTAGTCCAATTTGCTTTATAGCCTTTATGTGCTAGACCTGTACTTGTCTCATACAAAACTACTTGGAAAGCTTCCTCAAAGCATTCCATGCTATACTCAACTATCATCCTTATGTAAACTTCCCTGACCTCTCTAGCAACAATTTTTTTTTTGTCTTCTATGTCTACGTGCTACCTTCTCCATATTTGTAATTTAGCCCTCCTTCTTGTACATTATTGTATTTACTTTGGGCTTCTTTTTGCCTACCATTCCTGCCAACAAACACTGAAAAAACTGATAAATTGCCAAAATATAAGAATATTCTATTCCTAGGGCTTCTAGGAGAAAGGGATTCTCTAAGTTGTTGAGGAAAAGAAGGAGAGAGTAGAATATGCTTATAGTTTCCATCCTTCCTCTTCAATTTTAGAAGTCCTTATGGAAATACTGTTTTCAAAAATTTACTTTGAGAGCAGCCTCTCGAATCAAGGGTTATTACAAACCCTTGATGCTCACACAGGGTCTGTGCAGTTACTAATTTCATCTCACCTTGATTTCCCGGGATGCTACTGTTTGACAGAGTTTGCATTTATCTCCTCCCCCTCTATCAGTTTCCTTAGTTTCCCGAACATACTTAGCATTGGGATGAACTGAAAGTCATTTTCTTATAATTAAATGCATTTGAAAGAAAGTACACCAGGCATAAAAACTCCTCTAATCTTCTGTCAACAAAAACCCAGTAATGAAACCTGTAAGAAGAAATTCTTAAGCTTAAACTCCACAGGTCAAGTGAGTGGGCTTTAAAATTATATTTGAAATCACTAAAGTGGGAGGGGAAAACTCACCTACTATTAAGACATAGAAAGTTATTTGTGAAACTGCATAAAACTTCTGACTAATAGAAATAAGCCATCATTAATGGCAATAGATAAGCATAGAACACTTATCTTAATGCTTGGTGCTGAGGTATAGAATAGAAAGCTGAATATAAGCAGGCATTCAATTAGCCATTTATGCTCTACATAGTGATGAGAAGTGGGAAAAAAACTTTCTGTTATCACAAGAGTGACTGTAAACATTTTTTTCTCTGTAACTTATCCCTCCACTTGTAAAGTTCATTTAAACCACTTCTATGACCATTTATCTTTCTCCTTCACTGAGGAAAAGCCAGAAGAGATTGACTACATTCTCACTTCATAAAATTACTCCTTCTTGAATGATCAGTGTTATTAAAGGTATTTATGAATTGACTCAACTGAGACCATTGAATCATACTATTTGGAAGGAATAAAAACAAGTCAATCTGGTTGTGAAATCACCTCTTGCTATTGGTGTGTATCCTGTGATTTAGTTTAGGGTTTGAATTTTTTCCTTTTTTAACTTAAGAGACTACCATTGTTTTTCAAAGAGCCACCCTTTATGTTGATACTCACAAGAACATAGAGAGGTAATGTGGGTGGATACCACTGTATTGGGTTATCCCCTGAATTAGAGCAGAGCAGAGGGACTGGTGTTTATGGGACACCATAAATTAAATATAGCTATTTTATTTAACTGAGACCGAGCTGTTCTTTTTCCATACAATTTTTACTAGTGGTCATATATCTTTTCATCAATATGGATTTTTTTCTTTTTACTCTCAAATTTATTAAAATAAAAAAATGCCTACAAAAATTATACAGTCCTTTATTTTTATGAAATTTCTGTGCATAAAAGTTTTCCAGACAGAAAGCTACTATTTAATATTTAATGTAAAAGCTTCAAAGGTATAATAAACCCCAAACTAGATAGAGTAGAGTGAGTTGCAATAGTATTATTATTCAGTGTGGGACCAAATATGTTTAAAGAGCTGTTGCAGAGCCTTGAAAGTGGTTGATGGATTAATCAGACATTCAAAGGTTTATGATAAGAAGCGTTAATATACTGTGACCCATAATTCAAAGAAATAAAAAGGAATTAACATATTTACTAATGGTTCATAATACCCGATCCTTGATTTATCTTCAGTAGTCCTTTCCGTTCTCATTTCTTTCCCTTTCCTTAATATGTAGATGTCTTAGCCTCCCTTCCTTTGAGTCTCTTTCTGTTCTATTCCCCATTTGACATTTCATTCTCTTACATTTTTATCTCATCACCCTTCCTTCTATATTCTTTTTTTATCCATTAATAGACTGAAACATAACCAAAAAATGAGCATTATTATTTTTTAAAAAGTTTGCTTCTTATTCATAATTTTGTGATTTGTATACTATTGTGTATATGTCCCAATACAAATGATTCCTTATATTTCTATATAACTTTCCTTCATTTCAAAAAGGCCTATGAGCCTATGTCATTTGTACCTCATTTTACCCTCAAAAAGGTAAAATCTAAATTCCCATATAGAATAAAAGTAATCTTGATTTTACTGGTTTTCTCAGCTTGTCTAATTACTATTCTTATTCTCACTTCTAGATTAAAGAACCACTGTGATGTTCATTTGGCATTTGCTCTTCCCTGGAGAACCTAGGAGGTAACACTTATAAAGTAAATGATAATTTCCTGTATCTCTACTGTTTTTTGATCCTATTCCTTGGGGGTCAGTAAAACACATGGTTAATTGATTTTCTAAGGCCCCTAAACCTAAAGTCTTTGTTTTTCAAAGAATCTTTTGATGCTTTTGTGGCTTATCAATTCTAAATGGCATTCTTGATCTATGCCAGTATTCATGCCTGGTCAGATTGTCATTAACTTTCACCTTTATTGCAGACTTTCATAGAAAGCCACATGGAGGTGATACATCAATTTGAAAATAGTTAATTAGCAGCCTGCTTCTCTTTGCAGTTCTCTTCAGCAAGGTCATACACAGTAACAGATACATTCCCATGGCATTAAGTCATCATAAAATTTAGTATGACAATTCTTTTCACTCTGAGCATTGGTTTTTTTCCTTAATCTGTTCAAAATGAAAATGTGTGTGAGGCATCAAATATTTAGTACATTAAGTGAATAGTAAGGAACATGATTTAGATATTGGGGGGTATATATTAAGAAACACATTTAGCCCTCCTGCAACTAAAGTGCGATATGGAAAAACATTAATATTCTTACAAAAATAGTAAAACAGGGGCACCTGGGTAGCTCAGTTGGTTAAGTGTCCAACTCTTGGTTTCACCTCAGGTCATGATCTCACGGTTTGAGTTCTAACCCGAGCAGTCAGTGCAGAGCCTCATTGAAATTCTGTCTCTCCCTCTTTGTCCCATTACTGGTTGTGCTCTCAAAATAAATAAACTTTTAAAAAATTGTAAAATATTATATGTAAACATAGCATATATATATATAAATACATATACAGTATGCTTCTAAAACTAGCTATGGCATGCTATTAAACCTATAAATTATGCTTTTTATTTATTTATTTATTAAACCTATAACATGGTTTTATTTATTTATTTTTAATTTAAAAAATTTATTTATTTTTGAGAGAGAGAGATAGAATGTGAGGAGGGGCAGAGAAAGAGGGAGACACAGAATGTGAAGCAGGCTCTATGCTCTAAGCTCTGAGCTGTCAGCACAGAGCCCAATGCAGGGCTTGAACTCACCATGAGATTGTGACCTACACTGAAGTCAGACAATTATCCGACTGAGCCATCCAGGCACCCCTAAATTATGGTATTTTAAACAGGAATGTGTGTACTTGACCAAGAGTGTGATTTACTTGGAAAACTCTAGGAAAAACTCTCTTATGCATTTAGCGGATAAGAGTGTATAAAATCCACTAATTCACATGGACAGTAACCAGTAATGTTCAATGCAGCCACATATACAACTGTTACTGAAAATGATGACAAAATTCATGGTGATGCATATAATGAATTCATTATTTTGTTACATAGGAAAGAATTTACTGTGGTGTTCTTTAATTAATTAAAAACACCATAGAGTTTCTCAGATTTTGTTTAGTCTTTTGTTATATGATTTGTGTTTTGTTTTATTTTGATACAAGAGGTAGGAGCTAGAAATGAATTCATGAACACACCTGTAGAGGAAATTATAAGAAGATGACAGTATGATGGGCAAAAATCTGATGGGCACAAATCAGCAGTGATATGGGGATTATTGCTAAAATCACTCTTTGTGCTGAGACATTACTATTTTAACAATCAGTTGCCAGTGTCAGGTGGAACAGGTTGGATAGAAAAGGAAAATTAAATCTTGTCTTTATCATCAATATTCTCAGGGTTTTGTTCAAGTAAATATATACAAGTGAGATTATTTGATGCTCAATAACTTCTAAATTATATAGTAGTTATTAGAGACAAAATTGAATTACAGAAAACTAGAGGCATGGCTGGGACTAAGTAGATGGAAAGATTAATGTGATTGGTAAATCTCTCCAAACAATTTTAAGGTATAGTTAAGTTTGTCTGAGGCAGAGGAATGGAATGATTTTATATAAAGGAAAAAGAATCATAAGATCATTAAGGAAGTGAGAATAAATGTAGTATGTCCTGGATATATTATAAGAAGTTCCAGTTTCATCCAAGAGAAGCTTTAATGTATAGGAGACAAAGCATGGAATTTGGAATAAAACACTGTTTGAAATTTTTGTTCTTTTGCTTACCAGCTGTGTAATATGGGCAAGTTCACTGATATCTTTTGTTCTTATTTTTTTCATTTGCAAATTAAAGAAGGTAATAAATAATTTAAGGGAACAAATTAAAAAGGCCAATAGAATGCTTAAAATATAATAGGAATTGTGTGAACATTCCCTAAAGGTCCATACTGCAAAGTGGTGCAAAAAAATGTCAAAAAGGGAGGTCAGCTTGTGTTTACAGGTTGGCAAAACATAAAAGTGTCAGTTGTCCTCAAATTAAAATTCAAATTTAACGTAATTCTCCATGAGATTTCCCAGTGGGATTTTTTTTTTTTTTTTTTTTTTTTTTTTTGCAGATAGAGATTATTCTAAAATGTATATGGAAAGGCAAAGAACTAACTCAAAAAACTAGCTCATCCAATTTGGAAAAGAGAAATGAAGTAGGAGGAATCATTCTAATCTATTGCAAGACTTACTATGTATCATAGTCATCAAGGCTGTGGTATTGATGAAGAGATAAACACATAAATCAAAGGAATAGTTTAGAGATTATGGAAATTGACCCACAAAAATATGCCAAACCAATTTCTTATTTTTGACAAAGGTGAAAAATGATTTGATGGAAGCAAGAGTTTTTAACAAATGGTGCTACAGCAATTGGCCATTCATAGACAAAAAGTGAAACAAGTGTTATGCCTTATACAAAAGTGCCTCAAATGGATACCAGTTTCAATGTAAAATATAAAAGTATGAAAATTTTAGAAAAAAATGGAAAAAGTCTTCAGGATTACACTAGAAAAAAGGTTAGATTTTATATTCAAAACATAATTTACAAAAGAAAACATGCACAAATTGGACTTTATCAAAATTTGAAATTTTTACTTTCCAAAAACCCTGTGAAGAGGATAAAAAGACATGCTATAATCTGGGACGAGGTAATTGCAAACCATATATCCAAAGGTTATATCCAAAGGACTTGTATCTTGAGTATAGAAAGAACTCTCAAACTCAGCAATAAAAAATCAAACAATTTAGGAAGAAAATAGGCAAAGGATGTGCACAGATATTTCACAGAAATCGATATACAGGTAAATATAGGGGCAAATAACACATGAAAAGATATTACACATCATTAGACATTAAGAAAATTTAAAATCACAAGGAGATTACTGTACACATATTAGAAAGGCTAAAATAAAAAAACAATAGTTACAACGCCAACTACTGGCAAAGATGGAAAGAAATCACTCATAAATTGCTGATGGGAATATAAAATAGTATAACCACTATGAAAATTTTTTTCAATTTCCTAGAAAATTGAACATGGGATTAACATACAATTCGATAATTTCACTAATGTACATTTATCTTGGAGAAATAATAAGTTACAGTCACACAAAAGTATATACATAGATGTTCATAAAAGTTGATTCTCAATATGCCCAAATGAATAAACAACAAAGTATATTCTAGATGTGCTATTAATCACATGGCCATATTCTTTTAAAATGTTCACAGAAAAGAAGCTTCAAAATAGTGGCAGAAGTAAGACAAATTATGTGATTACATGCTAGCAATGTAAGGATAAGCTCATAGTTTGTAGTGATGAGCACTGGGTGTTATATGGAAACCAAATTTGACAATAAACTATTAAAAAAAAAGATAAAAAAATAAAGAAGTAAATGAATGAGAAACGCTAAAAAGAAAAAAATTAAGCTTATATTTATAATGGTGTATAATTTGGGAAACAGTTTATTGATTTTTATTCTAAGAGTCAACAAATAACACGTTGTGCCATGTATCTACTTACCAGAAAAAACTTTTCAATCCTTGAGGAGGAATATAAATTGGACAACAGATGAAATCAGACTTTTATGCAGCTAAGCTAAAATACTCAAGTCAAACTTCATATAAAATGGAATTGGCAGAATACATAAAATCCTTTCCCTTTCTATGAAAGGTGCTGCTGACTATATTAGATGAAAATGCTAAAGTAGATATAGCCAAGTATTATAGGCATAAGGGTCCAGAACATAAATGCTAGAAACAATATTAGAACTCAGCGTTTTTTGTTTTTTATAGAATGTAAGTGGAAAATTATTAGCAGGTTATTCTTCAATAGAAGGCAACAAAATCAAATGTAGCTAAGGCTTTTCAATCAGTCTTAGAATAAATGTCATTTTAAAGGTTGCGACATTTAATTTTTCCTAAGAAGAGAGATAGGATTTTTTTTTTAATTTTAGTGAATGGAACATTTTTAAAAAATAGATAACAATGGGTAAATAAGAATGTTTTTGCTTTCTGCCTGCAGCTGCTATTCCATACTCAAAATAGTCTAAAATATCTGAGGCACAATGAGAAACATTCTTGGAGCATATGAAAAAATAAATATGTATAGACAAACACCCACTACAAATACACAAATAAAATGCTCTGTCATGTATTTACTTACCAGAAATACTTTCAATAGTTAAAGAGAAATAGATGTGTAAGGTCGTTCATTAGTTTAGAGTTTAGACTAAGTTGTTATGATCATCGTAAAAGAAGGAGAAACATATTATTATATTGAGTAAATAACTTACATTACAGTTTGATATAGAAGTATAAATACAATGAAATTACTTGTTTAAATAGGCAAAATATAGTACATTTAAGTAGAAAACTCTATTAATAAAATAGTTTATGGAATCATTTCTTAAAGAGGAATTTGAGATAATTATATTAATAATATATTAGTATTAATTTTAAGCCCAGAGAAAAATATTTTAGCAAATCCATTCTTAAAATGTCATTAATATCACAAACTCAAATAAGAGATCCAAGACTGATATTGTGCAATACTCTTTCAAATGTGTTATACTGGTAAAACTCATTATAGATTACAGTTTAGTTGTAGAATTCACTCAAATCCAGGATATATTAACTAAAGATGATAGAATATTATGTACCCAGTCTTGAATCTATTACTATCATTTTTGAAAAAATAATAAAGGAAAAATGAATTGATCAAATGCAAATGAGAATCCACATTTATGAAAGGCTTTTTAAGGGCAATAAATCCATATTTACAATGTTATGATAACTAGAGACTGCTAATATTTAATAAAGTCCCATATTCCAAAATTAATCTTAATAGAAATGTTAAATAGGAATAGTTTTGCATAGCTTAGGAGAAATTCTATTCAACACTAAATATGTTGGGTATCTGCCAGAGTCAGCTTTCATGTTTCTTCTTAAATCATATTGTGGAAAATAAGACCAGATGTATGAAATAAATTGTTTCATTTTTTGTTCATTCCTCAATTTTATGTGAAAAATTATCAAATACTTGCTGAGCAGGCATGTGCAACTTTTCACTAAATGCTACAAATTAAAAATAAACTGAAATTTATTTCCAGCCCTCAATTACTTTATGTATAATAAAAGGCAAAAAGATAAACAATACAGATGAAAAAAAATTATAGGAAAAAACAAGCATCTCTCTGATGAAGCCAGAAGCAACATTTTTTAATCTGTTTTTTTGACATATGATATGAATTATTTTTACAATATGTATTTGTTGAATGAACTAATACAAATGTTATCTGTAGATACATGTTTAATTTCGCTGTTACTGAGGAGAAGTAGCTGTGAGCAGTATTTGGAATTTTTCTGTAAAGAAGTGTTGTCACTTCTCTTCAACTTATATATTTATTAATTTGTTTATATAACTATGAACTTGTGTGTATTTAATGCACTGGATTATAATTGATTAATAATTATTTGTTTCGTTGTACAGATTTTTCAGCTTTAGCCAATGGGAGTTCTTCCAGCTTGATTTCTGTGTTCCTTTAGCATACTCCCCTTTTTCCCTTTTTCAGTTTCTAAAGTGTTCCTTTCTTTGCTTCAGGCTCATCTTGCATTTTCCTATTCCCAGCTATGGGATAGGTCATTTCTTCAATGAGCCCTTAATTCCTTTAATAACTTAATAATAAGATCCCCACAAAGAAAATTCCCATAGGCAAAATTTTGATTGGATACTTCTCAAAAAAATATTCACTAGTTATCAAAGAAATGTAAGTTGAAATCACAGTGTAATACAACTCCGTATATATAAGAATAGCTAACATAAAAAGACAGACTATGTTTTGTTTAGGATGCGGAACAACTCCAAATCCAGATATGTTGCTTGAAGTCAAACACAGAAGACTATTTATTATATGATTCTACTTACATGAATGAAAAATTTAATACTTACTTTGGAAAACAGTATTGCAGTGTGTTATAATATATAATATACACTTACCATACTGCCAATAAATCCCATATTTAGTTACCTACCTATGAGAAATGAAAACAAATGTCTAAACAAAAACATTTTTCCCCAGCTTTGTTGAGATACAAATGACATAAAACACCATGTAAGTTTAGGGTGCAAAATGTGTTGATTGGAAGCATTTTTTTCTGGGAAATGATTATCACCACGATATTAACTACCACCTTCTCATCACATAAGAGCATGCATATACATGTATATTTATCTTGGTTCCCATATGTAGTAATCACTTAACATAGGACATGGCTATAATAGGTACTCAGTAGACATCTGTTTAATAGAAAGCTTTAATTAAGTTAATAAAAAGTATATTTGCTCCTAGACAATCATCTATAATGTATATAATATAAATTATATAATGAAATATACAAAAATTAAATATATAAATGCATTTACATATAATTATATATGCATATATACTATATATATAAATATAATATATATATTACAGAGTAACCATTCAGAATATTAAAAACATTTTTTTAAAACATAATAGCAGTTGTGGATATTATGACATGATATGAGTTTCTTTTTCTAAAAGAAAATTTAGTTTCCTGGTCCAAATTTTATGGACCCAATGCCTTTATATTGTATTGGGAGGATTCATGTAAAATCTCCAATATTCTTTGTGAATTCAATTGGGGGAAAATGTAAGTAAGAAGGAAGGGAAGGATGGCAAGAAGGAAGAAAGAAAGAGAAGGAAAGAAGGAGAAGAAAGAGAAAATTAAGAAAGAAAGCAGAAGGAACAACATAAAGGAAGGATGCTAGTTCATTATAGTGTGTCAAAAAGTGAACATTCCTAAAATTAGAAAAATAAAACTGATCATCCTAAATAGAATTTCTGTAGTATTAACTGAATATCTCAACATTTCCCCAAAATAACCAAAAGAAAATTTGAAAGTAATACAAAATTTTAAAAACAATGATTCTATTTTAGGAAAGGGCAAAGAGAAAAAACTACTAGTGTTGCCAGAGTGTTGAGACTCCTTGGCAATATACCAAATTCTTTTCTTTAGGATGTGTGACAGGAAAAGTTACTAATATGCATATAGTTTTCCAAAATTCATACAAAATGCCTTAAAATAGCACCTACCTTAGAAAAATGCACTTTTTTCCCCCAGACCAATGAATATGTGATTATAGCCACCATTATACAAGCTATAATCACATTTCCTTTGCAGCTGATGTGAATTATCCTTAAAGGTTGTTGGCAACACATTCATTTGGAATAGGACTATATTCAGATTTTGAAACAGATTTTCTCTTGGGCATTCTGTTTAGATCTCCGTCATTTGTCTTCCATTCTCTCTTGCATATGGATCAGAAAAGACTCACAAATCTTATTTTTTGCATGTATATAAGAATCCTTGTCTGCAACTGTCTGGAGACTACCCTGAAACAATTTATTCTTAGAATACCATTTGTTTGCCTTAGAAGTAAAAAATATATATACTTTTGAATTGTTTTCAGATAATAATTAGAAATAGTGTTATCTCAACAAATATTAGCCAGAATAAATTTTATGAAATATTATTTATCTTCTTAGGTATACTAAGGTATATAATTAGTACTGTATTGAAGTACTGTTATCCTCAGTAATAATTTGAGAATTCATTGAAAATGCTATTAAATAGTAGTAACCAGTGTTCTCTTGATAATATTTCATTTTTCAGTATTATCAAAGAATGCTGGATTCCACTGAAGTGAATATTTCAAGCAATTAAGGTTTGGCTTTTTAATTATCAAAATTTCTTTGAAAATAAACATCTCTCTTATATATAGGTCAGTAGTAATTTGTTTAATTTTTTAATTTTCTTAAATACTGAGTTTTATCTAATTTACTGAGAATGTACTTCTATTCCAGTATTCCAGCTAGTATTAGTCAGTCAGTTTTGTTATTCATCTAGTAATGAAGATTTAAAGAAGTCAAAACTACCCTAATGTTTATATAAATATACTTCATAGACTGCCAGTGTTAAAAATAACTACTATACCCATTAACAATGTTGACACTTCCACATGTCTCTCGTAGACTTTTATTCAGTCTGGGTTATGACCTAATAATTTATATAATTAACAAATAAATCAACATGATTTTTATCTATTAAAATTAGAGAATCACCTAACTGTATTTGGTAAGAGGTGCTATTAATGGAAATGAATAAATGCATTCTCACCATTTCAGAGAACAATTTTGATAAGCAATTTTATGTTGCAAATGGGAAAATAAAAGGTGTTTTAATTTCCTTAAGAAAATATTCTTTGGAGATTAGAGCACATGAATCATTTAAATGAAAAATAGATACTGTTAATTCCAAATGGGTCTTATCTAGTCATCAAACCTGGCTTGGCAGAAGCTCTACATATAAAATGTTTGATAGCAATTAATTGAACTCAGTGCCTAAGGGATGTAAAATGGTATTTATTTACAATTTATGATTTATTACAAGACTCAAATTCTTCCAAATAAATAATAAGTTCTAGTTAGTGAGGCAGTAAAATATGAGAAAATACCCCCCCATACTTACTCTTTCTCTAGAGATTCCAAGGCAAATTATAATATGTAAAATTTATATCATGTCAATTTTCATATAATGTCTATATGTACTTCAATTATACTTCCTCAGCATATATCTAACTATCTTATACTTTTTCTATAGTAGAAACTCAATTTAAAAAGAAATTATATTTAATGCATATAAATTAGTTTTTTCTATGATACTACTAAAAATAATTGAAAAAACAATAGAGCCGTTATTTCTGATTATTTGTTACTAATATTTTTTCTGACTTGTTTCCCATAAATAGAAAAAAATGAGTTAGTAAACTTCAAAACCCTCAAAATTAGAATGGACATATACCAAAGTATTTGGTATAACTACTTTGAAATTTCTGCATAATTTATGATTGCATTCATACACATAAAATACTCATTACCTTGAAAAAATGAATTTGTGAAGGAATATTTTTAAAAGTCAGTAAGGAAAGAATGATATAAATTCTTGGGTACATTCAAAGACTTGCAAATTTCTTGTGATCATATGTTTGTTTCTATATATTTGTGGTAGAGTCAAAGTTCAGTAAGGAAAATAAAGAAATATATTGGCCTTTTCAACAGAAGAGATTTAATATAAGGAATCTATTATATTTCATTGTGAAATGTACCTTAGATTCCTATGGATGATGTTGTATATATAACAGGTGAATGGGTGCTGCTGGTTCTTAAGTGGTGATCGTGGTTAAAGCCCAAGGACTATTGATGAGACTTCTAAAAATAGCAGGAGTCTACAGTCGAGTGCAACTGCTGAGTGAAGTACAGTTGCTGCTAGTGGGGCTAATTCCTCTTGCTGGCACCGTGCTGAGAAGAAAGTAAAGATGCTTCTTCCTTCTAGCTTTTCAGTCCCTTTTTTTAAATTCCCTGTGGCAGAAACTAACAAGAGGTCAGATGGCAAAGTATCTGGGAAATGTAGTTTGCAGAGTTCTTATCACAACTTCATAGCTCACAGAGCAGAATAGTGAATTTGAAGGTAACAAGACAACAGGTGAGAATCAACACATATTGTTCTTAGAAATGTTCAAAAGGACGCTCTGTATATTTATAGTAGCCTTTGCCTAAAAGTCCTGCTATGAAAAGAAAGGCTATTTGTGATAGTTTCTGATGCCTGAGAACCATAGAGAGGACAGAGTATTTACTGTAAACGAACAAGACTATATCATTATTATACTATTTGTCACATTTTTCTTAGCTGTTTACCTGACTGGCCCCCTATTAAAACATGATATTTCTATGGGATCTTAATATTTGTGGTGCGTAGCCTTATGGGATATGGTAAGTGGTCAGGAAATGTTGAATGAAATGAAGACATGAATTGACTCAGAATGTTTGTTACCTGAGATTTGGAGATAATAACATCATATTATTTAGTAATGCTAAAGAGACAGAACTTTCTTGTTTCTCCATAGCTTTTGTGTTTGACTGAAATGAGAAGTCTCTCCTAATTAAATATTAAGAGAATTCAAAGGAATCATAGGCAATATTTAATCAAAATAAGAAGACTAGGAATAAAACAATGTGGATTTGTTTCTTGCACATTATTCTTGATTATATAACATTGAAAACCAAATGACTCATTTTAAATTTAGTAGCAGGAATACTTTAGCTGTATTTATCCACCTATATATGAAACTTGATAGAAGTTTATTGTGAAGGAAAATTGGTGTTTGGTACCTATTATTCAAAACAGTCAATGGTTTCAGTTTTTCCTCCTTTTATTATCTTCTAAATGACTTTGCAAAAGAAATTTCATGCCTTTTCCCACATATTTCACATTTAAGTAATCTTCACTGCCACACATTTTCCTGTTTGTTTGGTTGGTTTTTTTCCCGTACTGGGGACTGACCCTGTCTAAGTATGAAATCATCAGTCTGAGTTTTAAATCAGGGACTTATCTTGATCGTTAGGGCCATATGCTCCAACTAGATGTCATAGAGACAACTTGGAATTCTGTTTGCACCATTTTAGACTAAAATTGACGTTTATGGAGAAAAGAATTATGAAATAAGTTGTTTCATTCTCTTCTGTCTCTCTTGCCCTAGTGCTTTGCCTTTCTGACCATATGGTAAACCACCATCATGGTTATATGAGGATATAGCTATATTGTTTGCAAATACATTACATATGAGACTAATTCTGATTGTAGCTTTCATAGTATATTTGAGGTGACACTAGAATTCTTTCATTTACTATGTCTGAATAATTTCTCTAGAACTTAGTAGCAAACAATACAGGTTTATTAGGTTCATAGATCCCACCTTTTCATGGAGAAGTGTTAACCTTGTATTTAAAGAGAACAAGTAGAATGGAGCATTTATTGGTGTGTCCATCTTTTAAAAAACAGTCTGCCACAGGGACTATTAGTTTCTACTTATATGAGCCAGATACTTCACTAAGCCTTAAGATATGTGCTACACTGCACAATTGTCTAAGGAAGTTATTAATGACAACATTTTACAAATTGTGGAAACTATGATTTAGAGATGAAGGGAAATTTTCCAGTTATCAATTTTTTTATAATGTAATTATTAAGGCATGAATTTAGTTTATTAAGATTCCTTGAAAAGCCTCTACATGCCATGAATAAAACAGAGTCCTAGTCTACAAGAAACTTAAAATTTGGTGGGAAAATTAAACCCTGGAAGATTATTCTTATGAAATGTAATGTATCTACCACTGAAAAAAAGGACAAGATATTTCAACTGGCTGCATTTAAAAGATTGAACAGAAGTTAGCCAGTTAGAGTAAAAAAAGAGAAATGTAAAAAGGATGGAAAATAAATAATTCTAAACAGACAGGCCTACACCAAAAAGAGAGTGGAAGGAAATATAAAACATATGAAGGTTCAGTAGTTCTAGAGAATAATATGCAATGCAAGAATGAACTGAAGGGAGAAGGAAAAGTAAGCAGCATTCAGTTCATCAACAGGCACATGTAAATAGACTTCATCTGTAGGCGTAAGGACAGATTTAGAAGATTTTGGTAGGAATGTGATGAGATCAAATATGTAGTTGACACACTCTCTGTCATATCTCTCTGGATAATAAGATGTTCTTAAAGGAGAAGGTAATGGAGGCAAGGGCATCACTGACATGGTAAGAGGAGCACATGAGATCAGAGTCTGTGCACTTGAGTTGTGTGAGTATGTGTATGACTGTGTGTGCATTTGTCTGTGTAAGATGGGAATATAAATGATAGTTACATCAAACATATAGGAAACATTGGTGATTCAGGGAGAAAGCAGCAATTGTAGAAACACATTCCTAGCTATTCAGTAGCAAGAAAAGTATTGCCAAAGCCAGGAGAAAGTGAGCTCTTCAGGAGCATAGAGGACACCTAGTGTAATGTAAGTCCCTCAAGTTCTGTCTGGTGGTTGGAGAGGCCACACTTCGGCAGACTGAGTGAATAGCAAGTGAGAAGAGAATTTTGTGACACCTTTGTATAGAAGTTTGGATAAAAAGTGCTGTTTCAGTTCTGTGGATTCTAAAGCATCTGCACCAAAATCATGCTCCTGAGAGGCCAGAAATCTGCTTTATCTGTCCACCAACTCTCCTCCCTCAATGGGTGAGCATTTTCCCAGAGTATGAATTCTCTGGGAGTTTCCAATCTGCCTCACAGAAGAGCAGCTTATATTCCAATTAACTGAGTTGCCTTGAAGCAAGACGTGTCCTGGAAATTATTTTCTTTCTCTGATTATCAAGATAGCACACATTAATAGACAAGTCAAACAATTTAAAACAGTGGAATAATTTAACTTGTTTCTCTAGGAGTTACATCTAAAGTTAGATTTATGTTCAATTTTGCAGGCAAGGAAAACTTAATGAGGATGCTGCATTTTTCCTATTGCCTTGTATTATGAGGCATATAATGCTTTAGAAAGGAAATGATTTGGCTCTTATCTTGTCCATATATGTGTCGTGATATATTTCATATAATCTGAGAATTACCACAACGCTCTCCCTCAGAGTTTAAATAATACCCCCATTGGGATTCTGAGTTATACTGCTTGGGATTTATAATTAAAGTTTTGGAGAACTGGTATTTATGTTGTGTTGAATTGTCCTACCAAAATTTCTATTTTACCACACGTTTTTACTAAGGAAAGGATATTGAATGTAATCAAACAAAATATCATCTGTTAAAATGGTCCTTTTCCTTTTATTTCTTGATATATATTCTAATAAAAGACTTCCTAACATTGAGTTATCAGGAATGATAATGATTTGAATATAATGCATTATTTTAATTTTAAGAATGTGTTCTGCCATTATTTTAATTAAGATGCATATTTCATTTATTTTTATTTCCTTTTTTAGTACAATGATGTCTTATAAAAATATTAAGACATCCTTTCTTGATTTGCTACAGGACACTTTCGATACTAAAGGAATTATCTGCTTATTTGGAGATCTGATATAATTTTCTGTGAAATTTATTGGATCTGGAATTTCTTTAAGAACTAAGTTTTTGACAAACATCACTTTTGTTTTCTCAAGGCTATTCATCTACTTATTTTTTCTCTCATCTTCAACACTATAAACTATAAGGATGCTGTATATCTAGAAAGAATACAACTGTCATTTATATCACATATTTAGAGAAAGGCAAGGAGAAATTTCATAGAAAGACATGGTGGGGTTAGTGCATTTTTCCAAAAAGATTTAGAAAGAGATTTGTGAGAAAACAAAACAAAACCTTTTTTTTTCTCTAGGTTTTAAGCAAGAATAATCAGGCATATGAATGAACTAACATAGGAAACAGAAATAGAACAGAATATCTGCAGTTATGTCATTTCCACAAGAAACAGCATGAAGTTCCCAATCATCCTGCCCCCCTTTGCTGCCCCAAGCTTTCCATGATATATTTCCTGAATATTGACCCCTGTATTGAAATGCCAGATCTGAATTTCTTTCATATGGTCCTGGCACCATTACATTGCTCTGTCAGGCAGACAGACAATTACAGATCTTTGTTTGATCATTCTGACAAAATGTTTGCTTCTGTTTTAATTGATTTCTGAAAGGGGAGTTGTGCCGCTAGTCATTTATGGCAGATTTTAGACAGCTAGAGGGGAGTCTTTCTACATAACTTACAACCCTTGGCCGGGGACACAGGAAGGTCTCAGGTAGGCTAAGAAAGTATTGACCATATAGGTGAGAGCACGGGCATGAACAGAGACAATCTCTCAGAAGCATCCAGATGGATATGAGTCAAGGGCTAAGTGGAGAGGCAGGGAGTAGGCAAGAGTTGGAATGTCAGGATACTCCAAAACTAGAGTTTTAAAGGTAAATGTTACCTTTAATTTACCATTTTTTCTTCAAATTTAATTTAAAAATTCCCATGTGCTTTTAGATATCCTCCATTTTTTTGTACACTCAGAAGTCACCAAAACAAATCCCTACAGGTTGATTTTACATATTTAACTGTTAGGGTATAATCTAATAGATAGAACTGATCTCAATCATAAATCTGTTGCCTATAAGAATGGGGCAATATATATGATTACTATAATTGTTCTCAATTTTCACAAAGCTGTAGAAATTTATGTATTTAGAGTGAATGGAGACAGATTGGAGGTATGTTGTTATGATGTCCAGAAATTATTCGAGAGAGCTGGAAAGAAAGCAGTGACCAAGAATAGTTTAAAAAATTGTCAGGCAGAACTAAAAGGTCCCCTGAATTGGGATAAATTTAATTGGAAGCAGTTCTAGTCTACTTTTTGTTTGAATGTTTGTTTGTTATTTTTGGTATTGATTCAATGAGCTAATGTTGATAGAGAAAAAGCGACAGCAGTTTTGAAGAAGTCAGTTTGCAACATCAGAAAGAACTAAAAATAATTTTTGGTAGCCTTGAAAAGAGGAGATCTTAGGGAAGCTTTCCCCACTGCCGTCATTGCTGTCGTTATTGTTGTTATAATGATTGTTGTCTTGCTTTGTTTAGTTTCCTGATAAACAAGAATTATATTAAACATTGTTCAGTATTTCACATTGCACGGTGTTTTTAACTGGTTAAAAGCCACAACTGAATTAGTCTCTTTTATCTATGTAGTTATCTTCTTCTGTGAGTTTTAGTTACCTGGCTAAGGTCACAGTACTAGAAAGCCTCAGATCCAGAAATAGAACTCCATAGCTTTTGACTAGCACACAAGGACATCTGTCCACTTATTATCCAAGAGTCCTAGCCCCTGAGAGGTCACTCAGAAGCCTGTCCAAGCATTTCCAAAAACAAATGAATTTGTTTCATAAATTAGAACATTCTAATATTTACAAATTAGGACATTCTAATGAATAAACTGATGTAATCGTTCTTCATTATTATTTTTAATATATCTTGCTATTATAAAAACTATGTACATGAAAATACAAGCAGACTTTGTTCACATAAAGAGATTCATAAATAGACATTTTTCTCACTTAATAATATGTGATGTTTCTTCTATATTAGCATATATTGATTTGCTCCAACTATTTTAAGGACTGCATAGGAACATACCATAAGGAAATAAAATGACTAATTTATCACAATTGATTATATCCTCCTTCTGAAACAATCTCTTCTTCAGGATTTCATGAATCTTCTGAATCAACCCTTCTCTCTGCACCTCTGCTAATTAATATGCAAACAATCCTGGGACAGATCCCCCTTTTCTCTCTCCTTAATCTATACCTCCTTTCTAAACAATAGTCAGGAACCCAGTGCCTCTAGATATTGTTTATATTCTAATGACTCAACATTCTATCAAGACTGTACATCAATATTTAAGAGGAATCTCAAAAATTTCACAGACAAAACAGAATTCCATATCGCAACCCCATCCCACACCATACGGTTCCTCTGCTTCCTCATAGTAGTATATCATATCACCATGTATCCTTTTCCTCAAATCAAAACTTAGGAGTCCAATTTTAATTCTTGTCATTACCTCACCTCCCACATTCAGTACATCTTCAAGTTTCATTAGCTGTTTCTGAAAATATATTCAACATCTTTCTACTTCTCTTGATTTTTCTAATTAAAGTTCCTGTCATCTCTCTCCTATAATATAGCTATAGACTTTTTTCCCTTCTTCTTCCTCTCTACTTATAATCCAATCTAAATGTTGCACCGTTACACCTATAGAGATACTTCAAAATATAAACCAGATTACAGATCTTCCCAACCCCATTTTACAATTCCAGTACCTTACTAGTTTACATAGGAAAAAAATCCAAATAGCCCTACGTGAGTGGCCTTTACTTACCTTCTTAGCCACATCTCATAGAACTTTTTCCAAAAACTGTGGCCTGGCTTGTCCAGCTGTACTTCACTCCTTCTTCTAAAGATGAGAGAGCTAAGAACTACCTTTCCTGGGCTTCCCTTCAGCCTTGTTTCTGAATGAATATCAGGATTGCTAATCAGATGCCCTTGTCCAAGCATTTGGAAGATGGAAATGAGACAGTGGGCATTTTCCTGCCCATTTGGCCTTTTCCTTTTGCCAAACAAATGTGAGGACCCAAGGGTTCTCATAGCAATATTCAAGTATCCATCCTCCAGTTTCCTGGTCTTTGAGAGGCAGGTGTAGTGGAGGCAGTGGCCAGATTTCTCTTTCCAGTGTCTGTTGACCAGCTTTGTGGGTGTGAAATACCAACAGCTGTGTGATTTATCCTGGCTCACTACATAAGAGATTTGGCAGCATGTGTGGAACTCAGCAAATCCAGTAGTAGTCTTAAGACACAGGTTCCCTTACAGGCTGGTTCTCTGTTATACTGGTGACCATTCCTGGAAACCCAGCCTACTCTTGCAACAGTTATAAAGGACCTAATTCTCCTTAGAAAGTCTGTTCTGTTTAAATGGCCTGGCCTGTTGCCTTTTACTAGTGTGGAAAACTTGCTGAAATATATATCAAACTGGTCTTCATTAACTGTGTCTTTGAACTAGCTCTTTCTTTTTAATTTTTTAAGTGTTTATTCATTTTTGAGAGACAGAGAGAGAGAGAGAGAATGCATCGGTGGAGGAGGGAACAGAGAGAGAGGGAGATGCAGAATTTGAAGCAGGTTCGAGGCTCTGGGCGGTTAGCCCAAGGATACAGAGCTTGAACCCATGAACTGTGAGATCACTGTCTGAGCCGAAGTCAGATGTTCCACTGACTGAACCACCCAGACACCCCTGAACTGGCTCTTCTTTTGAACATGCTACCCTCAAACTTTGAATAGCAACCTTCAAAGTATTCTTAAGTTTACAGCTGAATTATCATCTCAGAATGGTTTCCCCTGAAAATCCTATTAAAACTATTCCCTTAATACGTGGCTTTCACATCACTCTTTTTTTTTCTTTACTGTTATCAACAAAAAGATGCTTTTTTCAGTTTAATTTTTATTGTTTGTCTCTGTCCATCTCTCTCTATGCCCTTAAAATGTAAATCCCATGAGAACAAAATTTTTCCTGTCTTCTTTACTATTGGATTCTCAGCCCTGGAAAAGAACCTATAATACCAAAAATAAACATTTGTTCATTAAGCAAGTGAATGAATGAATGAATGAAACTATCATATCTTGATGAATAAAATATTTCTGAGTTTCTATGGCAACATAAAGAATTCATGAGTGAGCACCTTGCAAAAACTATCTTTGTATAGTAATACAAGTATATGTATAGGGTAACTAGAAGTAGAGATTTGGGGGTAAGAGAGCACATGCATTTTGAATGTTAAGGTTTATTGTCAAATTCCTTTCAAATGTGTTACACCAATTTCCACTCCCATTTATGATACACAAGTGTCCATTTAACAATAGGAGCCACAAGCTTAACTATTTTTTTTTAGGGTTTTATTTGTTTCTGAGAGAGAGAGAGAGAGAGAGAGAGAGAGAGACAGCATGCAGCATGAGCAGGGGAGGGTCAGAGAGAGGGAGACACAGAATCTGAAACAGGCTCCAGGCACTGAGCTGGCTGTCAGCACAGAGCCCAACACAGGGTTCGAACCCACGAACCGTGAGATCATGACCTGAGCCGAAGTTGGACGCTTAACCAACTGAGCCACGCTGGCACCTTACACAAGCTTAACTATTGCCAAAATTTTAAACCATTGAAAAATGCAACTGGTTTTCATTGTAGTATAATTCATATTTTTCAATTATAAGTGAGGTTGTATTTATGGTAATTAACATTTTGTTATCTTTGTAAGTACATATGTTTTGCCCATTTTTTGTATGAATAATTTGTTCATTAAGATGTTTGTCATGTGTTACAACTTTTTAAATTTATATTTTCGATTTTATTTTTGAGAACATTCTCTATAAATGTTATTTATATGTTTATTTATTTATTAGTAATAAAATTTGTTTTATTTCTTCTGTAGTTTTTGGTTCAGTTCTCATTCTTCCTACCAGTGTTCTGCAGAATTTTATCTCTGTGTCAGATTTTTTGTTTATTTTGTTTTGTTTTTTATTATAGAAATATCAGACTTATGGCAGGCTTGCAAAAAGATATACTCCTGTGCTATCGGGAATAATATTTTTGATTGCGTATGATAAAGGGAGCTATTCTAGCATAAGCTCTGAATCTACTTTAAATGATTTCCTATTTTCTCTAACTTAATTTTTCCTTTTATTTTCCTTTAACTTTATAATGGGCATATGACTATTGGTTTATGTCCTTTAGTCATGTTTGGCTATGAGAAATAAAGAATCGAAATAACAGTGGTGAAAACAAAATAAAAATGTGTACATAGTCTGTACTCTGGGAAGTCTTTGGGCAACCCAATTATTTCCAGTTAGTTGTTTTCATATATCCTTAAGATGATCTTTGGCTCACTCTAATGGACCAAGTTGTAGACAGATCTATGTCCCTGAAACTAGAATAGAGAAAGGAATGATTAAGGAAGGACAGGGTTTGCATATCACCACTCTCTCTTAAGAAATCCTCTGAAAGCTGTTGTACATTTTTGCTTCAGATAGCATTAGACAAAATTTAATGTGTTCACATATAATAATGCTAGCAATTGGTGGCCGTTTTACATGATGTAAATAGAAATTTTTATTATCGAAAGAGAGAATAATAGTATTTAGGAATATCTAGCGGGGTATTTCTGTTTCAGATGGCATTAACAGAATTTAGTCCTGTGTTCTCATCTAGTAATGCTAGAAACGGTCTATTCTTTGTGGCCGTTTTACTTGCTATAAATGGAGAAAAGGGAAACAAAATTAACTTTATTCATTTCTGTTCTTATTTTTTCTTTCTATCTAGTTCTATGTTTTCTGATCCCATTCCCCCCCACACACAAAAACACAGGAAGTTTTGAGAATAATACATTTTAGAAAAATTATATAGGTATATTGATCAAATTTAAAGGTATTGAACACAAGTAAAATGGTTGGAATTCAATAATATGAGAAGCTTTCATTGTGTATTTTAGTATATCTATCTGTTTTCCAAGACAATTCCTAAACAAAACTAGTATGACATCTATAATTAAATTAATAAATGTTATAGAAGAAAGTATGATAGATTATGAACCAATTCATTTTTGTAAAACATTGAAATTACATCTTTCATGTTATTTGCTTAATTTCTATTTTGCCAATAGCATTTTGATATGGTTATAATATGCTCTCTTACATTCATTTCAAAAATGAAGATGAAAGATTAAAGCTAGTTATTTTTCTCAAATTTATACACAGATTTTTAAATGAGATTGAACTAGAACTATCAGCATGTTTTTCTATAATTGGCAATTACATAAACTTTCTGAACCTCAGTTGCTTCCATTATATAATGAAAACATTTTTACCTTCAATCCTCGAATGTTTGCTTATATTTTATGTTCATTCCAGGAATAAAACTTCTGTTTCTGTGGTGTGTAAATTCCAGTTTGGGATAATTTTCTCAAAACACTTCTGCTAATGTTATAAAAAAGACTGCAAAATTTATTGTAACCAATATTTTTATTTTTCTCTACTGAATGATGCAAATATTTACAAATATTTTTACTTTGCCTTCTACAACTGTGCTAAATATTCACCTGTAGCATCCTAATTAGAAGACATTATTTCAGGAACCAATAGTATCAGTCTAAAAATAATCACTGCTGTTCTCATTTCCTGTTTGTTCAGCTTACAAATCATTCAAAGGTGTTTGATCACATAAAATTACATTCTGCAAAACTAAACAGAGCTTCTCAGAAACTCAGTTGGAGACAAGAAAAATGTCATCCCTAGGATACGTATTGTTTCAATTTTATTATTTGGTTAACAATCCACTCAGTGTGAAGATGAGGATCTAATTCAGGGCTGCCACATTAAAAGGAAGAGATCTAGAGCTCCTGGGTGGCTCAGTTAGCTAAGCGTCCAAATCTTAGTCTCAGTTAAAGTCATTATCTCATGGTTTGTGAGTTCAAGCCCCACACTGGGCTTTGTGCTTACAGTGTGGAGCCTGCTTGGGATTTTCTCTCTCTCTGTTCCTCCTCTGCTCTAAATAAGTAAGTAAATAAGTAAGTAAGTACGTAAGTAAAATAAATACATAAATAAATAAATAAAATGTTTTTCCTCATAAAAAGGAAGAAATCTATTTGTATCACCTTAATTTTCCTGATCTATGTTAAACATCTATTGGGTGTGGAATGATTAGACTGTTACTTGTTCCCAGAACTGCCAAAGAAACAATTTCTTCTGAGGAATCAGTTAACATGTAGTCCTTTACCAGAGCCTGGGACTTCTTTATTAACGAGTATGTCTGGGGAAAATTACATGAAGATCCAGATGCCTGATTGTGACTTCCTTGTCATTCCTTAGTACCCTTTTTGAGGATTTTAGATTGATGCTCACTATCTTTTCACATATAAGCTAATTTAGCATGCATCAAGTATGAGACAGTTGTCAGTTATATGTTAGCAATGAATAAAATATCTGACAGACTTAGATTTGCATATACCAGGGTCAAAGAATATACAATTCAAGATTAGAAATATTTATCTTTACAGAATGCTTTGTAAAGCTATAAATTATAGTGTAAACTTTGATTCAAAGCTATGATGAAATTAGTTAAAATTAACAATTGTTATATGTCAGAGTCATATAAATCAAATAATTTAAACAGGATTCCTCATGTTACCTAATTAACTTCGACATATAATCTTTCAAAAATAAACTTAATCTGAGTCTTACCCAAGTCCAAACTGTCACTATCCTACCAGAATTTGTCATTTACTGATCGTAAGCTGCCCTTAATAAAAATAAATGCTCTTATTTAAGTGAGACAGCAAGATGTGGTGGAAATAGCATTGAGTTTTTAACCCAGTTGGTTTTAATTGTACTCTTTCAACTCTTAAATACTGAGAACAAACTGAGGGTTGATGGGGGTGGGGGAGAAGAGAAAATGGGTAATAGTCATGGAGGAGGGCGCTTGTTGGGATGAGCACTGGGTAATATATGGAAAGCAACTTGACAATAAACTATATTAAAAAATAAATAATTGTACTATTTTTTANTGGGGCTCGAACCCACAACTGCAAGATCATGACCTAAGCGAAAGTCGGACGCTTAACCGACTAAGCCACCCAGGAGCCCCTCTTTTTTTATATTTTTGATGTCATAATTTAGCTAGTTTTTATATTGTGTATTGCTTAGCAAATTATTTTACCAATAGTTATTTTTAATACATTGTCCTTTAACTTTATAGGTTAAATGGTAAATACTCTGCTATACTATAGCTTTAGAGTATCCTGAATTTGACTATATACTTACCTTTTCTACTGTATTGCATATTTTCATTTGTTTTCTTGTTACTAATTAGCATGTATTCACTTGAGCTTCAAAAGCACCTTTTAGCATTTCTTGAAAGGCCAGTCTAGTGGTAATGAAGTCCATCAGCTATAGTATCTTTATCTTTCCTTCATTTCTGAAGGACAGTTTTGTTCGGTAAAGTATTCCTGGTTGGTAGTTTTCTTGTTGTTGCTTTCATTCAACACGTTGAATATACCATCCCACTCTTTAATGGTGTCAGCCTTATGGGGGTTTTATTGTAAGTTACTAGCTTCGTTCTCTTGCTGTTTATAAGATTCTGTCTTTGTCTTTGACTTTTGACACTTTTATTAGAATATGCCTTGCAGAGTATCTCTTCAACCTGATTTTGTTTGGTTATCTATGAGCTTAATGATCTTCAGTATTCAAATATGTCCCCAGATTTGGGAAGTTATTATTATTTCTTTAAGTAAGCTTTCACCCCTTCTTTTCTTCTCCTCTGGTGGTGTCATATCACCTTGATTTTTATGTTCTTTAGGTTTTAGGTTACTGTCTTTGCACTTGAAGTAGTAGTCACCTCCCCTTATCTTTACTAACTACCCTTGGGAGAAAAATACCTTCCATCTACCCTTGTAGAGATACTGAGTCTATCTCAGACTTTCTATGGGTACACTTGCTCCATGCTTTCTGCTCTTTATTATGGCAGAGTTATTAATCTTATATGCCTTTTCTGGACCCTGCAAAGCATCAGGCCAAGTGCTGACAGTCTCTCTTTTGTTTTTCCAAAGTTAGTACTAAAGCACTACTTTGTGGTCACTCTCTGACCCACAGATTAAGGCCAGCTTTCTGAAAATGGTCATGTGCCAAAGTTAGCTCTTACTGATGCTGTCAGGAGCACATTCAGGGAGCCAGTCACAGAATGAGGGTATGTGAGGTTGAGACACAGGGAATTCTCTGGATGCCTATGGCCATCTGGGGGATATGTGGGTGAAATGTTTCCAGGGATTCATGGGTTGGCTTTTTGATGGAGTCCACGATGTGGTTAGTAGAATCTGTGTCATTTTCATACCTGCCAAAAATCCTATCTACCCCTTTTGTGGTCTTTTCATGCTCCCTAGTCATATAGCTTATGATTCAGTTCCCTGGATAAGAGGAGAGAGAAATGAGCCCCTTTGGTTGGGGCTCATAAAGTTGGGGAGGCCAGGTACTCATTCATCTGCTTTCCCTTTTCCCAACAGGGGAAATCACAGGTCAAGAAAATCTATGTTGGCCCCAAATTGTGTTCGCTTGGTAGAAGAGTGAGCAGGTAAAATAAAGCTGTTCTCCTTACCCACTCCAGTGCATTCAGACATTTATTCTTTTGCTTAACCAATGTGCTGGAAATTTGCCTCTGGAAACCAGGCCTTCCACAAAGACTGTCTCATCCATGGGTGACTGTCTAAGACAGTGTTTTCTAGGGGCTGCCAGATCATTCAAAAAGAAGCTGGAGCTGGATTATAGGCTATAAGATTCCACAGCCAGGACCAGAGTTGGTCTGCCTATTACTTTAAGCACAAGTAAGCAAGACCTTTCCCCAGCCCTGTGGCATATGCTTCTAGATCCCACAGTTCCCTCAAAGGCACTTTTGTTCATGGGTGGATGCCAACTTTTTACTGTTATAGGAGAGGACAAAAAAGAGGGCAAAGGACAGCTTATACTGACATGTCCCTTATGCTGATGTCACTCTTAATATTTGTTGTATATTTAAGTATGGTGGCTGGATGAAAATGCAGGAGACCATTTTTTTAATTTGATTTCAGATAAATAACAAATACTTTTTGGTATTATTGTATTCCAGTATTGCTCGAAATATATTTGTATTAAAAGCTGTTGTCTGAAATTCAAACTTAACTGGATAGCTTCTATTCTTACTTACCACATCTGTCAAACCTCCATTTAAGTATTTAATCCCATCCGTGTGTGTGTGTGTGAGTGTGTGTGTATGTGTGAGCGTTTATGTGTATGTGATATGAAGTAAAGTTTTACTTTCATTCTTTCCCCTTTGAATGCTATTGTTTTCATTCTTTATTTGCCACCAATTCTCTATCTCTACTTACCTGCCATGCTAAATTTGAATGTTTTGGTTCCTTATAATTCCCAATTTAAGAATACAAAGACAGGTTGTCTAGGCTAGTAAGGATGTATTATTATCCTCCGCTCTTGTCTTCATATTTGTGTCCAAACAACTGTTCAAACTCTTTACACAAAGACTGATTGTAGAGTGACAGGAAAGAAGAAAACAAAGAGGAGTCAGTCCACTTTAAGTTAAACCACATACATTGGAAGCGAAACACATCATTTCTATTGACATCCTGCTCTCCAGAACTTAAATATATGGTCACATCTGATAGAAAGAAGGGTACAGAACACTTAGTTGCACAGCCATTCCTTATTCAACCCTATCATATGGAAGAAGAGGAAAATTAGAAAGCTAGTTATCTCAGTACAATATTTATGTAGTATCTTCTATGACACCAGGGAGCAATTCCAAACCCATATTTCAGTTTGAAATCTATTAGCTAGAATTCAGCGGGGGGAAAAACCCTCATGTCACCATAGCATACCTTTTAACCTTTAGACAAGAAGTCATTTTATAAACATTTTACATTTGAAGTTAATTGAGGTCAGAAGAAGTACCCCAATTCTGGTCCTTGAAACCATACAAGCATAATTCTCCCTAGCATTTTACCTAATCCATTTTTTTAAATAATGTTTCTAGATCAGACACACTCCAATGCAGGCTGATAATTAGATTTCTAAATGCTTTCATTCCATCTCTTGCTGAGCTCTATCAGTCTATCTTAACAATGTAAATTATTTGCAAAGCTTGTATACCTAATCTCATTAAATAAAAAGCTTCTTTATTATTGAGGCAACTGAAAACTTAGATGTCTATAAAAGCTCTCTCATAGGGTTTCAAACAAAATACGACCCAGAGGTAACCTGCTTTACTATATTCATTGTACTGCCAAAATCACTCCCTGTAATCAGAGGTTTTCCCTCTGTGGTTCAATGTATCAACTGATAGGGGCTCAAAGAGCACACTAGAATGATTTTTTTCCACAACATGTTAATCTGAGGCTTACTTACACAAAATGAATGTGCCTTAATCAGTCATCATTATGTGTTTTAGTATTTTCTGAAAATATGACACTGTATTGGATACTGTGTAGGATACAGGAGTTGACTTTACACAGTGCCTAACATCCATATTATTAATGGGAAGTAAAACAGTTTCAGAAGGCAAACTATTATAGACAGGGTACTAATTACAACATAGGGACAGTGGACGAAGAGATTATTTCTGGCAAGACATGTCTGCAAGGGTGTGGTCATGGGAGAAATGTGATTTGAAAAGGGCCTAGAGTAATTAGTTAATGCCCAGGCTGTAATATGAAAAATGTTTATGAACTCCTAAATGAGAATTTTATAAAATCTCCTCCTTGTGTTTATAATTCAATAATCAAATAATCCCTGGACTAGTTTTTCCAAACTATTGGAATTTTCACCCAGCAACCATCACATGATTAACTTCATTTTGGAACTGGAAAATATATTTTATACAGATTTTTATATTTATACAAGGTCTGATTAAATCAGTGTCCGAATGTGTGAGAAAAATCAAATAAATATCAAACAGTTCACTCATTTGGATGTTTATTAACTTGTTTAATAATTTTTGACAATATAGTGATATTGAAAGGAAATATAACTAGAGAAGATGGGTCCAGGATCAAAGAGGCTGAATTCCCAATCATATCAATAAATTTCATGACCAGATTTTTCCCAGAAAATGCTCAGGAATATACATTTAATGTTTCCTTCAAAATCAAGCAATTTGTTTCTAATAATTTGTATTCGAATAACCAAATAATGCAAAGGCAAAGGCTAAAGCGTGGCTTGTATGCCAAAACACAGTTAAAAAGAGTCTTTATAATGATAAATAAATATCCAGTCAAGAAATTAAAATGTCAGAAGGGGACAAAATAGAACAATTAGTAAGAATATAAATTTGAACTTAAACCTCTACAAAACAGTTATTCTCTCTACATCTTCCTCTGCAAAATTACCTTCAGTAAAATATCACCTACAATGAACTTCCTTGTGAATAAATTTTGATGATAAGCCACGGATGTATTGACTTTGTTAAGTGACTTTCAATAGGAATGATGTGCCTTCTCAATGAGGCCTATATTCTGTCCATTACTTTTTTATACTATGCTTGAAAAGGTTAAGAACCTGTTATATAAGACTAAAGTTTCAATCCAAGACAATATTACCAGACTCAAGCCTGAAAGGTGAGATCCAATTGGGAGAAAGAAGAAAAAAGTCTAATATTCTTTAGAAATTGCTTTGGAAGTTAAAAGGAGATAGAATCCTAAATTGAAATGGAAGAATTAGCTTTAGAAAAGACATTTTCTATGAGACAAAATGAAAAGAAGTGAGACTTCATGCTGATGCCAGTAAGATTTCCACATGGCAATAAGCAGGAAGTATTGGTAAATCCTACCTGACAGTCTCTATTTTCTCCTGAGATAGAGACAAATAAGTCTCAAGCACGAAGGCAGAAATGATGGAGGTGACAGGACAAGACCTACTTGCATCAGTCACTGTGGAAAGTAAGAAAGAGACGTTGTCCGAATCTAGTAAGATTTCTAGGTGGCATTAAGAGTGCACTCAAGATAAAGAACATGATTTGTGTCATCATATTATAGTATTGAATGTTTTCCGCCAGCCAAAGCATCAGTATGAGACAGGAAACTATTTCCACAAAAAGAAGATGTTTTAGAATCCTACTGTGCTGGGTTCAAGTTTCTGCTCTTAACCTTCTAGGTATGTGATCTTGGGGAAGATTCTTAACATGTCTGAATTCTACTTTCCCTATCTGTAATAGTGGAATAAGAGTGCCTATATCACAAGGTTATGTAAGGATTGAATGAAGGAATGCATATAAAGAATTTAAGAAAGTGTTTGACACTGAGTAAATATTCAATAAAAAAAATCATAATGGTGGAAATAATGGTCACTAATAACAGTTTGAATTTGTGAATATTCAAGGATGTAGTAAAAAGACAATACAAAATGAGAGTTCAGATAATAGATGAGAATGGATTAGAATAATCTATTTGTAATTAAAGAAATTAAGCCATAGAGATAAGAGGAGTAAAAGCTTTTCAAACAAGGCAATTGGACGCATCAGAAAGAAGCCCAATATTGGTAACTGAATAAAGTGTAGGATTGCCAATGGACTAACGTTCCTGATAGATTAAGAAAAACTGCATGGTTACTTTTCTTTCAATCTCTATTAATATACTTTTATCATTTATTGTGAATTCATTTTGTACCTCTAAATTTAAATTGTAAACTATGGTTACTCCAAACCTGGATCATATATTCTTATATAAGTACTGTACATCAGCTACAAACATAGTAACTACATGTCAAAAAACTTAAAAAGTATATCATAAAAGCTTTTTATTAATTGTTAGTTCATAGGATGTGAAATATCTCATTTTACAGTTCAAATGAAGGAATTTGATAACAACTGATTTTTTTCACAGTTAATTACAAGTAAATCCATATATATAATTTTAAAAACCACACATTTTAAAGAGATTTTTATTTGTGAACTATAAATACACAAGTCAAAAATTACATCTCACTATTTAAATTTTATATAAGAAATGAAAATTTTAATTTCCT
Source organism: Crocuta crocuta (assembly GCF_008692635.1). Taxonomy (NCBI): domain Eukaryota; kingdom Metazoa; phylum Chordata; class Mammalia; order Carnivora; family Hyaenidae; genus Crocuta; species Crocuta crocuta. The sequence goes on from NW_027551558.1 coordinate 17,560,571, forward strand.
TACTCCCAAGCCTCTGTTTGCTAAACTCTGGTTTTTCTTCTCAGAAGAAAACTAATTGTCTTATCCTCTCTTTCTCATTCTCCTCTCTCTTTCAAAGTGTCTTTCATCAGTGATTATATCTATTGTCTCCATTTTTATTATTTTAGTTTTGTTTTTCTTTTGTAATTATCCCCTACATTGGGGGTAGGCAGACCACCACATGTAAGCTGAATCTAGTTTTTACAAATAGTTTTATTGGAAAACAGTCACCTCCAATTATTTACATGTCATCTATGACTGCTTTTATGATACAATGATAGGTTTGAGTAGTTGCAACTAAGCATACAACTTTAATGCCTAGGGGTGCCTGGGTGGCTCAGTCAGTTAAGCCTCAGACTTCTGCTCAGGTCTTGATCTTCCAGTCCTTGAGTTCCAGCCCTCTGTAGGGCTCTGTGCTGACAGCTCAGAACCTGGAGCCTGCTTAGGATTCTATGTCTCACTCTCTCTGCCCCTCCCCTGCTTGTGCTCTGTCTCTTTCCCTCTCTTTCTCTCAAAAATAAACATTAAAAATGATGTAAAGTGTAAAACATTTACTATCTGGCCCTTTATCAAAAAAGCTGACCTTGATTTACTTATCTGTTGCTTACATTTTTCATTTAACCAGGTGTTATGGGTGTCTTTCTAGGTCAGTATATATAGATGTGTTCTATTCATTTAAATTATTTCAGATTGGGGTGCCTGGGTGGCTCAGTGAGTTGAACGTCCAACACTGGGTTTCAGCTCAGGTCATGATCTCATGGTTTTTGAGTTTAAGCCTCACATCGGGGTTCACGCTGACAGTGCAGAGCCTGTTTGGGATTCTCTCTCTCTTTCTCCCTGTCCCTCTCCTGCTTGCTCTTTGTCTCTCTTAAAATTAATAGATAAACATTAAAAAAGTATTTCAGACTATAATCTAAATTACTAATTTACTCTGTATATAAATTTGTCATTTGTGGAAATTTAGACCTTTTCTAGTTTTTAAGATATACTACAGTCACATTTATTAAGTGCATAATAATAGTAGCCTGTGTATGACTTGGTATCTTATAGAAAAGCTACAGCATATTTATAACATATAACATATTCAAAGATATTAAACTTCATGCATATTCCAATTCATTACAAAGTGGAAAGTACAGAGCACATAAAAAATTCAAATTAATAAAAATAATATTATGGAAATGTCTGTTGAAAGTTGAATAATGATCCTCAAATTTGAAGAGTGGTACACCATAGAATATGCCAAAGTTGGTGATTGCTGATTATCTACTCAATAAGAAGTCCCCGCCTTTGTCCTTAAGAATAGAACACTCTTTTAACCATGTCTGAGTTAAACTTACTTAATATGTCAGGTTCCTATGTAGCCAGGAATGGTCTTGTATTATTGGTCTTTCCAAGTAAAGAAAATAGAAATGCAAACATGAAACTACAGGTTTAACATTTTGATAATCCTAATTTGATTAGCATTATGTTAAAGGCATATATCCTGAGATACCATGGGTGAAAACTAATATATCCTGCCGATATATTGAGCTAAAACATTAGCCTTGAATTGTCTTACCCTGTATTAGGAAAACACAGTGTTTTACTTTGTTTCTCCTTTAGTTTTATACTACTACACACTCACAATGCTTCCGACACCAGATGTGTGGGATTTTCCCATCACATCAAGCAATTCTGACACTAGCTTAATGTCCTACAATTCAACTCAATTCTCACACTATCTACCTGGAGACAGCTTCAGACCCCACAGGTTAAGAGCTCAATCATAAGAGACTATCCCTCACTTTCGGGGCCAGTTGCAAATGGGAAACTCCTAGGTTGCCCATAACTTTTATACAACTTGGCTACAGATTGAAGGTTCCAATGACCTCCTCCTTCTTGGATTTTAGTATTTCCTAAAGCCACTCTCAGAACTCAGGGAAACACTTATGTTTATTAAGGAATATGATAAAGGATACAAATAAATAGCCATATGAAGAGATATGTAGATTGAGGTCTGGGAGGATCCTGAGAGCAGGAACTGCTGTCCCTGGGAGATGGGGTGCCTACTCTCTCTGTAGGTAAATGGATTCACCAACCTTGGGAGGTCTCTAGACAACAGTCATTAATTCCATTTTCAGCCATTTTCCCTTCTCATGAGAACTGCATGTAGAGTCAGGAGGTGTCAAAAAATCCCAATCTTTTAATCTTGGTTTGGTTTTTCCTGTGACTGGCCATCTAGGAGCCATCAAGGATCTCACCCAGAATTACCTCATTAGAACAAAAGTCACTCCTATCACCAAGGAATTACAAGGTTTCAGAAACCATGGCCAAAGGCCAAATATTGGAACAACAAAAAAAAATGCTCCTATTCTTCTTATCACTTAGAAAATTACAAGAGTTTCAGGAGTTCTGTGCCAGGAACTAAGGGGATAGAGACCAATACATATTTTCTATTTTCTCACATATCCCTACCTTTTGTGGCATGGGACAATAAATCCTCTATCTTTTTGAGCTACAGTAATAGATCTTTTTATTGGCTGAACTAGATGTAGTTCTAAGAAGCAAACAGCAATCTATAATGTGCTACAATTAGTTCCATTAGGCTAGTATTAACTTTCTATGGAGCACATTTTTACTCCTTAATGACTATGAGAACTTTGAACACAGGAGATCTTTTATAAAATAGGTATTTAACACATATCCACAGCTTTAAATACTACTTACATTTCAACAGTTCCAAAATTACTATTTCTAAACCAAAATTATCTTTTCAGATCAAGCCTTATATAACCAACAGATTTTGTTATAGCTCTCCTTGGATGTCTGACACAAATTTCAAATTTAACACATCCAAAACTGAATGTTTAATCTTACCTGCCAAATCTTTCTCCTCCTTCAGACTTCAAAATCTCCACCCATTTTGCTACTCAGACAGCATGTTGGGTCACTTCCTTTTCACACCCATCATTATCAAAATGCAATATGCCACCAAGGTCTCTTTGTCTACCTCCAAAATTTTGCTTTCTCCTTCTCTCCGCCTCTATTTTAATACTACAGAAATGTCATCAACTCCTGCTGCCTCTGCAATTTCCTCTTTAAATAAACACCCAAATCCCTTCTACTCCATTTTAATTGATTTTCTATTCAAGAGTGATTTAAAAAAAAAATATTAGTTGAATGTCACTTACTACCTCTCTCACATACTTTCAAAGTCTGTCTATCATACTATAAGAATGTAGTCTAGAAACAGTCTGTATGCCCACTCCTTCCAACCTCTTCAGTTTAATCTTATCATTTACCTGCTTGTTCATTATGTTCAGGCAATGTGGTCTTTCAGTTCCTAAAACACTTGGAATTATTTTTTACCCATGAGACTCTATATATGTTGCCTCAGTCACTGAGTTTCTCCCTAGATAACTATTACTTTTCCTTTAGGTCTCATTTTTAACATCATGTTCTTTTGTAGAGACTCCCTCACTGATATTTAATCTAAGTTAATAGTTTCTCCTCATTTCTCACTACTTATATAATTAGTCCCTATGACAGTTCACAGCACCATTACCTTTTTCTTTATAGCACTTTATTTAAAAGGCAGAGGCCATCTCCATTTGCTTCAACTCCTTAAGTATGCAGTGTTTTTAGGATAGTGTATGGCATATAATAGGTGTACAATAAAAGTATAGGAAATAATAGCTGTATTCATGACAGAGTGAGTTTACTGAAATGTATTGCCAATGGTTGCATAAGGGATTTCATAACTGAGAGGACAGAGTGAATACCATCAAGAGACATTATTCGTGTTTCTAGAGTATTTTGAATCACAGAATCTGTATCTCAAAAACTCAATGGAACTGTAGGGTTTAAAACTTGATTCTTGCTGCTTTCTTTTTTTTCTCTTAGAAACACACACTCAATAATGAACACTTATGGGGCATATTGACAGTTTGGAAATCACCCTGGTTACTGTGAACACTACATCCTATAATCATCTGCTGTCAAGTTTATAGATAATGGTAACCACAGGAAATGGGACTAAGCACATGATGGAACAATTGGAGACTTAGCCCTTGTCCTGAAATTTGCTTGCAAAGTAACTTATGTTAAACCTTCCAACAGACTTATGCAAAATAAAACCAAAATCATGTAGCCAGCATGAAAAGCACCCCATACTCTCTGAACTCATAAATTTAGCAAGAATGATACATCTATTAAGAAGAAAGTATAAAAAGAGACTAAAGGAACAGATCCAATATTGAAGATTATCACTTCACATGTATATATTTTGAAAGAGATAGACTTTTATTATTCGTTTGTCTTAATTTCTGAATGATACAAAGATCTTTTGCTTAGTTTTCATGCACATAGAGAAAAATTTTTGTTCAAGTTACAGTTTACCTTTAATTTATTGAATATTATTGATGATAATTGATGTAAAAGATTGGTTTTGTTGGTTCATTTATCCATTTCAGCATTTGGTGCTATTATAAATCTTTATTTCACATTTTATTGTTTTTTACCTTAACCAAAGAAAATAGTTTCATTATTTGTTTTCCTTTATACACAGTATTTTCTTCTATTAATATGCTTTACTTATTTGGAATACAGTTTCTAGGTATTATGTTTCCTTTATGCTGTTAGTAAAATATATCCATATGTACCCTGAGATACAGTCAGCCAAAAGCCTAAGTTTGAATTACTTCACTAAATGATCCAATAGAGATATTTTCCTTTCCATATAGAGAATATTGACTCTAATGACATTTTTGTGAAGAACATGCACAATAAAATGAATAACTCATAATAAATGATACTAAACTGTATTAAGAAGCTAAAATATTTTGACTAACATTTCTAAAGTGATTATTAAACCCTAATATGCATAAATTAACTTAGAATTAATGTATTTATATTTTTATTAGCTGTTTTCATTTTGAATAGTTACTGTTAAATGTTTCATTCAATCATTAAATTTTTTAGGTATATAAAATCAATACAGTTTGGATGTAAGAGACTTGAAATACACATCCTCCATTATGCTATTCCTTTTAATTAGGCACAATTTAATGCATTCAAATTATTTTATTATAGAATATCATAAAATTCAATCTTTCTTCATAGGTTGTCCAGAAGAATTTTGATTTAAAAAAACTGCAAAATAGTAAATACCATTAAAAAATGCATGTCAATATCTGAATTTTAATGTAGGTGTAGTATCCACTGAATGTCCGCTAAAACTTGTTGAATTCAATTATAGCAGATTTTAGTCCATAAGTCACTTTTCTCCAAATTTCTTTCCAAACTCTTCATCATTCCAACAAAGTTTTATGGTTCCTAGAATAATTTTCAGCTTAGTCAGCCCAAAAGAGGTGCTCCCCTTGGGAATTATTCACCAATTCTATTGTAGACTGTATTACTTTATAAATTTTAGTTGCCAGTTTCCCCTATTCAGCACAAATTATTGTAAGACCGTTCTACTTTATTTAATGTTTGGATGTTAGTTTGGTCTTATTTTAAATGCAATCTCAATATTTTAGTGGATATTCTGAGGAAATTGATATCTATTCTGAAGGACAATTTATCATAGGGAAGATGTTCATGAACAATAAGCCTTTTTTCAGTCAACAAATTGGATTGATTTTTTTTTAATTTTCTTCTTTTTAATTTTTCTTTTTTAAATTTTATTTTAGGGAACATAGAATATGCTTTCCTTGGAAAGCATATAGCTTTCTCATATTTTCCTTTTAACCTATGTGTATCCTATCTGAATTGTGTCTCTATATCTCTATGGGTAAACATCTTTTTAAAAAAACATATCTGACAATATATAATTTTGGGATAGAATGTTTAATTTATTTACATTCACCTTAATTATTAATGTGTTTGTCTTTATATCTGGCATTTTTAAATTCTTTTGCTGCAGAATTTATGGCTGTTTTTCATCCTCTCTTCCTCCTGACTATGTTTGTGTTAGATAGGTAATTGCTATCACACCATTTTAATTTTATATTCTCTATTTATATATTATATATAGGTATCTAGAAAGTACAGTAAAACCTTGGGTTATAAGTAAACTGTTCTGTGAGTGTTCTGCAAGATGAGCAAACACTTCTAATAAGTTTTAACTTGATAAAGAAGCTATTTCTTGCTATATGAGTAGTACATGATGCCAAATATCACATGATCACAACTGAGCCAATGGTTCTTCTCTCTCTCTCCTCTCTCCCTCTCCCTCTCTCTCTCTCTCTTTCTCTCTCTCTCTCAGATTGTGGGTGATTGTCTCCCTTGCTCAGATGCTCAGTCTCCAGCCACAGTGTTTAGCAGAAATCAGGAATTTTTCAAAATGTTGGAAGGTGCACTAGTGTATTTTTTGTCACTTCAAAGCACCTATGGACAGGCCTTTGCTTTTCCTTGCAAGAGTAAGCTTAGGAATGCTTTGCTTCATTCTACATTGGGCTACCTGCAGCTAGACCCTTTGCTGTCTTATTGTCAGCTACATGAAATACAGTATATGACAAGAGTTTATTATGACTGTACTGTAGTCAACATCCATATGAACGTATACTATGACCCCATGCAGAAAAAGATTCCATTGAGCCAAGAGATAGCAGTGATTCTGTTAGTGATAGCCAAAGTCGTCCTACACAATAATCCTCCTCTATCTTGTATCCCTCATACCACCCACAAAGGTTTGCTAAGGTAAATGCAGGTTAATTTGTTTATTTTTTTTATATATTGTATTTTCTTTACTATTTTGTATTGTATTACAATATACTAATCATTTTATATGAATATTTTTGTGTTGTGAAATGAATCATCTGACTGTGGAATTTGATATACAAATCCTATGGATTATGAGCATGTTTCCAGAATGAATTATGCTCACAAACCAAGGTTTTAATATATTTATGTGTATATATACTTTAGATAGATAGATATACACATATATTTTTAAGTATTACCCCCCAAAATTTAAAGTACATCTTTATTTACCTCATTTTTTAGGATTATTTTGTTCTATATAGAATTCTTAGTTGACAATTTTTTTCTTCTCGCATGTTAAATATGCCCCACCACTGCTTTTTGTCCTATATTGTTTCTGATGTGAAGCTAGCTGTTAATTGTGTTGTTGATCTCCACATGATAAGTTATTTTCCCTTGTTGCTTTTGACACTTTCTCCTTGTCTCTTTTTCACTTTCTCTTTATCTTAGCAGTTTGACTATGATGTATTTATGTTTGGGCACTTTTGCTTAACTCTACATAATTTTGTTGTACTTATTGGTTATATAGATGCATATTTTTATCATATTTCTGAAATTTAGGGAATTATTTCTTCAAATATGTTTTATTTCCCTTAATAATTTTTCCTTTTCTTCTAGGACTCTTATAAGTATGAAGGACTTTTTTAAATGTAGAAACTAATTTCTAAGGATTTTATGCTATGCTAATTAAAGGAGGGGTTCAAATATAATTATTGGACTTTTTAAAGTATCAGGTATAGAGTCTCATCTATTTATATATTTTAAAGTGGAGATTATACAATCTACAGATATATTTTTATGTGTTCAAAGATGTAGGAAAATAATATTTGTAAAAACAAAATTATGGAAGCAATTTAAGTGCCTAAAAATAGAGTATAGGGTAAATAATTTATGGTTTATCTATGTCTGGCATTTAAAAATTGAGAAAATTCTGGATGAACGTGAAATAATATAAAAAATGTATTGTTATGTCAAAAAAGATACAGTATAGTAAGAACAGAATGCTAATTTATAATGCATACACAAATACATGTCATTTAATCTATTGTGGAAAGATAAACAGAAAATTGTATTATTATCTTTTAGGTATAAAACTGATGAGGATGGAAGAATCAGAGTTGGGAGAAATATCCCCTTTTAATTATATAATTTATTGTATGGTTTTGACTTTATTTTTTGCACAAATATTATTGTGCTCATGGAAAATAACATGTGACAGAAATAAAAGGGAACCTATTTAAATTAAAATGTAAGTGACTTTTGCTGAAAGAAGAAAACCTTCCTGTATTATACCAACATTGTGTTTAGTGCCAAAGCCGGGTATTAAATGTCATTCTCTGTGAATTTTACTATACTAATGAGATTACAAATTACAACCACCTCCTTACAATTACTGGGCTTTTGCCTTTGTATAAATAAATTTTATTTATGAACCTATAATCATTCACTGTACAGCAAACCAATCTATAATTTTAACTCTTAATTCAGACCATCCTGAAGCCTGTTGCTTCCCATGGATTTCAGATTAGCATGCAAATTCTTTAAAGTGGATTGCAAGTCCCTATATGATCCAACACTTGCTTATCCCTCTAATCCTACCACATTACCTACTTTATGAACTATAGTTCAGATCCACAAGACTCCTTTTCTGTTCTTCAGAAATTAGATCTTTTTTAATTGATCACAAACACTGTATATTTGCCCAGAATGCCCTACTTTCAGCCAGCCTTGCAAACACTTCCTAATTTGTATCTGTCACACCTTAATTAAAATTTTGCATCTTGAAACTACTCTGTCTAGGGGTGCCTGGGTGGCTTCGTCGGTTAAGCGTCCGACTTTCGCTTAGGTCATGATCTCGCGGTTTGTGGGTTCGAGCCCCGCGTCGGGCTCTGTGCTGACTGCCAGAGCCTGGAGCCTGTTTCAGTCTGTGACTCCCTCTCTCTCTGACCCTCCCCTGCTCACGCTGTCTCTCTCTCTCTCCTAGAAATAAATAAAACATTAAAAAAAATGTTTAAGAAACTACTCTGTCTAAAGTTACTCTATGTCTGGCATCAACATTCTACCTCATTCCTCTGTTAGTTTCTTTAACGAGTTTTGCTTCATTTTTCTATTTTAAAATCAATATATTTACCATATATTTCTTCCCTAGATGATAAGATCCATGTAGGTAGGAACCTAAGCCATTTGTTTGCTGTTATATCCCTAGATCTTATAATATTGCTTGGGACATCACAAGTAAATAATATATTTTCATTAATAAAAAGATTTTACTATTATTTTTAATGTTTAAATTGAGGAAATAACTTGATTGGGAATGAGAATATATCTAGTCTCAGCAATCATTTAATCCTACCGTTTTTCAAGAAATATTTATTAAACATTAGCTCCAAGCGTTATTTAGTTTCTAAGAGCATTTAGTTTCTAAGAGCATGAGAAATAGCAAAAAGACTTAGTTTAGGACCGCATAGGTTTTCTTTGTTAACAATTACAATACAGTGTGATAAATATTCACTTTAGAAAGCCCAGAAGAACATGTTAGTGAGTCAGCTGAAAAGCATGCCTGAAAGTTTCCTCAACTTGGATGGTCACAGGGAGCCTCATTTTTAATATCAGAACAAGGACCTTCATTTTTTTTCTCATCAGCTCTATTATGTTTCTCAATAAAGGCTATTTACTTTCATATATATATGAAATGTATGCATGTATGTATGTATATATATCTAGATATATTTTAGAGAGAGAGAGTACAAGTGGCAGAGAGAGGCAGGGGGAGAGAGAGAGAACCTTAAGTAGACTCCATGCTCAGCACAGAACTTGATTCAGGGCTCAATCCCACAATCCTCGGATCATGACCTGAATAAAAATCAAGAATACTAAATTCAACCAATGGGGCCATTCAAGTGTCCCTAATTTCTTAAATTTCAGAAGAAGATATGTATATCTTTAGCATAAGTTGTTTGAGGGAATGGATGAAATCACTTGAGTGTTATAATCAAAAATAAAAAGAGTGTTATAATTTTAAAATGGTTTTAAAATAACAATTTTATTAGTTTTATTGAATACTAACAGATTTCCCAATGGGAAACAAAGTCTGGGCAATTTCTAACCCCACCAGCTTCATGAATAGAAAAGGAACAGGTATAGCTAGATCTGCTATAATAGGAGTGTGTAACCTTTCTGAACCTGAAACTGAAGGAAAACAACACCTACTGAAAAGGATTATTGTATCAAGTGAAAAAAAAATACTAGTTAACATGAAAACTGGCATTAATAAGCTCTCAAAGAATTATGTTTTTAAATTAATTTTCACCTAACACCTTCCAACCATTTTAAATGCAATTCCAGATATTATAATAAATATTCAACAATGTTACAGTGTCCATTAAATTAAAAGCGAAGTTTATAGATAGATATTCAAAGTTTTCTTTACAATATGGAGAGGTATATCTTTTCCAATTTCTTGATTTTTTAAATGTTTCCAATCTCTATATGATTTTTGCTTGAGTCAGGCCTTTCCAAAGCATAGCTTTCTATTTTTACCTGAAAAAGATAATCCACCTGATTCTTTGTAGTAGTATTTCTGAACTCTATATAGGATATGTCACCACCTTCTAAATCTGTGTCCCTCATCTGTTATTTTAACTATTTCTTCCATTATTGTCTGTTAGATTTTTTATTCATATAGACTAAACAAATTGAAAGCAGGAAATTATTCCTAAGATTTCATTTATTTATCTGCAGCTCTAGAAGAATACTTATTACAGAAACAACTCTCTTCTCTCTCTCTCTCTCTGTTTTTCATACACACACACACACACACACACACACACACACACACACACGTTTAAAGGTAATTTTTGTAGTTCAATTATTGTCTCTAAGTTATATTGCTCCATTAATTAGCATTCATTCCATAGAATCCTAGAAACAGAAAAACATCAGAGCTAGAAAAAACATCAAGGATTCTTCTGCTCCAGGGGTGTTCAGAAATATCAACTGTGGAATTTGAATGTATTTACTTATATGGTTCAAACCACAGAGGTTCTAATTCAGTAAGTTTGTGGTGAAGGTCCAACTCCTGCATTTTATTTAATTTCTAAAGGTGATGCCGATGCACACTTCTTGGGAAATCTGACAACTTCCTTCCCATACTTCTTATAAATGTGACTGACACCTTGAGAGGTAACTTGTCACAGGTCATAGAAGAATTTGATGACAGAGGTAGGAATAGAACCCAACTGTTCTGTCACACTGTTTTGTGATCTTTCTTTCCCCTTTATTGACACTGGCTTCCAAGTGAAGGAAAAGAACAACCCTCTGAATTTTTCTTTTTCCTTCTTATTTTGCTACCATATCCTAATTTTTCAACAAACACCATCTTTTTTTCTTTTTTTAACTGCAACATTGACTTATGAGGCTGTCAACATCATCCAGGGAAACACAATAGCTCGGTGGCAGAAGTTTATTCTGAAGATGATGTTCCTGATCAAACATGAGGAACAATCAGGTTTTTTATTCTTCCATTGAGTTAATGGGATTGTACTAGCATTTTCCTCAGTCCTAACCAGATGAAAAGATGGAACCAAATAAGGTGACCTAATTGTTGCACAGATAGAGCATATATGTCTTCTAAAATAGGTACTCAACCCATAGGAAAAAGAAAATATCATATTAAAAGCCATAGTATAGCTGGAATGAGTCCAATCTCATTAGGTGTTGCCACCTTTGATAAATTTTCCTCATTTACTAAAATTATTGAATATATAAATTATTCCATAAACCCATTTTAACAGAATCAGGGTAATATCTGCTTAATTAATAATGATTGTAATACATTTTAAACATAGACTTGTAATGTTATTTTAAAAATATTTGTGAACAGTTTCTTTTATTTTGAAATGGCTAATCTTAAGAAATAACTAATTCTACTGATGTATTGTTCAAATCTCTGAAAGCGAATATTGTCAGTGTAGTTTTGGAAGAATCACACATCTGCAAACCTAATCCTGGCATTTCTGCAGGTACTTTGAAGGCAGAAGTAGGACAGAGTTTATTACATAGAGCCTCAACATTTTCAGGGATATCAGACTTCTCTGATAAAGCTAACAATACCTGGAAAGAAACCAATCCAAGAGAGAAAAGTTGTAAGAAAATATTTATAAGCTTTCATGTTTAAAGTTAAAATTCACCATGGAGTCTAAAAATTTTATCCAAAAATAGAAGGAGGTATTAATTTCATTATTACTAAATTATTGTTAAACATGGGGCAATCAATGATTTAAATCAAGCTGGGCTAATTGAGAGTGAATTATCATCATCCACTGTTCGAGTATTGCTCATAAATTACCTCTGAAGTCCAAAGGATTATTATGCATGTATTCTTGTAAATTATGGCTCCATGGTAAACCGGATGAGATTTTAATATTTTAGCATTCATTAAGTCGTGAAGGCTTAGAGCCAGCATAGTGATCAGCAAGCCTGGTTTTTCCTCTAATGAGAATAATTCTGCTACAGTTAATTGCCATCATTATCATAAATTTATATTAATTCAGATTACCTATAGAATTAAAGTTAATATTTATATTCTGCCTATTTTATTTTGGAATTAGAAGATATAGGTTTAGTTTCTACTCTTAAATACTTCATATAAAAACTTTAACATATATAACGTGGGTAATCATTTTATTTTACACATAACATGCAAACTATACAATTAAAAGCTAACTTACATAAACATACAGAAGCTTATCTGAACTCTTCCTTAGTATGTGTCATTATATACTCATTCATGTTTTTATGCCTGTAGCCAGATGGATTGTGCTGAATGATTGAAGAATCTGAGGAGAGGGCAGCTTCTCTGAAAGTACAAGGATTTCATAAGGATGTAAAGAGCTCTAAATAAATATCAGGGTATTGCCGTATAAAAAAAATAGAAGATGGATAACTGACATTCTAAAATACAAATATCTACCACAATAATGGAGGCGGAAGAAAAAAAAAAAAGAAAAAATAATGGAAGTTAAAATCAAGGTGGGTCAGAAACAATCCTACTGAAGCATCTGGGAAAAAGAACCAGACTAGTTTTGCAAATTAATGAACTGAAGTGGATATAGCCCATTCCATGATGTGAACTGAGTTCTTCTCAGTTTTTTGTTTGTTTTGATCTGGTTTGTTTTGTTTTGGTTAGAAATATGTAGATTTGGGGAGGGCATTCAACTGCTGTTATCACTGGTCAATTTAGTGGTCTTAGGATGTCAACATGTAAGCATCTATATATTAATGTGCTAGCTTCCTAGTATGTTAAGGGAATTAATGATTCTTGATGATGTTGCTGTGAGTGGACAGGTTATTAAACTTCTTCAATTTTGACCCAAAATAAAATACACTTAAAAGCACACTTTTGATTTTTAACAAATACCAAGATTACTCTGAGAATTTTTGCATGGATTCACTGATCTTAGAATATAACACTGAATATACACTCTGCATACAGTGAAAAAGACAATAACCAATTTAGACACCAAAGGCTGTTATTTTCATTTTAACAGACACATCTAATATTTTTTAGTTACAATCAAGCATAAGCAACTTGATGTTGAAAAGGCTTTTTTAAGTAGATCGTAGCTATTCACTTCATTCTCATGAGGTCCCTGGAAATAAGAAATGGAATAATAAGTATATTAGAAAATAAATCAGACGAAGATATTTATAAACAATAAAGATTTTGAGTATTTTTTTACTTAATCTCAAATGTATGTATCTTCCACTCTTACAGTAAAATCAGCCAGATTGTTTCTTACACTGAAGATAGTTGCCTGCTTCTGCTTGACAGTAAAAATCTAACTATTCTTTGTGCTTCCATTGAGTATAGCATAAAGTATAACTGTTTAACTACATGATAGCTTTCTGTCAGAAAGTAAAGAATCAAACAAGCCATAAATGTCAGAGAGATTTTTAAAAAGAACACCGATGTATTTTTCCTAGTATTCATCTACTTTTTATCTTTACTGTCCTGGATTTAGTCACAAATAATTATAAAATGTAGGATATAAGCAATAGAAATTTCTACAAAAAGAAAATTGCCTAAAATCTCAAGTAAAATAATATTCCAAGTATTCCAACATTCAAGTCAAATAGGATTCCAAAACTTTTTATATATGTTCTGATTCATGAGCTAGCCTCCCATCTCTTCATTAATATGACCTGGAATACTCAGACTTTTGTGTGTTTTTTTTTTCTTAGTGAAGCAAAGATAGAATGCATAATTGTCTGTAATTTATTCTGCATGTCATTCATTCAACTTACTTAACAGTTTATTAATCACCTACTATTTGGTAGGTATTACCAAACCAATGGATAAATCAAGATTGACATTATTTTCTGTACTCAGAATAAGTCCAATCTAGGAGAGATTATTTATAATTAACTATATTTTATAATTATTTGTTTAAAATATTATAGGACATATGTGCTCATTATATATGGTATTATACATAATATACAATATTATATAGAGAGATGTAAACACTAAGATCTCCGTAGTGGGATCCCAGTAGTGAATAGGCATTATCTATATGAAGAGAAATCAAAAGAGTATATATCCCACTTAGAGTGACAATCATTAGACTGAAAGGACCTTAACCACTTTCAAAGGTCTGAATGATGTCCACTATGTCCGAGGAGCAAGGAGAATGAAGTCTATCCCATACTGCAAAGGTAGCAAAGGCTGTGGAGAGGACAGAGTTTTGGAAATCATGTTAAGGATTTGGCATGTTATTTCAATAAGAGAAAGTAATTGAAAAGTTTTAAACAGACTGGCACCATGACACATTTTGCATTTTATATTTTATCATTTTTAATATAGTACTATCAGTTTCTTGGAAAGAGCCACACAGGATTAGGGAGAAGAGAAAACTGAAGTAGATCATACTTAGAGATAATAGTGGCTTGGATTGTGGTCTAGACAGTGGAACTGAAGAGCATGTTGGATGTTTTGTAATGTAAATAGTATACAAAATGGATGCAATTTAGTAACCTTTTAGTTAATTCTTACAAAAACAGTGTGACAATTATGAGAGCTTTGGAATTTGTCCCAATTCCTTCAGCATGTAAAAATTAGGATCCAAGTATTTGAGTTCAAACCTAAGGGTATGTGAGTGTGTGTGTGTGTGTCCGTGTGTGTGTATACACATGAAATATGGTAGGAGGGCAAATGAGATGTGAAATTAAAAGCATATTTTGGAGGAGTACCTAGGTGGCTCAGTTGGTTAAGTGTCCAACTTCAGCTCAGGTTATGATCTCACAGCTCACTCAGAGCCTGGAGCCTGCTTTTGGATACTGTCTCCATGGCTCTGTGCCCCTCTCCCATCTCCCGCTTGTTCTCTTTCTCTCTCTCTCTCTCTCTCAAAAATAAATAAACATTCCAAAATATTTTTAAAAGGTATATATTAGATTTAGTGGCACAAAAGTTATTGGCCTTTGGGAATATCGTTTGGTTTTTGCTTATTGATATGTATAGGTTAATAGGTATGCACCAGAGTCAGACATTTTGGGTTTGAATCCTAGTTTTGTCATCTAGCAGCTATTTGACCTAAAGGTTGTAATATAACATCTATGTGTCTTCATCTGTGCCAGAGGCCAGCTCCAACAGGTCCAGGGGTCCCTGAAGGATGGATGGTGTCGGCAAGAGAGAGAGAGTGAGAGAGCCCCGAGATTCTTTCTGATCACCAGGCAGGCATCTCTGTCCTGTCGGTTTTGGTGTCTTTATTTAAAAGTTCAGCAACAACATGAAGTCAGAGAAAAGAATTTCTTACAGTGGAGACCTTTTATGATATCAACTGCAGAATTATTCCGACCAAGGAAATAACAGAATGGTCTTAGTGAAAAACAGGATAACATACAAGTTAAATTGTATATAGATAAGCTAGGAGTTATTCTGTCTGGCTCTCAAGAGGATAAATGTTTCTGAATTGGTTTATTTGTGGAAACTAACATGGGGACCCTAAATGTGTCAGTCTTTGCACCTGGGTTTATGTTTTAGCTACTCTTATCTATCGTCATCCCAGTTGCCAGTGTAAGGGAGGGTGTTTGTGGAATGCAGGCCTTAAGGAAGGGACTGCCATGCTTCACCAATTAGCAAGGATATATGTAGTAACTGTGTTCTGCCCTTAACCCCAAAATAGTCTCTTTGTCTCAGGGCCAGGCTCAATTGTAACTTTTGTGTTTTTAACCACCTTTATTATCTAAGCCTTGGGTCTGCAAGGCCCATAGGAAGAGCCTTTTGACAATCACCCACAGAGCTTTCATCTAAAATCTCTTTTGTAAAGGCAGGAATATGCTTTTCCTTATGAGGTATCTGTGTTCAGAATATGGGTCTGATATGGAATATTGTGAGGCCTGGTCAATACCAGCAGGCTTATTTCCAGCACCAGCCAGTAGTAGCAGAAAGAGATACCAGTTTTCGTTTCTTATGGCAGGAGCTGCAAACATTGCCATTTCCTTGCCGTGACTGCCATCTAGAGAGGCCGGTGCTGCTCCCGGCACATCTGTAGAATGGTATAATAATAACGCCTCGGTAATTTGGAAGTTGGAATTATTAACTGAATTGGTAATAGTAATTTGCTATCTGGCATACACTATGTGTTCAGTATGTGTTGTTGTTGTGATGATGATAATTATGGTGATGATGAGGAGGTGACAAGCTATATATTATAGGTTTCATAAGTCAAAGGGAGGTGAGAACCTAAAGATAGTAAGTATATGTAATTCTTTTGAGAAGTAAATTTTTAAAATAGGGCTCTTTGCAGTAAAGAATTTGACCTTCCCCAAAGAGAGATGGATCTTTGCCTTCATCTCCTTAGAGGTAATCTTTGTTTTCCTGGGAATCTTGAGGTAGCCACATAGTAACAAAGTGATTTAGGATGAGGGCTGACCACATCTTACAGTATTAGGGTGGGACTGGCCATGTCAGAAAAACCAACCATGTGATTTAGGGTGATTTAGACATTTGGAGACTTTAAGTCATGTGTTATCAGTTGATCTGAAGTTCAACCATGTGAGTAATATTTCAATCATGCATATGGAATGAAGCCTCAATAAAAACTCTAGACATTGGTGCTTGTTTGAGCTTCCTATGATTGATAGTACTTTATTTATATTGTCACACATTAATTCTGCAAGGTGGAAACTTTTAAACTGAGTGTGATTTTGGTCTTCTCCCCTCCCCACCCTCCCCACTGAGTATGCAATTGGTGTCAGAAGTGAGGGTGTTTTATGGACTTTTCCCTTCAACCTTGTAATTAGACCCTAACTCCTTGAAGACTGTGTCCAAAGTCTTAAGTGACTGTGCCTGCAGACTGCAGTGTGGCTAAGTTGAGATAAGCTGTAACTAAAGGAAATTTTGTGATTTAGGAATGTGCTTTTAACTCTATTAATGAAAGTACTTCATGACAGTTGTTTAATATGTGAAACACTACAGGAAATAAAAAAGAAGAAGAAAATGAACCCCAAACTGACAACTGAGGGATAGCAGTTATAACATGTGGCATACCTGATTTCAGAAATCTATCAGTGTCTCTCTCTTTATCAGTCTATTGAGGAGGCTGGAAAAATGAATGGGGAGAGATTGTTTTTATTTAGATTATTCTGTATGTGTAGTCTAAGGGTATAATATATTAAGTAAATATTGTATTAAATTTAAAGGAAGAAAAATAAAATAAAATAAAATAATTGGTGAATTGCAAATAATTTAATAGTAAGTAATTTTTTTTTCTCAAGAAAGAAATCACTAAATTTAGGGAAAATTATAAGGACAATTAAGGGTTGGAGTATTTAATAAACTAAAGTCTTAATATGGTTGCTATTTATTCATAGATATTGTACTTTGAATGATGAAAAAGATTCCAAATATTCTACCCTCACAATTTTCTAAATTGCTAAACTCAGTTCCAAATCTGTGCGATTTTACCTCTCAAGATTATTAATTTACAATGGTTTTCTCATTTCTGAATTCCATATTTTGTTTCACTTCTTGATTGGCTGACTTTATCATTGATTTTTTTTTTAGTAACATCTAATAAAGGCAACATTCTATGAAAATATGTGTTCCTAATTACTTGATTCACAACTTGCCAGTATTATAATCTCTGATCATAATTTATTTTTTCTACAACTTTAGTGATAATATTTTTATCTAACCTTGCATGTTGTATTGAGTAAAAAGCCTGTCTTATTTTTCTTCTCTTATGTAGAAAAATTTTTGATAAACAAGCCAGTATTTTTTTAAAAAGAGAATTTATCCAAAACAAACAAAACAATATTAGGTAATTTTCAGGCTCTAAAAAATGTAGTTGAACTCAATACTCTTAATCCATCTCTAGCTACTGATTTTTATATTTACAGATATCAGAGCTAAAGTAGAACAAACCTACTAAAAGAAAATTAAAAATTATTTGCAATACAAATTAAAAATGACAGCCACAGAGAAGACAATTTTTTTTTTCTATTTTCCCACTTATTCAGCTGTGTCCACAATCAAGTATAGAGTTGGGCAATTTTGAGGGTCAGGTGTGGGTCAGTGTTGTCAACTAACTAAAGACCTCTAAGCTGAGGGAGAATTTACATGGGAAAGGAGCAACAGAAAATTCTAAAACATGAAATGCTTTTACTCTCCTTTCAAACAGGCTTATAATTTCAATAACTCCAAATAAACTAATAGTCATTATATATCAGAAAAGAAACTTTGAAGGAATCACAGTTGTAGCCAATTAAACAAAACCTAAACAAAACATGAAGGCACTTTTCAGCATTCCTTAATAAACAACAATCTAGAGCTAGATGTCTTACCTTTAATTTCCAGCCCTATTCAATAAATAGCCCTGCTAATTAGGTCACTTAAATCTTTTCTCTACTGTTCAGTTTCTTATTTACAACAAAATAGATTCAACAGTTTTTTGAAATGCATTTTACTTACAGTTAAGTGTTTTGCTGACTTGGTGTGAGTGCTGGGGTAGGAAAAAGAAAGGAATAAAAAACTGAAAGAGTAGAGATTCAATAACCCTCTTCACTTTTATCTCTTCTGTAGTTTGGTTCCTGCTTATTTTATTTGAGGGAAAAATAAGGTCTGATAATAAAAATGAAAGGTGAAATTCTTTTTAGCTTTATAATCCAGTTATATAAGATTTTTCCTTGCAATATGTGATACAGTGTTGGCAGAGAAAATACGTAGAATAAATAGCTGTTTATTTTCAAATCATCAGTCATCCATAATAAATTTTCTTCTATGCCTTCCATGCTTTTCACTTTTATTTGCCTCAAATTCATTATTCTTCTTTAATATATGATATTTTCAAGGGATATCATAACTTAATCTGTCTTTTCTTAATGGTATAGTAGTCTCAATGAGAAGGCCTCCATGTTTAAGCACCATATCTGCATTTTATCATATCACATGCTTGAGCAGAGTTGTTGGAAGCATTGATGTCTGTCACTGAGTCAAGATGAAGTAAGATGGAGAAAGACCATGTATTCATGCCCACTGGATACAAAAGATAATAAGATGCAAATAATAAGAATCAACAATATATTCCTGAGCTAAAAAGTGAGCTTAGAATTATGAAGATAGAAGACACACTGCTGAAAAATATTGTACTGACTCCTTTGCTTCCCAATTATTACTTATTTCTATAGTATTAGTAGTAAAAACTAATGATTTCTTTTATGGGCTAAAGGACTACGAGGATGGAAAATTAAACTTTTTAGTTCAAATAAAGAAGATTAATGTTAATTAGATTACCAATATATAACCAGGAGATATACCAGAAATGTTTCAGTAGCTAAAAAGTTTTTATAATTCATTTGTGAGGAATCTTACAATTACAGAAAAGCTCTTTTCAGGTTGTGAATGATTGCAAAGATGGTCCCAATTTTTTATCCTTCCTCTATCCATCATTTTTTTACCATGTAACCTAGTACTCTCTAACCCCTGAGATCAGAATGGCCTGCTCCATCACTTGACAGTGAGTTCAACCATGTAGTTTGTTTTTTAGAATGGTATATTACCTTGTGCACTGAATTTTGCTGTCTTGAACCTTTGCCATTATCATAAGAGCATGCCCAGACTAATCTGCTGAAAGATAAAAAAGACACATGGAACACAGCCAAACCACCAAAGAGCTCCCAGCCAAGACCAGTGTAAATCAGCCAACATCTAGCTGTTGTGAGTGAACATACAACATAAGAGACCACAATATGTGAGTGAGCACAGCCAACACCAGACACACTGACTAGCTGATCACAGTCCAAATTGCAAATATTCAGACTAGTGGAATAAATAAATATTGATGATACTAAGCCACTGATTTGGAGGAATAGATAATTGGTACAGAAGTTCTAATGCTTAATTACAAATCTATAAATACATAGTGTGAAATTTATTCATTTTCTAACATTTCACATCTATATATCTTAAGATGTGATTATAATATTTGTTGTGGAACTCAGTGCAAGATATGTTTTACAGCATGAAATCAGTATTCCCTTGAAATAAAAGACACTCAAACTATATACTTGAGTATTTTTTGTATGGATATCAAAGGCAATTTAATTTTTAAGGCTATCTATTACATTATAATAGGAACAGAGTAACAAGTCAGGAGTCCAGGAATAAAATTTTTACTCAATTGTCATACTAATTATTTATGTGACTTAAAAAATATATATATTCTTAGACGTTAACAAGATGGTTGACTAAGAAGCACAAGGTCTTTGTTCTCCCACAAAAATATCAAATAAACAAGTTCAGATAATTTTATAGCATCTCTGGAAACCAATCAAAGATGTATAACAAGCAGGCAAATACTCAATCAGAAAAAGCTGAAGTCATTGACTGATGAATGGATAATGAAGTTGTGTTGTTTATATATACAATGGAATCTTACTCAGCCCTAAGAAAGAATGAAATCTTGCCATTTATAATGATGTGGATAGAGCTAGAGAGTATTATGCTAAGCAAAATAAGTCAAATCGAGAAAGACAAATACCATATGATTTCACTCATATGTGGAATTTAAGAAAGAAAACAAGGTGAACATAGGGGGAAAAAGAGAGTGCCAAACCATAAAACACACTTTTATCTATAGAGAACAAACTGAGGGTTGCTGGAGGGGAGGTAGGAGAGGGGATGGGCTAAATGAGTGATGGCTATTAAGGAGGGCACTTCTGATGACCACTGGGTGTTATATGTAAATGATGAATCACTAAATTCTATTCCTGAAACTAATATTACACTATAGTCTAACTAATTGGCATTTATATAAAAACTAGAAAAGAAAAAAGAAAGTGAAGGCCTATAGTAGCAAATATGTTAACATGTTTCTTCCCTTGCTCCAGGCTATGAACTCTGCACACTAAATCTTCCCTTAAAGTTAAAAGAAAAAAGAAAAAGCCACATTCAAATGGTAGGAAATTTCATAGCATTTTTATCTATACTTTGTCCTACCCCCTCCACAGTGTGACATAAATTAATCTGATTGAAGTAGCTTGATTCCCAGTTTCCTCCCTCAGGAAGGAAGAAGCAGAATGGAACCTATTTAAATTTTTTTTAATGTTTATTTAATTTTGAAAGAGAGAGAGAGACAGAGCATAAGTGGAGGAGGGGCAGAGAGAGAGGGATACACAGAATCAGAAGCAGGCTCCAGGCTCTGAGCTAGCTGTCAGCACAGAGCCTGACTCAGGGCTTGAACCCACAAACCATGAGATTATGACCTGAGCCAAAGTCCAAGGCTCAACTGACTGAGCCACCCAAGTGCTCCTGAATGGAACTTATTTAAAATGTCTGACCTGCCTGGGGAATTCCCTCAGGGACTGTTTGTTTATTGTTTCATTTGGCTAGAGCTCAGACATTGAATGGAGTGTAGTTTGGATTTCAAGCTGGGAACTGTAGAAGACATTGGTGGGCACTGAGGTATGTGAAAACTTCAGGGGGCTGCAGAACCATGGACACCTCTGGGCAAGAGATTATGGAAAGAAGAATACAATGAACATCAAAGGCCATGAGGAAAAGATGGGGTGAGACTTTAGGAAATTAAGATATTTAAAAGCAGCTGGAGACATTAAAACTTAATGAATAAATATACGTATAAAGTACACACTCAAGCCCAAACAATACCCATGCCCAAAAGACCTGAGAAGAATTTAAACCTTTACTCCAGGCTGATCTTAATGCTCAGGAATTTGTTAATCCATGAAGGCATTCCATACCAGTCTTTAAAAACTGAAAGAGGTGGTTATTTTTTCAAATGTCTAATTTTCAACAAAAGACTATAAGGATACAAAGAAAGTGGGAGGCATCCTCCATTCAAAGCAACAAAATCTCCAAAAACAGTATCTGAAGAAATATATATATCACAGTTCCCAGAAAAGACTAAAATAACTATCTTAAATATACACAAAGAGCTAAAAGAAATATGAAGACCTAAAGGATTCCCTGAAAACAATACATGAATAAAATGAAAATATCAACAAAAATATAATAATTATTTTAAAAAAATAAAATTCAGCAGAAATTCTAGACCTGAAAAATACAATAATTGATAAATTTACTAGAGGCGCTCAACAGCAGACATATGTCACAACAACAACAACAACAAAAAAAACTAAGTCTAAAGGCATGCATTAAGGAAGGAAATGAATTATAAAAAGGCTTTAATACATACAGAAAACAAATAATGAAATGTGAAAGTATATACATCCCTATTAGTAGTTATTTTAAATATATATGGATTTAACTCCCCAAATAAATGTCATAGATCAGAAGAATGAATAATAAAAAAGATTCAACTATGTAATATTTACCAAGAGATTTATTTTGTACTTTTGAAAGTGGATAGATTGAAAATGAAACGATGGGAAAATATTTTATGCAAATAGTATCCAAAAGAGAGCAGGAGTACCTGTACTAATAATCAAAAATAGACTTTAAGTCAAAAAATGTTACAAGAGGCAAAGAATGAAACTATTAAAAGATAAAAGAATCAATTCACCAGGACACCTGAGTGACTCAGTTGGCTAAGTGTCAACTCTTGATTTCAGCTCAGGTCACAATCTCACAGTCTGAGTCGAACCCCATGTCAGGCTCTGCACTGACAGCATGGTGTCTGCTTGGGACTCTCTCTCCCTCTCTCTGTCCCTCTTCCTCTCTCTCTCTCTATTTCAAAATAAATAAATAAAAGTTAAAAAATAATTTACCAAGAACATACAAAAACTATAAACATATATGCACCAAACATCAAACTCTAAAAGTATGTAAAGCAAGTAATGACAAAATAGAGGGAGAAGAGACAATTCTACAATATCAGTAGGTGACTTCAATATTCCAATTTCAATAATGGATGAAACAACCAAAAGAAGATTAATAATGAAATAAAGTACCTAAAAGCACTATAGACCAATTGTACCTAAAGACATGTATAGAACACACTTCCAAATAACAATAGAATATGAATTTTTCTTTTTTTTAAATGTTTATTTATTTTTAGAGAGAGACAGAGTGCGAGTGGGGGAGGAGTAGAGAGAAAGGGAGACATAGAATTTAAAGCAGGATCCAGCAGAAGTACCTAAGTCTCTGAGGTGTCAGCACAGAGCCTGACACGGGGCTTCAACCCAAGGATTATAAGATCATAACCTGAGCTTAAGTTCAAGGTTTAACTGACTGAGCCACCCAGGCACCCCTAGAATATGAATTTTTCTTAAGTATATAGGGAACATTGTTGGAGGCTGGCTCCGCCAGGTCCAGGGGTCCCTGAAGGATGGAGGGTGTCGGCGAGGGAGAGGTGAGAGAGGCCCAAGAGTCTTTCTGGTCACCAGGCTGGCATCTCTGCCCTGACTGGGGCTCAACTTTATTTTATAAGTGTTTGGGGGATAGCACAGAAGTGGCATTTGCCTTAGACAATGATTTCTGATAACAAAACTTCTTTGATATGTAAGAATTTCCCAGAACATAGATATATAGAAGACTCATGCATAACCTTTATCAATAGTGATTGAGGTAGGGGATTTAGATGCTTATCTTATGGGGAAGGAAGGCATCTTTAGCATACCAGACAATGTTTTTAGCATAAAAGGGTGAAGTTACGTCTCTGTGAGAAGGGGTCAAATAGGTCTTTCAGGAGAACACCTTTGCTCCCACAATCATAAAAGAAGATGTTCCTCAATAGGTTCCTCCTAGGGAGCAATCAGCATATTCAAGGCCAAAATAAGTCACTCCAAATACTTGATAACAAATGCCTTGCTACCCCTCCCCCCCCCCAAGTGCTCCAAGCAGAAACAATTGGGTGGGGGTGGATATCTGCCCTTAACTCTAAATTAGGCCCTTTGCCTCAGGGCCAGACTGAAGCCCTCTTTATTATGTAAGTCTTGGATCTGCAAGACCCATAGGAAGAGTCTTTTGACAATCATCCACAATGCTTTCATCTGTAGTCTCTTTGAAAAAGGCAGGGATATGCTTTTCCTATGAGCAATCTGTGTGGGGAATATCGGTCTGATCTGGAATATTGTGAGGCCTGGTCAATACCAGCAGCCTCATTTCCAACATGAGCCAGTAATAGCAGAAGGAGATACCAGTTTTGGTTTCTCATGGCAGGAGCTGTGCAAACTCTACCACTTCCTTGCTGTGACTGTCATCCAGCGAGGCCAGTGTGGCTCCCAGCAGAATATCTCCAGGATTGACTATATATTAGGCAACAAAACCAGTATTAATAAATTTCAAAACATTTAAACCATACAAAATACTTTTTAGGATTATAATGGAATGAAAGTAGAAATTGACAGGAAAAGGAAAGCTGGAAAATTCACAAATATTTTCAAATTAAACAGCATATTTCTGAATAACTATTAGGTAAAATAAGGCATCAGAAGGGAAATTAGAAAATATTTTCCAATAATTGAAAATGACTATCGGCTTAAAATACTGAAAAGGAAGGAATACTTAAAATTATTCTGTAAGGCCAGCATTACTCTGTTATAAAAGCCAACATGAGAAAAATCTACCAATATCCCTGATGAACATTGATGAATATTTTTAACATGTTACTAGCAAATCAAATTCAACAGCATATTAAAAGTATTATACATCATGACTAAGTGGGATTTATACCTGAAATGCAAAGATGATTCTACCAAACATTGGTGAAAGAAATTTTAAAAGCTACCAATAAATAAACATCTGAAGTACAATGATTGAAAGATATAGTATTGTTAAGATATCAGACAATCCACGGTGATCTACAGATTTACTCTATCAAAATCCCTATGAATGCTTTTACCAAAAAAAGAATTCTAAAATTCGTATGGTATCTTGAGGGACCCAAATAACCAAAACAATCTTGGAAATTAATAAGAAACTTAGAGGTCTCACACTTTCTCATTTCTGAACTTACTATAAAGCTGTTATAATCAAAACATTGTGGTATGCAAAAAACAGACTCTTAACTATAGAAAGTGAACTGATGGTTACTAGAGAGGAGGTGGGGGCAGGGAATAGGTTAAATAGGTGATGGGGATTCAGGAGTGTACTTGTATTCAACGCTAGGTGGTGTATGAAAGTGCTGAATCACCATATTGTACATCTAAAACTAATATTACACTGTGTGTTAATGAACTGAAATTAACATAAAAACTTAAAAAATATTTTTGAGAGAAAGAGGGAACACATGAGCAGGGGAGAGGGGCAGAGGGAGAGAGAGGGAGAGATTGATATAAAAACAGACGTAGAAATCAGTGGATTAGAATTGAAAACACAGAAATAAAACCTTGCATATATAGTTAAATGATTTCCAACAAAAGTGTCAAAATCATGGAGAAGGGACAGCAGATCTTAGGAAAAAATTAGGTATTCACATGTAAAAACATCAAGTTTGGCATATACCTTACATCATATAGAAAAATTCAAAATGGATCAAAAATGTAAATTTAGGAGCTAAGAATATAAAATTCTGAAAAGAAAACTTAGTAGTGAAACTTTATAATAATGGATTTGGCAATAATTTGTGGAATACGAAACAAAAAATACAGGCAACAAAAGAAAACGTAGAGAGTAAGTTTAGGAATTCCCTGAGTTTGCACCAATGGGTTAACAAGGCATAAAGAATTAGAAGGCCAAAGGATGGACACACCCAAGTTTGAGTAAACAAGATTAGGTAAACAGGGCAAAAGCCCCCAGTATAGGACAAATATATAGGAATAGAAAAGCCTCAGGATAAAAGCATCAAAAATGAGGTAAACAGGATTAGCTATTCAGGGTGGAATCCCTGCCCGCAACTTTAGTACAATAGGACTTTAGACTGCATCACTGCAAAGTTGCCTAGGGCAGAGCTAATTAGCAAAAGAAAGGTACCTTGTTGACCCTGAGATAGCATGCTCTGATTTTCTTGTCTGGTAGGCCAGTTCAGGTAAACAGAGGTGGTGCTTCATGTTTGTTATAAACAACCTTCCACCCAGCACCAGAATTTTGTTTTCTATTGACCCAAAACCCTAACACCACTTATCTTCAAAACCCCTCTTTCCACATATCCATGAGTTAATGTTCACAGTTTCATTGTCTCTTTGTGCACACCCATCACAGTTGTAAGCCTTCTGATCTTAATAAAAATGGAGCAAGGACCCTTACTCAGAGCTCTTGTCTCCGCAGGATATTAGCCTCTCTCACATTCTAATCCTGCATCTGCTCTCTTGCTGGACAAAAGAGAACTTCAGATCCAGAATCTAAGACAAGAAAATAGAGAATTGAACATCATAAACATTAAAAAATGTGTACCTTAATAGATGCTTTGAACAAAGGAGAAGTGCAACCCATAGGATGAGAGAAAATATTTGCAAATCATATAACTGGTAATGGATTAATAACCAATTTATGTAAAGAATTCCTACAATTCAAAACAAAACAAAACCATAAATAAACAACCCTATTCCAAAAAGAACAAATGACTTGAATAGACATTTCTTTGTGGTGTATAAACAAATAACCAGTAATCACACAAGAAGATGTTCAATATCCTTAATCATTATGCAAATGGAAATCAAAATCACAATGATGGATTCACCTCACACCCATTAAGATAGCTATTAACAGGGGGAAAAAAACAGAAAATAACAGGTGTTGGCAAAGATATGGAGAAATTGGAGCTCTTGTGCATTATTTTATTTATTTCTGTGTTTATTTATTTATGGTGAAAAAAAGGTGATTTTATTAATGCATGGGGACAGGACTCATGGGCAAGAAGAGCTGCCCAGAGATTGTGAGGAGTGACTGATTATACACTTGAGAGTTGGAGGAGATAAAGGCAATGGAGAGTTTTCAAAGGGATTTTCATATGCTAAAGAAGACTCATAGGATCTTGTGCACTGTTGATGGAAATCTAAAATGGTGTAGCTACTGTGGAAAACATTTTGGCAGTTCCTCAACAAAATTAATATAAAATTACCATATGATCTAACAATTCCACCTCTGGGTGGATACTCATGGTTAAAAGCAGAGACTCAAACAAATATTGTTATGTCCATGTTCATAGTAGCATTATTCATAATAGCCAATGATGGAAGTAAGCCAAGTGTTTATTGACAGATCAATAAATGTGGTATATACATGTAATGACGGGATATTACTCAGACTTTAAAACATAATTAAATTCTGACATATGCTATGGCATGGATGAATGAGAGATAACATTGAGCTAAGTGAAGGAAGCAAAACACAAAAGGACAACTATTATATGATTCCACGTATATGATGTACTTAGAGTAGTTAAATTCATAGAGACAGAAAGTAGAATAGTGGTTGCCAAGAATAGAGGTCAGGGCAGTTATTGCTTAGTGAGTACACAGTTTAAGTTACTGAGGTGGAGAAAGTTCTAGGGTTGGATGGTGGTAATGATTGCATAACAAAGTGAATGTACTTAATGGCACTGATCCCTACACGTGAAAGTGGTTAAAATGGTAAATACATATTTGTAGATATATTTTGTCTACTGGACAGTAGTTATTCCATTTAGGAAATCTGTGTAATTAAACTGATTCCTAATTACAAATTTACTAAGAGGATCCTATGATATGAATATTTAAATATGGTATAAAATAGATTAAATCATAGAAATGAAAGTGATATTCACATTATTTCATAATAGTCTCTGAATACATTGTTGCTCTTACTTTTATTCTATAAAAACTTCCCATGTGAATACAGAAAATAAACCTTGTAAAATGGTGTATTTAGAAAATTTTGACATCTCATTTAAGGCTCAGAAAATTGTATGTATACTTGAAGTGTTAACTCTGTCCAGAATTTGGTTATATAGAAAACTGTGTCAAGTTCTTCCTCTGAATATTTTCAAGATTTTATTTCTTAAAAATTAATATTACACACACTTTTTGTGTTTTTTTTCACACTGAACCAGTTAAATCAAAATAACAAATGAGCAAAGGGAAAAAGAGAGAGACACACACACACACACACAGAGGCAAACCAAGAAGCAGGATTTAACTATAGAGAATAAACTGATGGTTACCAGAGGGAAGTGGGTGGAGGATAGGTTAAGTTGGTGATGGGGATTAAGGAGTACACGTGTGATAAACACCCAGTGTTGTAATGTAGTGTTGTTGAATCACTATATTATATGTACATATAATATATACTACAAATATAATATATATAAAACATATTTCTCTAACTGAGATAATATATGTATATCAGAGAAAAGTAACATTAGAGAAGAGTGAAAATGCTTGTAAATTTCAGATTATAGATTCTGCTTCTTTTTCTATTTGATGCCTGTGGAATAAAAATATTTGAAATCATTTTATTTTCCTCATTACTTTTAATCTATTTTACTGTAACTGTATTATTAGCTAATATTCAAACCCAGTCAGTATAAACATAGTCTCTTTCTCTCTCTCACACACACACACCCCAGACAAATATGCCAGTTTAAAAATTGTTTAAACTAGAGCTAAATCTGAGTGCTATATTTGTATTGTGTGCATATATGTATGTATGTAAGCTTTCAAAAATATTAATATTAGGTGTGGATAGAGTTTAAAACTGGGAATGAAGGTAAAGGATAAAATGAATGTTTCTCTTTAATGTTCAAATATCTGTCTATTTTTATAAAGGATAATATTAAAAAGTATAAATGAAATCTACTCTCAACCAAAAATGGAGAGAAATTAAGAGGAATAAAAATGAGCCCCAAATTCTCTATCTAAAGTCATGTCCTACTAAAGCCCTAATAGAAGTATCTAGTCACTAGTGGCAATAACAATTTTAGTAAATCGATAGTTTTTTGAAAGAACTAGTCCAGTTTATTGAAAAGACAAAAACTAACATCCATTTATGTCATGAGATACAGTACTTCTAAGATTTTTTTTCCTTTTTATATTTGGTTCACACCTAGAGCAGTTTGTGAGTTGTTTCAAACTGTATAGCTATGCACACCCAATATTTCCTGGTAAATATGTGTTTACCTTGAGGGTGAAAAGTACATAAAGTTAAAATACTTCTCCCTTCTTCATGTTTTGGAAAATGAACAAACATGGAATTTTGAGACTATGATGATTCCTTTAATAATGTTGCAGGTAGCTATCTACATGGTATGTTTGTCTCAAACTTTAACAATTTTTTTCTCAGAATATGAATTTTTCATGAAGTTTCATAGAATGTCATACATTTTAACTAGTGACTAGTTTTGCAAGATATATATCTAGGAATGTGTTTCTATTAAAAATAAATATTTTCTTCCCAAACAATGGCAAGAACCACTAAAAAGAAATGAGCTATCAGATCATGAAAAGACACAGAGGAAACTTATATTACTATGAAATAAGCCAATCTGAAAATGCTACATTCTGAATGATCACAACTATTTAACATTCTGGAAAAGGCAAAACTATGGAGACAATAAAAAGATTGGTGGTTGTCAGAAGTTAGGGAGTAGAGGAAGGATAACAAGGCAAGGGACAGAGAAATTTTAGGACTGAAAATACACTGCATGTTACTGTAATGATGGATACATCATTATGTATTTGTCCAAACCCATGGAATGTATAACACCAATTGTGCACACTAATGTAAACTATGCACTTCAGATAATATGGTATATCAATGTAGGTTCATCATTGTAATGAATGTATGCTCCAGTGGGGGGTAAAGATAATGGGAGAAGTCATGCATCTGTGGGGAATGGTATGTGGAATATCTCTGTCCTTTACTCTCAATTTTGCTGTGAACCTTAAACTGCTCTAAAAATAAAGCCTTATTTAAAAAAACTAAAATTTAAAATATTTTTCAAAGTTAAAAAAAGCAACAAAAACAAAACAGAAACAAGTAGAAGGTCAGCAAAGTTATACATGCAGAATTTCTGAAGATTCTCAAATAGATATGATTTAAGAATAGATATGATAGATATGATTTGTTTCATATAACTACAAAAGATTATTTAATATGCCTTATAAATCAGAACAACCAGAAAGCATCTAAGAGAAATTAGAATTTGGACTCAAATATGGATTAAGATAGAGGAATAAGAGAGACAGAAGACCAGCTTTGTGTCTGTAATTCCCTTTCAGCTTCGTTGATTTCCTTCCTCTCTGTTTTTGGTGAGAGAGAAGCTTGTTGAAAAGCCTCCTTGATAATATGGACTCATATGGTCTAATTAGGAGGGGAAGAAACACAACGGGGGGCGGGGGGTAGAGAACACCAGAAGGAAGAAATGGAGAGCCCCAAGAACAATTTCTTTATATTTTTATTGCAAGGAGACAAACTGTCTCCCAAGCAGTGTTTTTATGGAAACATTGTTCTCCAGGCTGTGGTTTTAAAAAACAAAAACTTTTATAACTCAAAGTCTTTGGCAACACTATTTAAAGATACATCCTTTTTTATGGAACCTTGAACTGTTGAGTCATATCATAGATTTATGATGTCACTTTCTAGTGTTTCCCTCTCAGAAGAGGTCGAAACAAGAGGTTTTATCTCTTCCTACGAATTTACTAATACATCAATAATTACAATTCAAAGCCATTTTAAACTTTGAAATAAATAAGCTCTTAAATAGTTCTTAAAAAATAAAACGGAGAGACCTATCAAAAGAAATCAGAAGCTTTTTAAAGTAAGTGTTACATTTCCTTTTGTTAAGGAAACATTTTCAGAACACTTAAGAGTTAAAAAGAATAGACACCACAATTTGCTTCTCTCTTTCTGTGTGTATGTGTGCGTGTGTGTGTGTGTGTGTGTATTATTTGTTTAGAATTTAAACTACTAAGTATGTCATTAGGGCTTATATTTATGGACAACCATTAAATTTCTTAAACATAGAGATATGAAGAACAATAATCACATTCTTATCCATAATGGTTTGATGCTTTTTTCCCCCTAAAACACTGCCTTACATGTCTGTTGAGGAAAAGAAGCTTCCAGAAATATATACTGAGCCAAACTCTTCCTGTAACCATTTCCTTTACTCATGTACTTACTTACTGCTCTGATATGCTGAATGGTTCTCTTGAGTACTGAAAGATTGGAAGGAGCACACAAAGTATTTAAATTAGTCTCAACTAATTTAAGTCAAACACTGGGAGAATGTGAGATGTGTCACTGAATAAGGTATAGTAAAGAAAAGCTTATTATAAGAGAAATATGATAAAGCCAAGAGTTAAGTGGACAAAATACATGGACTAAGTTTTAAATATTGTTAGAATATAGAGTATAGCCCTGGAAGGAAGTCTATATTGCTGAATTGCTGACTGAAAGAAGAGGCAGGTTCCTGTACAAATGTTCAGGTATGGGCTTTATCTTCATAGCAGCATAACATTGAAAAAATTAACACGAGAGTGATAAAATTATATGTAAGTTTAAAAATTTCTTTGCACATGATTTGAGTAAAGATTAAAGAGACTAAAGTTTGGAAGGAAGAAGTAATTGAGGTCCAAGTACATGGGGGGATAAGGGTGTAGTCCTACCACATTTAGCAGAAAATCAATGTAGATTTGTTACTGATTGGGTGGGAGGTGAGGGTAAGATAATGTGGGTAGATCACATATTACTTGACTTTATACATACTGCATTTGTATTTGTATAAAGAAAGAATGAAACTAGCTGGTGAAAAAATAAGTGGGAAACAGAAATTTAAGCCTTTATTTCTGTTAGTAGAAACCTTTTTTCCTCCTTTTTGCCCTTATGTAAACTTTCACTTGTACTTGGAAACAATGAATCTTGAAACAGTGTCTTTCCTCTGCCACCCTGCATCCCTAATCTCACTCCCTCACTCTTACTCTCAGGGTCTAGGCAAACACATATAGAGAGCCACACCTCTCTCAGGAGATGGCCTTTTCCCTTGAAATTATTAGCATGCAACGTCACTTTTTTCCTTAAGGCCATTCACTCATTCAACAATAATCTGTTGAGTGCTACTATGTCCCAGGCACAGGCCTAGGAACTGGATCAAAGAATTTAATGAATAAGATAAAATCCCGCCCTGACTATGGTTATATATTCTACAGGAAGGAGACAAATGAAATGTCATAAAGAAGCAAAATGCATGATATGTTAGAATCATATTTAGTATTAAGGAAAATAATAACAGTGAAAGAAGATAGGACTTTTGGGTTTGTTGTTGTTGTTTACCTTTACATAGGATAGTTAAAGAATATCTTACTAAGAAGGTGACAAATAAAGACGTAAAAGACATGAAAGAACAACCATGTTTCTCTCATCTGAGAGAAAGATACTCCACCCTGAGAACATAGCAGGGGCAATGCTCATTCTCCTTAAGATCTTCCCAGTTGCTTCCCACTGCTCTGTTTCAGAGTCATTACCCACATTTTTAGGGTTAAGAGAACATCCTACTATTAGATACCAAGATTGTATTATATCTATTGCTATTGAATAAATTATCCCAAATATTAATGTCATAAAACAATATTTATTAATTATCTCTCATAGTTTCTGTGGGTTGATGATTAAAAAGAATCTCCAGTAGACATTTGTTTCCCCAGTTTTCTCATGAAGTTGCAGACAAGGGATTGGCTGGGGCTTGACAGGCTCTGAAGGATCTGATTGCAAGAAGGCCTATGTACATAGTAGGTGCTGGCTACTGGAGGGAGATCTCAGTTTCTCTTCAAATGAACATCTCCACGGGCTTTCTTAACTATCCTTCTGATATGGCAACCCATTTCCCCTACAATAAGCAAACTAAGAGAAAAGGCAGAAATTATTCATTTTTGACCTAATCTTTGAGTTACATATCATTATTTATAACATTTTGACTCTATTGTCTAAACCAAGTAACTAAATCTAAGCCACATTTAAAGTAAGGAGTGTCAGAACCCCTTGCTATATTTTAATAACATTGTAATGAGAATAGCAGGTGCAAAGTTTCAGGAGCAGGCAAATTAAAGCAAAGTCTTGTGACTGGCCAATTAAAAGTAACAATAATGAGCAAAGTATGCTGACTAGATTATTTTTCAGAGAAAATGACAAATCTCTATTTGAAAATGATCTTCAACTCCATTTGGAAAACTTATCAATAATGAGAAGTCAGATGAACAGTTTTGTGAATGCTCTGCTACTGTAAGAGCGTACATTAGTAAAATGCACCACGGTTTAAGATATTTCAGTTTGAATGTTATGCCATACAGCCTTATTTTCCTCATGGCTGCAGCTTTTTATCTGGCTCATAGTGCCCCTGTCAGAGATGGTATACCTTAAATGCGACAAGCCCTGGTAATGTCAGTGAAGTTTCAAAGAGCTTGCATGCAGCTTTTGCTGCAATAGAAAAATTGCCTTGTCATAAGCATTAGTGTAGCTATACATAATACTGAGACATTGGATAAAACTATGTAAAGTCGAAGATGAAACATGTAAGAAAAGAGGTTGTCAATTAACAAGTGATCTGATTATTTTCTAAAGAGCAAATCATATTCCAGTGAGTGGAAAAAGGATGTTAGTAAAGTTTTGATTGACCAGAAATGGACACATGCCACTATGCAGTGGTCAATAATCTCTCATGCTTTTAGTTACATATATCCCTCAAGGAGCAAAAATAATCTTTAATTCAATGTCATATGTTAAAATGTAGGCCATGACCTTCTCCAATTAAAGAAAAGTATAATATTTGTAGTTACTTAGAAATCTCTTCTTGCAAATTCTGCTTCTTAGCACTTGTTCTTAATTTACCAGGCCATGTGTACACCTTATATTCTTGGCTCATATTGCTTTTCTCTTTATTAGACCTTGTAATTTATGGGAATCTATATCTGCTTATGATGACTTGTTGAAATATACATATGATAATTTTAATGTCATAACACCTTCCTTTTGTGATCGATTTCCATCAAAGGCTAATTTAATTAAATGCCAAATTTTAGCATAAATGTTGAAACCATGCATTTGTTTTGCTGTGACTTTGGTTACATATTAAAATTACTTTTTATTGTTGTCTTATGTTTTAACATTCATAATAAGGAAGAAGACCCATAGGATTAAAATAAAAATTTGGGAAAACATTGTGGTGGTGTATGATTTTACATATCTGTCAACACTCATAGGAATGTACTCTAAAAATGGTCAACTTGTAACACATTTAAACAAATGGCCAATTTCATGTTCAAAATACGTTTCACCATATATATGGATGTGTGTTTGTGAGGATTGTGTTCTTTGTTACATTTTAGAACAATAATTAGCCACCAAAAAACTTAACTATTTGGGAAGTTTTTATGGAGTCCCAATTCGTAGTCATATACTCCATTTCTACCAGCTCCCAGTGAGCTAGTTGACTGCTTACTTGTTTAAGTTATGTCAACTATGGCATCTGAATTGTATTCCTCCTCATTCTACAGAAAACAATCCCATAAATCAACAATTAATTCCTCTTTTAAGCTTTCACTGTGAGCTCTTTGAGAGAAAGGAGCCTGTATTTAATCCCTGTTTTCCTAGGATCTGACACTATGCCTGTGAGATAAATTAATTAATGCACAAATGAAAGGATATAAAACTATCAAGAATGTTAAAAATCTCATAATTTCCCTTTTTTCATTAACTTCATTTTGCTTTTATAAACTTTATTATGGTAGGTTGACAATCTTAATTAGGATGTCCTTAATTAGGATAGCATAGTAATTGTAAGGAAGTATTTTTAGAATTATTCATAATCAAGTTTGTGTGTTAGATGTGCCAGAGAATCTCTTGGAGACAAGTTATTTAAAGTCTATAAACATTGGCTTCCTCACCTGTAAAATGGAAATAATTAGTCATAAAAGTAAAAGTTTTCGTTAATATGAAGCCCCCCTGAGCACACGGTCAGGCACTGAGTAAATGCTTGATACGAAGCAGATACTATTTTTTTCTAATATTAAATCCATTAGAGCACATATGCCCATATATTTAAGGTTATAAAAATAGCATGTAGCATATTTGATTTTCATTCCACATTTTTATTTCCTGTGGTGGCTTACATTTTCATTCAAAGTTTTAACACAAAAGTTAATATTCACAGAAAGAAGAGTTATCAGCAATCTGGTGTTTGACATATAGATATTTTAACTCTGGTGAATATCTGCCATTTATTTCAATCACTACATGTTTAAAATTAAATACAGTTTAAATTAGATTTTCAAGCCTCAAGCCAGCATTAGTTGCTAATCATTTCATTCATTTATTTCGATACAATCAATTCCTGAGAACTGTAATTGAAATCCAAAGAGCAGATAGATCCTTTTCCATTAAAAAAGGTGGACTATATTTCTTCTTTATCTCAGAAGCCTAGAGTGGAAAATGCATAGCAAGAAGGCTGCCTTAAGATGAAGCAAATGAGGAATCCAAGAGCAAGAGCATCTGGATAAAAGGTTCAGAGTTTTTGACACTTCACTTGAATATGTAAATTAGACCTTTAGCTTTATACTAAGCGTTTAATATTCTCATACAACACGCATCATACTGAGATAGGAAATTCAGAAATCGGGCATCGGTTTTTCATCTTAGGTGCATATTGGTATCATTTAGGAAACTTTAAAAACTAGTGATTCTTTTATCTTCAGAGTTTTTTATTTAACTCACATGAGGAGTGGCCTGGGCATTAGTAGTTTTATAAGTTCCCTGAGTGATTTTTATTTATATTAAAGTTTGAAAATCACTGGCCTAAAGGAAAAAGAGTGAGGTAAAGTTCTTCCCAATACCTAATTAGAAATAAGAAAAAAATTGCAAAATATGTTATTTCCAAGTCAATAGCTCTCTGTAGTTTACGACGCATTGTTTTCCCTGAGTCTATTTCAAAACATATATAACAGCAATAAACAAAATTAACAAAATCATGACAAGTTTTTTAATAGCTTATTTTCTTTAGATTTTTTCCAAATTAAATTATTTCCAAAATACATTAGTTTTTAATGTCACAAAGATTTAAGCAGATTAGAGAACATTATTTCTCTGCCATAACTAGTGGATACAGAGAGGAATTTATATTTCAATTCTAACCTGATTTCTACAATAAAACAGTATAGCCAATCTAACTTTCAGTCTGTCATAAAAATTGTAATATTCTTGACAACACTAAAGAATATGGTACAAAGTGGATCTATTTATATTTCTTTCCTGATATATGAAAAATGTCTATTTAATATGTGATATTCATGCTTAAAAATTATGAATATATGAGAAACTATTGCAACTCTTGCTCTCCATACACCCAGTTCCTGTGTTCAAGTCTGTTAAAAAGCAACAAGGTGATGTATAGTATGCCCTCAAAGCTTTCAGAATGAATAATGCTGAGCTTTTCTGGAGCTCAACATACTGCCTGGTGATAATGATAATGATGAATTCCCATGCAGACTCCCTCAGATATTAGGAAAATGGCTTCCTTTAACTTATATTAGATACTCAAGTTTTACATCAGTTGGCTGTCTTTGAAAAATGCTCGTTAAGAGCCAAAAATATTACTTCACTTAAACAACTGTACATATTTTGTAAACAATGTACTATGTCCAGGAATTACAAATATAAAGTGAAATCAATAAATGTGCTTCTTGAAGGTCTGGGCTTTATGTTAGGTAGGGAAATACTAACATGAATTAAACTAAAGCTATATCTCAATTTTATATGCAACTGATTTTTATAGCCGCAGTAAATTATTTTAAAAATTTGTATCCACATTAACACCAGAAATATTCCAGACTGAAACCCAAAAAAGAGACCTAAAAAAGAAAGTCTTTGGGGAGTTCAGAGTAAAGATGTGATGAATAAAATGAATTCTTTGTAATACAATGCCAAAACAAGTAAGAAACAGCAAAATAATTGTAATGTGATCAGTGTATCTAACAACTAGTAGCCCACATTGTTATTTTCCTCAGTAATGTTTCAGCCACATGAAGATTCTGTATGGCTGCCAATTTTATAATCTATTCATGGCCCTTCTTTTCCATTCCCACTAAAATGACCTTCGTTAAGATTCTTAACACTTTAATACTCAAAATACTATCTGAAAGATCTAATTATTCTTTCAGCCTTTCTATTCACAGTCATTTTATATGCTACTGCCAGATTTTAAATCCTATTACATTATTCATTTCATTTATTTAACTTAAAAACTTTTATTGAATATTTACTAAATTTCAGGCACTATGTCAAACACGCAGGATACGATGGTGGGGGGAGAAAAGCAGTTTTGCTACCTTTAAAGTCTTAACAGTTACAACATGAAAACCGGATTTAAAAAAAAACACACATAAGGGACATCTGGCTGGCTCAGCTGGTTAAGTGACCGACTCTGACTCAGGTCATGATCTCACAGTTTGTGAGTTCCAGCCCAGCGTTGAGTTCTGCCCTGATAGCACGGAGCCTTCTTGGGACTCTCTATCTCCCTCTCTCTGTCCCTCCCCCCTCTCAAAATAAGTAAACATTTAAAAATGAATAAATAAACACACATCATTTTAAAAAATAACTTATAAACTCTGCTACTTACTGTTTATGAGATCTATTCATTTTAATACTGCCCATTTAGCTTCCCATTAGGAAATATAAACAATAGCACTTTTCCAATACAACTAATTAGAAGATTAAGAAGATAATCAATGGAAATTGCATGGCACATAGAAGTGTTAAAAAATAGCAGTTGATTTCTTTGTAAATCTTCAGGTGTAATCAGAGGGTGGTTTTATTTTTTACACACAAAATTCATTTTATTAATTCTCAATAGAACTGATACATGAATTTATTGTGGACAAATCTGTATAGGACTTAAATAATTGTTTTGTCTTTAGTACTTTTCCTTAAGCATTTAAGAAATTGAATCACTTTTTAAAACCCAGACTATTTCAATCAAAACCAAAGCAAAAGTCAAAGTATAAAAGAGTGAAGACTTTTTATTTTTTTTAGATCATGTATGTTTTTCAAAGCCTGAGGCAAGGTTTGAGAAAGGATATGATTTCATTATTGATCCAAACATCTCTTTAAAAAGAAATACAAGGTAAAACATGAGGGGTAAGTTCCAACAACGAGAGAGCTTCAGGAAGCAATTGATGGATGTTTCAGTGAGGCAGAATCTGAATTTACTCATTATATGCTAGCTCGTTTCCATGAACTCCAAAATAGCTAATAAAGCTTGTGGATTGACTTATTAAATTAGTCTCCAAATATGCCACACCAGGTCCTTGAATATATATAAAACATTAGAAAGAATGAAATCCAAAGTAAGATATGGGAGATAGACTTTGTCTTTGTTGACAGCTTGCAATAGAATGAGAAATTTTACTGAGGAGGAATAAGGTTTCTATTGTGAAAGATCACAGAAAACTACAAA
This sequence comes from Crocuta crocuta, assembly GCF_008692635.1. Taxonomy (NCBI): domain Eukaryota; kingdom Metazoa; phylum Chordata; class Mammalia; order Carnivora; family Hyaenidae; genus Crocuta; species Crocuta crocuta. The sequence goes on from NW_027551558.1 coordinate 17,599,168, forward strand.
ATCATTATTGAATGAAAAAGACTTTATGGAGTTAGGTAGCAGGAATATTTGAGGCCTTATATGTATTGTGCTTTTTGTTCACGAATTAAACTGTTAAAAGAATAATGGGGTGGATGAATAATGAATAGACATTAGGTTATCCATTCGACTCTGCATGGACAAATTTGAAGTAAATAGTGTTAGTGTCAGTTTCTAAAGCTTCAAACTAGAGGGGGAGAAGGTGGCAATTTGGGGACAACTAGATGGCCACAGTGATACTCAGACTAAAAGAAAAGGTATGATTATGACCATATACCAGATGGTAGATTTGGCTACATTTTATAAAACTGAGAATATTTAGTGTTAGCAGGATGTGGAGTGACTAAAATTGTTATATTTTGATGTTGATAATGTGAATAGGTATAATCACTTTTAAAAACTGTTAGATTCTTCTGAATAAATATAAGTATCCATACTACATGATCCAGTAACTCACCATATATATGTGTATATATACACACATATGGTATATATATATATATATATATATATATGTCCAATAGAAATGCATGCCAATATGCCCCGGAGGACATGCACAAAATGTTCACAGTAGCGTTATTCATGTATCCTATTGAAATATGTTATTTTTGGTCAATGAATTGTTTGTTAGTCTAATGCAGTTCATCATGGTTACCTTTATATCATCCCTTCTCACTAATATATCAAATTCTTCTATATATATGCATGTACTGTAATATATATGGAAGTATATATGTCATACATGCTATTATGCATATATGCCAAATACAAAATTATATATTGTATATATTGCAATATGCATTACACTATACTACATATATTTTTGTATAAATTATTTTGTATTCTCTATAATGTGAATTTAGTAAAACCCTCATGAATGGGGTTAGTGCCCTCATAAAAGCAGCCCCAGAGAGACTCCTCGCCTCTTATTTCATGTAAGGTTACAGTCAGAAAATGGCCATCAACAAGAAGGTGGTTTCATCAGACATGCTTCATAATCTTAAACTTTCCAAACTCCATCTCCTTGAAAAATAAATGTTTGCTGTTTATAAGCCACCAAGTTTAAGGCATTTTTGTTATAGGGTCGCCCAAGTGGCTCAGTTGGTTTAGCATCTGAGTCTTGGTTTTGGCTCAGGGCATGATCTCACAACTGCAGCAGACTCTGTGCTGACAGCTCAGAGCCCAGAGCCTGCTTGAGATTCTCTATCTCCCTCTCTTTCAGCCCCTTTCCAGCTCTCTCTCTAACCCTCTCAAAAATAAATACATAAACTTTTAAAACAATTTTTTAAAAAGTGTATTTTTGTTACAGCAGCCCCTAAAAAATTGACAATCCCTATATGGTTTCCTTACTTTCTTAGGAATAAACTTATGTTCTTAAAAAACTGTTGACTATAGTTTACTCATTTTCCTAGAGTTAATTTTTACCTTGAAGATATTTTAGAATATCCACTATCCATTGAGAGTAGTGGAAGATATTCTTTGGTTGATGATGCACAGATATTCCTGAAAATCCAGCTTCCTCATTCATTATAACTTCAGTTCCCAGGAACATTGCAGATTTAACTTTTCCCACCTTTATTTTGACTTACTTTTGGCTTCTATTTGGTCTCTGCAATTTCCCAGAGATTCCAGATTGACCAGGCAGGCACCATGTCTTAGGGTCCCCTGTTTCCTCCATAATGTCTACCTAGTGTAATGTTTTGGCTAGAGCACAACTCTCAAGACATATTAACTAATTGATTTGAAAATTTACATCCAAGAGTTCAGCTAAAACAAAACAACTTATGTTATAAAAAATCATTAGGTGAATTAGATTCATTTTTTTTTAATTTTAGAGAGAGAGAGCATGAGTGAGGAGGGTGGAGAGAGAGAGAGAGAGAAAGAGAGAATCTTAAGCAGGCTCCATTCTCAGCATGGAGTCCAACAAAGGGCTCAATCCCACAACTCAGGGATCATGACCTAAGCCAAAACCAAGAGTCAGACTCTCAACTGACTGAGCTACCCAGACACCCCTAGATAAGCTACATTTTTTAAAGTTTTTTGTTTTGTTTTGTCTTGTTTGTTTTGGGAAAGACAGGTCACAAGCAGGGAAGGGAAAGAGAGAGAAGGAGAGAAAGACTCCCAAGCAGGCCCCATGCTGTCAGCACAGAGCCCTAATCCTCTAAGCCTCAACCCTGGGGTAATGATCTTAGCTGAAATCGAGAGTCAGATGTTTAACTAACTGAGCCATCCAGGCACCCAGGTATTTTTAATATAACTAGCATGTGGACATTCACACTGTCAATAGCCTACACTCTATATGTCACATGAAGACTGTTTTTTTTTAGACCAATGCTTTTTGTTTTTGTTATTATATTACTCTCCATATTCTGCAGTACTTTGCTCTGTGAATTACAGGACTGTTTTAATCAGTATATTTATAGAAAAAATATCAAGACTGGGTGTCTTATAAACAAAAGAAATTTATTTCTCATAGATCTGAAGACTATGAAGTCCAAGAGCAAGGTGCTGGCAGATTTGGTATCTGGTGAAAGGCTGTTGCCTGGTTCACATACTGCTATCTTCTTTCTGTGGCCTCACAAGGCAAATAGGGGTAAGAAAGCTCTCTGGGGTCTGTGATATAAGGGCACTAATCTACCCCAAAATAAGGGCACTAATACCATTCATATGGGCTCCATTTTCATGACCAAATCACTTCTGAAAGGTTCCACCTACAAATACCATCACATTGGGGATTAGGTTTCAGCATGTGAATTATGTTGGAACACATTCAGCCTACAGCAAGGGCATTATCACTAGATCTCTCTTAATTTAAGCATTAATAATGTTGCTATGTGACTGGAAAACACTACATGGTGTTAAATAATTTATTTTTTTAAATGTGGGCTCTGTGTAGAGCGTTGCATTTTGAGTTAAATGCAGACATTGAAAATACCAAACAAATAACCACTGTTATTTTTCACAAATGTGCTGGGCTGACAGGTTGTTTAATATAAACAGAATAATGTGTGTCCTGACATTTTCAAATTGTCTAGGAACTTTTAGAACTGAATACTTCATCATGCCTTTAGTTCTTCAGTGTTCTTTTCAGAAAATTCTTCCTGCCTGAAATAAAGTGTATGGCATTAAATCTTCTCCTAAGAAGACCGCAAACAAGCCTACCTTTTAAAGAAGCATTTCCAATGTTCAAATCAGATAGAAATTTCAGGCAGACCTGCAAATATACATTTATACTTATACCAATTTAACTTTTATATGTATCAGATAATTACTTTGATAAGGTGGGAATGGAGGTTAACTAAATTTTGGAGGGGATAGAAAAAGTTTTACTTCCAACAACTATCTTGCTCTTTTATAATGCTTGGTTTCAGAGAAGCATATGCATCAAATTTACAGAAAAGCCCTACCTTAGGAAACTGAATGAATGAGCTCTCAGAAAGAAAGAAAGAAAGAAAGAAAGAACGAAAGAAAGAAAGAAAGAAAGAAAGAGAAAGAAAGAAAGAAGAAAGAAAGAAAGAAAGAAAGAAAGAAAGAACGAAAGAACGAACGAAAGAAAGAAAGAAAACAATTTAAAAAAGAATAAATAGGGTCTGGTTTATTGTTTTATGAAAGGATTGAACAAAAGCATTACTATCATTGTATATAGAAGTTAAAAGTGAATTAAGTACACACACACACAAAGGAATTTTTAAATAATCCTTTGTTTCATTCTATCTGTAATCTCTCATGGCTTCATTCATTGCATGTGAAAAGGTCTGGGGTTTAATTTCTCAGCAATTCAGTTATATTATATTAGCTGGACATCTGTTTAAGGATGGTGAAAATATAAAAATATTCATGGCATCATCAAAGCACTGGTTTATATGTTTGAATTTTTTTTATGATATGTATAATTACCAGGTACTTGCAGGAAATATGTTTGGGACATTTAAATTTTTAGTCATCCCGGGCCATCGTTGCTAAAGGATATATTAAAGTAGAACAAGACAAAATCACATACTGAGCTTTTGTTGCCCCAATTCTGTTTAAAAAATGTGTTTGGTTTTCATGGATTTTGACAAAGTTCTAGCATGACCTTAAGGTTAAACATCACACAGTGGTCTACTTTTAAAATGTACACAACTCAACTGAACAAGTTTTCCATTACTTTCTTCTCTGTAGAATTGACTTAGTATTTCACTGTACTGATTTGGTTGTTGGCAAATGTTACATCTGCAAAAGTTTGCTCCCACAGTGTCCTATGAATTCACTGTGACAGCCTTTTCTTTGTGATCTCCACAGTGCATAAAATATTTAACATTTTGCTTTTAGTAAATATTTGTTGATGAACTTTGTGTTTCTGTATAGCAGAGAAACAGCTTATATAGTGGAATGTCTAGGACATGTAGGAATAATAAATATCTTTGGAATAAAAAATTAGTTTCACCAATTTTGATCAGAATAGTCATTCTGAGAAATGAACACAAGAAGACTCTGTGAACACAGCCCCCAGAAGAGAATGGCAAAGGGAGGGACTGAGCTGTACACAAGGAATTCTAAAACCTTAAGATCAGTTTTAATTGCAGTTCTTTAGTGCTTATTTCCCTCTTGAGTTGGCTTTGGTAAAGAAATAATGAAAGTGTGACTGATACCAAAAGGCTTCCCAAAAGAGAATGGTTTCATTTTTGAGTTGATAACAGTGTCCATAACTATTCATGGGAGTTGAGATTATAAAATGTTTAAACAACAACAGCAACAAAAGTATATTGCTGGATTATATAAATGAAAATAAAATAATATAGTTAACAAATTCATATTTGCTTAACTTATTTCAGAGAACTGTGAAGACATTGGCATTACCTCAGATGTTGTTCTGGATGAGCAGGGATTGGCAAAAGTTTTCTGTAAAGGACCAGATAGTAAATATTTTAAGTTTTCTAGCCACGTATGGTTACTGTCATATATTCTTCTTTGTCTTTTTTTTTTTTTAGCCCTTTTACAATGTTTTCTTTAAAAAATAGTTCTTACCTTGAAGGCCATAAAAATACAAGCCTTGAGGTGGATTTAATCCTCAGGATGTGGTTTGCTACCCACTGCTTATTGCTATGGTAAGCTAAAGGGCATAATTATTACAAATTTTATGCCTGTTATTCTTTTAAGTACGTATGATAGCCAGCCTCCAAGACAGTCCCAGTGATCTCCACCTTTTAGGTATTTACACCTGTATGTAGTCCCTTCCCTCTAAGTATGGACCGGGTTTAGTGACTCACGTCTAATGAATAAATAAAGCAATAATAACAGTATGTGACAAGGATATTAGGCCATATAAAGCAGTATGGTTTTGTTTTCTATCTCTTAGACCACATGCCCTGGAAGACACCAGCTGTCAAGCCTTGAGCTATCATATTAAGAGGGCCCAGCCATACCCAATTGAGTGAACTTAAAAACAGAACCTCCAAGCCAGTCAATCCTCAAATGATTGCCACCTTGACTATCATCCTGGTTGCAGGTTTATGAAAGACTAAACCAGAAACCAGTCAGGTAAGCTTCTTTCAGATTCATAATTCACAGAAATCATAGGACATTAAATGTTTATGGCTATGTTTTGGCATAAGTGGCTATGCAGCAATATAAAACTAGAAAGATGTCATTCTAATATGTTATTTGGTAAGAATTTAACCTGGTTGTCATAAAGCTACAGATAACTTTAGTCTTAGCTAGTGTTAGTCAAGGTTCTACAGAGCAATAGAACCAGAAGGGAATATATATATGAAGAGACTTATTTTAAGGAATTGGCTCATACAATTATGGAGACTCCGTGAGTCCAAAATCTAATGGAGGAGGCCAGCAGGCTAAAGACTCGGGAAAGTGTTGCAGTTTGAATCCAAAGGCAGTCTGTGGGCAGAATTTCTCTTGGGGCGGGAGGAGTGTCAGCCTTTTGTTCTATTCAAGGCTTCAATTGATTGAATATCTTTAAATAGAAGCCCATCCACATTATGGTGGGCAATCTGCTTTATTCAAAGTCTACACATTTAAATGTAAATCTCATCCAAAAACATCCCACAGAAACATGTAGAATAATGTTAGACCAGATATCTGGGCATGGTGACCCAACCAATTTGACATGTAAAATAAATCATCACAGTTAGGAATAACTAAAATGATTAGTTTATATTTGAATTCATCCACTATTAGTGAAAGACGTGCTGAGTGTAATTCAGTTTCCTTGGATTCACACTCAGCTACCTAAAAAAAGAATCTAGGTATGTAAGCAGATAAATGATACAATCACATAACAAAGCAATGCTTATGAAGAGTAAAGAATAAAGTTGGAAACACGTTTTTCTTAACATTTCAGGACACAAAGCTATATACTCCATGGAAATAAATATATATAAATATAAAAGTATATATATAAATATAAAAGTATCAACCAACTTGTGATAAAAAAATTTTAAACTTAATCCATCATCTAAATTTTTCAAAATAATTTCAGATTATGTAGTATTTAAGAAAAATACTTAGATAATTGGATTTTTCATCAGTATGCTGTGTAATATGTAATAGGTTATCAATTTACATGTGAGTGAGTCACCCTAATATAAAGAGAGATTGTGACAGGTAGAATAATAGGTTATCAAAGATGTCTATACTGTTATCCACCTGCAAATATGCCACCTTACATAGCAAAAGAGACTCTCCAGTTGTGACTAAATTAAGGCTTTTGAGATCAGGAGACTATTCTGAATTGTTCAGGTGGGACCAACATAATCACAAAGGTACTTATAAGAAGAGGCAGGTGGGTCAAATTCAGAATAAAGATGTGCCAATAGAAGCTGCGGTGTGTGTGTGTGAGAAAGAGAGAGTAATTTGAAAATGCTATACTGCTTCTGTCTTTGAAAATGGAGGAAGGAGATCACAAGCCAAACAAAGAACAAGGAATGTAGCCTGCCTCTAGAAATTGAAAACAGGCAAGAAAACATATTCTTCCTTTAAGTGTCCAGAATGGACACAGCATGTTGACACCTTGACTTTAGGACTTCTGACCCCTAGGACTGTAAGATAAATGTATGTTGTTTTATGCCACTAAATTTGTGCAATTTATTAGAGCAGCAATAGAAAACATAAAGAAATAAATATTCATTTAGAGGATTGAGACTATAGTCATAATTAGAGAAATGACATTCTATGAATTTCCGAGTACATTTAGTAAACATTGTAGACTAAACACAAGTTCCAGGAGGAAGGACAGATGCTATATATTTTGTTTACCATTGTATCCCCCAGGCACAGTATATAAATAACATATACCAGGTTTCAAAGAAAGTTTTGAGAAGAATGTTCTAATAATAGATCATTATGATTTTTAATTAACACATAAAATTTCTATTAATGACTCCTAAATTTATAAAGATTTATTCCCTCGGGCCAATAATATTATTTTTTCAGTCATCTTAACACCCATCTTTTTTTTTCTAAATACTTGAAATAAATTAGTATAACATTCATGTTTGACTTATTATTTCTCTATCAAAGTCAGACACTGATATCTTATAATATTTATAGTGTCATTAAATGATATTAATTTACCATATCTTGGCTGATTCTATTCTTCATGTTGCTATTTAACAGAATGATGTGAACAGTTGTGACTGAATTTTAAAGAGCCAAAGGAAGGAGGACCCACAGATTTTCCCTTCAAGTGTAGTAAATCAGGAAACAACTGTATACATTAAAAATGGAAGAAATAGAAGTCCTAACCTGAAAATAACTTTCTAAAACTCTTTGAGGAATCAAAGGACACAGGCTAAATGAAGTCACCAAATTACTGCTAAATAACTTACAAATTAGCCATTTTATAAATAATATTTTTGTTTTAAATATATAACAGCCTCTAAGGAGAAAAAAAACAGCATATCTATAGAAATCTTCCACCTACCTAATTAAAGTAGCCAATGTTTACTTTGTATTAACTTATGATGGTGCCACAGTTTAACAGATTAAGATTTACAGAGTGTCACTGCTAATGGCACACAATGGTTGCAGCTGCACTATTTTGGTGGTCCAGGAAGTGTGCTTGGCTAGGCAGGCACTGCATCTGCATACTTGATGTTAACACTTGGGCCTTTTATAACTCTAATAAAGTTGACAATTTATGCATAGACATGCCAGAATCTAGAGCCAAGCAAGACAAAATCACTGAGGTTGAGGGCATAAATTCAAGCTGCCTGCCAGAAACATGTGCAGCTGTATTAGAAACAGGAAGTAGATTCCATTGACACACCTGCTACAGATGCCTGGTTTGCAAATATCTCTACCTCTTTCCTCCTGTAGACACATGAAGCACTTGGTTTGTCATTTCTTACCCAGGACAGAGTGTGAGATTCAGAGTCAGGATTGTGTCATTCACTCAATTTATTCAAGAAGAGAAGTGACCCGCTTGAAATGAAATTATCTTGTCCCTCATCTTTAAAATACAGGAAAACAAGGGCACCTACATGGCTCATTGGGTAAGGCTCTGACTCCAGCTCAGGTTATGACCTTATGGGTCATGAGTTTGAGCCCCACATTTGGGTTCTTTGCTATCAGTGAAGAGCTGGCTATGGATACTCTCGTTGTGCCCCTCCCCTACTCTCAGGCATCCCCTCTTTCTCAAAAATAAATAAATATTTTTTAATAGTTTATTGTCAAGTTGGTTTCCATATAAAACCCAGTGCTCTTCCCAAAAGTGCTTTCCTCCAAGCCCATCACTCCCCTTCTTCTCTCCCTCACCCCCTTTAACCCTCAGTTTATTCTCGGCATTTAAGAGTCTCTCATGGTTTGCCTCCCTCCCTCTCCTCAACTATTTTACCCCTTTTTCTCACCCATGGTCCTCTGTTAAGTTCCTCATAATCCTCCTAAACATGCAAACATATGGTATATGTCCTTCTCTGCCTGACTTATTTCGCTCAGCATAACACCCTCAAGGTCCATCCATGTTGCTACACATGGCCAGATTTCATTCTTTCTCATTGCCATGTAGTATTCCATAGTATAGATAAACCACATCTTCTTGATCCATTCGTCCATTGATGGACACTTAGGCTCTTTCCATGATTTGGCTACTGTTGAGAGTGCTGCTATGAACATTGGGGTACATATGCTCCTATGCATCAGTACTCCTATATCCCTTGGGTAAATTCCTAGCAGTGCTGTTGCTGGGTCATAGGAGAGTTCTATTGTTAATTTTTTGAGGAACCGCCACAGTTTTCCAGAGGGGCTGCACCCGCTTACATTCCCAACAACAGTGTAGGAGGGTACCCATTTCTCCACATCCTAGCCAGCATCTTGAGTCCTCTGATTTCCTCCTTTTAGCCACTCTGACTGGCGTGAGGTGGTATCTCAGTGTGGTTTTGATTTGTATTTCCCTGATGAGGAGGGATGCTGAGCATCGTTTCATGTGTCTGTTGGCCATCTGGATGTCCTCTTTGGAGAAGTGTCTGTTCATATCTTCTGCCCATTTCTTCACTGGGTTGTTTGTTTTTCGGGCGTGTAGTTTGGTGAGTTCCTTATAGATTCTGGATATTAACCCTTTATCTGATATGTCATTTGCAACTATCTTTTCCCATTCCGTTGGTTGCCTATTAATTTTCTGGGTTGTTTCCTTGGCTGTGCAGAAGCTTTTAATCTTGATGAGGTACTAATAGTTCATTTTTGCTCTTGATTCCCTTGCCTTTGGGGATGTGTCAAGTAAGAAATAGCTGTGATTGAGGTCAAGGAGGTTGTTTCTGGCTTTCTCCTCTAGGGTTTTGATGGGTTCTGTCTCAGATTCAGGTCCTTTATCCATTTTGAGTTTATTTTTGTGTATGGTGTGAGAAAATGACCTAGTTTCATTCTTCTGAATGTTGCTGTCCAGTTCTCCCAGCACCATCAGTTAAAGAGGCTTTTTTTCCATTGGATACTCTTTCCTGCTTTGTCAAAGAATAGTTGGCTGTATACTTTTGGGTCCAAATCTGAGTTCTCTATTCTATTTCATTGGTCTATGTGTCTGTTTTTGTGCCACTACCATACTGTCTTGATGATGACAGCTTTGTAGTAGAGGCGAAAGTCTGAGATGGTGATGCTTCCCGTTTTGGTTTTCTTCTTCAATATTACTTTGGCTATTCCGGATCTTTTGTGGTTCCATTCAAATTTTAGAATAGTTTATTCTAGTTTTGAGAAGTATGCTGGCGCAATTTTGATTGAGATTGCATTGAATGTGTAGATTGCTTTGGGTAGTAATGACATTTTAACTATATTTATTCTTCCTATCCACGAGCATGGAATGTTTTTCCATTCCTTTGTGTCTTCTTCAATTTCCTTCGTAAGTTTTCTATAGGATTCATCATACAGATTTCTTTTATCTTTGGTTAGGTTTATTCCTAGGTATTTTATGTTTTTTTGTGCAATTGTGAATGAGATCCGTTTCTTGATTTCTCTTTCTCTTGCTTCGTTGTTGGTGTATAAAAATGTAACCAATTTCTGTACGTTGATTTTGTATCCTGCAACTTTGCTAAATTCATGGATCAGTTCTAGTAGGCTTCCGGTGTAGTCTGTCAGGTTTTCAATGTAGAGTACCATGTGGTTTGCGAAAAGTTAGAATTTGACTTCTTCTTTGCCAATTTTGATGCCTTTGATTTCCTTTTGTGGTCTGATGGCTGATGCTAGGACTTCCAGCACTATGTTAAACAACAGTGGTGAGAGTGAACATCCCTGTCCTCTTCCTGATCTCAGGGGGAAAGCTCTCAGTTTTTCCCCGTTGAGGATGATGTTAGCTGAAGGCTTCTCATAGATGGCTTTGATGATGTTTAAGTAGGTTCCTTCTATCCCAACTTTCTCTAGAGTCTTTATTAAGAAGGGATGCTGTATTTTGTCAAATGCTTTTTCTGCATCTATTGACAGGATCATATGGTTTTTATCTTTTCTTTTATTGATATGATGTATCACATTGATTGATTTGCGAATGTTGAACCAGCCCTGTAACCCAGGAATGAATCCCACTTGATCTTGGTGGATGATTCTTTTTATGTGCTGCTGGATTCGATTTGCAAGGATCTTGTTGAGGATTTTTGCATCCGTATTCATCAAGGATATTGGCCTGTAGTTCTCTTTTTTTGCTGGATCTCTGTCTGGCTTGGGAATCAAAGTGATGCTGGCTTCATAAAATGAGTCTGGAAGTCTTCCTTTGATTTCTAGTTTTTGGAATAGCTTGAGAAGGATGGGTATTAATTCTGTTTTAAATGTCTGGTAGAATTCCCCAGGGAAGACATCTGGCCCAGGGCTCTTATTTGTTGGGAGATTTTTGATAACTGATTCGATTTCTTCACTCGTTATGAGTCTGTTCAGATTTTCTATCTCTTCCCGTATGAATTTTGGTAGTAGTGTGTGTTTAGGAACTTGTCCATTTCTTCTAAGTTGTCCAATTTGTTGGCATATAATTTTTCATTGTATTCCCTGATAATTGCTTGTATTTCTGAGGGGTTGGTTGTAATAAGTCCATTTTCATTCATGATTTTGTCTATTTGAGTGCTCTCTCTTTTCTCTTTGAGAAGCCTGGCTAGAGGTTTGTCAATTTTGTTTATTTTTTCAAAAAACCAACTCTTGGTTTCGCTGATCTGTTCAACTGTTTTTTGGTTTCTATATTATTTATTTCTGCTCTCATTTTTCCTATTTCTCTTCTCCTACTGGGTTTGGGGTGCTCTTGTTGCTCTCCCTCTAGTTCCTTGAGGTGACCTGTTAGATTTTGCACTTGCACTTTTTCTAATTTCTTGAAATAGGCCTGGAGTGAAGTGTACTTTCCTCTTAGGACTGCCTTTGCCGCATCCCATAGAGTTTGGATTGTTGTATTTTCATTTTCATTTGTTTCCATATATTTTTAAATTTCATCTCTAATTGCCTGATTGGCCCATTCATTCTTTAGTAGGGTGTTCTTTAACCTCCATGTTTTTGGAGGTTTTCCAGACTTCTTCCTGTGGTTGATTTCAAGTTTCATTGCATTGTGATCTATGCATAGTATGACCTCAATTCTTTTATATTTATTGAGGGCTGCTTTATGACCCAGCATGTGATCTATCTTGGAGAATGTGCCATGTGCACTTGAGAAGAAAGTGAATTCCATGGCCTCAGGATGTAGAGTTCTAAATATACCTGTCAGATCCATCTGGTCCAATGTGTCATTCAAGTCCATTGTTTCTTTAGTGATTTTCTGTCCGGTTGATCTATCCATTGCTGTAAGTAGAGTATTAAAGTCCCTTGCTATTAGCACATTCTTATCTAGAAGATTGTTTCCATTTGTGATTAATTGTTTTAAATATTTAGGTGCTCCCATATCCGGTGCATAGACATTTATGATTGTTAGTTCTTCCTGATGGATAGACCCTGTAATTATTATATAATGCTCTTCTTCGTCCCTTGTTACTGTCTTTAATTTAAAATACAGTTTGTCTGATATAAGTATAGCTACTCCAGCTTTCTTTTGACTTCCAGTAGCATGATATATATTTCTCTATCCCCTTTCTTTTAATCTGAAGGTGTCCTCCAGTCTAAAATGCATTTCTTGAAGACAGCAAATAGATGGATTTTGGGTTTTTTTATCCATGCTGCTATCCTATGTCTTTTGATCGAAGCATTCAGCCCATGTACATTCAGTGTTAATATTAAAATATGTGGGTTTAGAGTCATTGTGTCATTTGTGGGATTCATGCTTGTGGTGGTGTCTCTAGTATCTTGTATTCCTTACATCACTTCCCTCAGAGAGTCCCCCTCAGTATTTCTTGTAGGGTTGGTTTAGTGGTGACAAATTCTTTCAATTTTTGTTTATTTGGAAAGACTCTTATCTCTCCTTCTACTCTGAATGACAGTATTGCTGGATAGAGGGTTCTTGGCTGCCTATTTTTTCTGTTCATCATATTGAAGACTTCCTGCCATTCCTTTCTGGCCTGTCATGTTTCAGTAGATAGGTCTGTCACCACTCTGATAGGTTTGCCCTTGTATGTTAGGGCCCTTTTCTCTCTAGCTGTTTTCAAAATTCTCTCTTTGTCCTTATATTTTGCCAGTTTCACTATGATATGTCATGCAGAAGATCGATTCAAGTTACTTCTGAGGGGAGTTCTCCATGCATCTTGAATTTCAACTTCTACTTCCCTCTCCAGGTTGGCGAAGTTCTCTGCTATAATTTGTTCCAGGACTCCTTCAGCACCCTTCCCTCTCTCTTCCTCTTCTGGGATTCCTATGATTTGAATATTGTTCCATTTGATTGTATCGCTGAGCTCTCTAACTTTTCTTTCATGTTCCTGGATCAATTTATCTCTCTTTTTATCAGTTTCTTCTTTTTCTATAATTGTGTCTTCTAAATCACTTATTCTCCTTTCTGCCTCTTCATTCCGTGCATTGGATGCCTCCATTTCATTATGTATCTCATTTATAGCATTTTAAAATTCATCATAACTATTTTTAAGCTCCATAGTGTTTGTAGCCATAGTTTCTCTGATGTCCTCCATGCTTTTTTCAAGCCCAGCAATTAATTTTATGATTATTGTTCTAAATTCTAGTTCAGTTATGTTGCTTATATCTGTTTTGAGCAGTTCTTTAGCTGTCATTTCTTCCTGGAATTTCTTTGGAGGAGAGTTCTTCCGTTTCGTCATTTTGGTTAACTTGTTAACCAAATATTGTTAATTTTAAAAGCTTGTTGTACACTCTGCCCCTGCGAGTTCTGCTGTATTAGACAAGGCTTTGACTGTTCAGGCCTGTCTGTTCAGGAAGTGTTCTTTGGATGGTGTCTCTTGGTTTCTCTTTTTGAGCATTTGGTTATTTTGTTTCCCTACTTATAGAGGTATTTGGGACTCTCCACCATGTGTAGTTTGGCTTGTTTCTTGAGGTAGCTCTGGAAAAAGAAAACAGACAACCACGGAGGGAACACAGGTACACAAACAAACTCACAGACAAAACCAGTAAACAAGCAAACCCAGACTCAGGTAAAAACAACAACAACAACAACAACAACAAAATAGCTTCCTGGTGGGGATGGGCATGGTTTGGTGTAGGCAGGTCTTGCCTCCACTGTGTCAACTGGCCACTCCCTGAGGCCCTGCCTTGGTGTTTGTGGGGAGAAGAATGGCATCTCCCCAGTCCCTTCTCAACCAAGCATTGCAAATCACTCCTTTGGGTCCAATCTCCCTGTGCTGAGGATGTAGCCAAGGTGGGCTGAGTTCTATGCCCCAAGCCCCGCCTCATTTCCAGGTCCCAGTCCACGGGTTTTGTTTTTACCCCCCTAAACAGTCCCGCAGGTCGCTGCTTCCCTGTTGCAGGGGGTTAAATGGGGGGTGGGGGAGTGTTACATCCTCAGATTCGCTGGGGACAAGCAGCGATACAACCTGAGTGTGTGAGGGGAACATAGCAACTTCAGGTCTGCAGAGTCCACGCTGCTGCACTCTGCAGCTACCACCAGGGATGGGGCAGCCGCTGCCAGGGATGGTGCCGGAAGTGCTGCAGTGCAGTTTTTTCCTGAACCTTCTGGGACCGGGGCACCTAGTTCAAAGTCAGCGTCCCAGTCAGAACTAAAAAACACAATCTTTCCAAGCCGAGTTTTTCTCTTCTCCAAGGATGGTTCTATGAGCAATCTCAGCAATCTAATGAGTAATCGATTAATTACTCATTAATCTATGAGTAATCTCTTTCCTTTACCTGGACTCACTGCAGCTCACCACCACTTGCCATTTATCACTCACCACAGCTGCACGCAAGACAGGTTCCCTCCCCTCCCTCCGTATCTCTGGGTCCCATCCCGTTTTTATCTTCCCCAGTTCGCACTCACACACTTATGAAGTTTCCTTCCCAGTGTATTCTGTCTCTTTCTCTTCCCAAACTCTTGTGGCTCAGTGTCCTATGACTTCAGGCCTTCTCTGTTTGAGAGATGGGTGCAAGCAAAATGCATGGCGCTCCCTACTTCTCTGCCATCTTGCCATTCTCCTCTGAATAAATATTTTTTTTAAAAAACACCAGAAAACATAGATGTGCAGTGTATAATCTTTCTTTTTTTCAATGCTACTTTTTCAGAAAGCTGACCTTTGCTTCAGAGTAGTCAATCCAAACCTGGATTAGTAGCCACTCCTACCTTTAAGTGTCTGGATAAGTCATTGCTACTTCTGAAACTTTTGTCTTGTGCTGCCTTGTGAAAAGTTAGTCTGCACTATTGCACTGTTATTCAGTCGAAGAGAAGGCCACAGTGTTTCAGCATGAGAAATGCCACACTCCTTAATTGAAACTATCACACTAAATCCAAGTAAGTCCATCCATTCTCAATAGTTACACAATGTGAATGTGAGAGTAGAAATTTTCTTATCAGGAAAATGGCCTCTACTTGTGACTTTATCTTTCTATTAGTCTAAAATCAGGAAGGAGAAAAGATTGAAATCAGTTAGCTTTTTCAGACTTCAACAGTTGTTGAGTGTTTGGAGCAAGAATCAGCATATATTAGAAACAGAATGGAATTCTGTTCAAAATAAAATTTGAGCATTATGGATTTGATCCATTATGATTTGATTTTAATTTCCAACCACAAGCTCTGATATGAAGTCACTAGGCCAAGGAACAATATAGGGAGTAAAACAGGAAAAAATTCCTATATAATTAAGATCAGAATGGATCATTTCTTTTTTTAAATATTAAAAAAGTTTTTCTTTCTTTTTTTAAAAATAGTTTATTGTCAAGTTGGTTTCCATATAACACCCAGTGCTCTTACCAAAAGTGCCCTCCCCCATGCCCATCACTCCCCTTCCTCTCTCCCCCACCCCCATCAGCCCTCAGTTTGTTCTCAGCATTCAACAGTCTCTCATGGTTTGCCTCCCTCCCTCTCCCCAACTGTCTTTCCCCTTCTTCTCCCTCATGGTCCTCCTTAAGTTCCTCCTAATCCACCTGTATGTGCAAACATATGGTATCTGTCCTTCTCTACCTGACTTAGTTTGCTTAGATTAACACCCTCAAGTTCCATCCACATTGCTAAACATGGCCAGATTTCCTTCTTTCTCATTGCCATGTAGTATTCCATTGTATAGATAAACCACATCTTCCTGATCCATTTATCCGTTGATGGACACGTAGGCTCTTTCCATGATTTGGCTATTGTGGAGAGTGCTGCTATGAACATTGGGGTCCATGTGCCCCTATGCATCAGCACTCCTGTATCCCTCGGTAAATTCCTAGCAGTGCTATTGCTGGGTCATAGGAGAGTTCTATTGTCAATTTTTTGAGGAACCCCCACACTGTTTTCCAGAGGGGCTGCACCAGTTTACATTCCCACCAACAGTGTAGGAGGGTGCCCATTTCTCCACATCCTTGCCAGCATCTATAGTCTCCTGATTTGTTCATTTTAGCAGAGTGGATCATTTCTAAAGGCATGTATATTCAGACCTTTGCAAGGAAACCAGTCTATTATTTTTTTAAGTGACCTAGGAGTTCAGGGCTTGGGGGAAGGAAGCAAGCACACTCAGGTTTCTTCTGGGTCATGCTATATGATTTGTGCCAAGGACAGCATGGGACAGAATCAGTAAAGGGAGTACATGAGGCTCTCATTAGGCCTAACATGTCAGAAAGTGCTTCAAAATAAGCTACTTCATATAGAAAAATAGGTATGACAAATCTGAGGTATTCTGAGATCTGTATTTCTAAGGATTTAAGACATAGCTAGATGCAATGACTCCTATTGTTGAAGCTACTGTATCCATTCATATTCATTCATTATAAAATTATCTCTATTCTTGAAATGCTTTGTTCTCTATATATGATGACACAGCCTCCTTTAGAACATTGTATTCTTCTTATTTTTTTTTTTATGTTTTTTATTTATTTCTAGGAGAGAGAGAGACAGCGTGAGCAGGGGAGGGTCAGAGAGAGAGGGAGTCACAGACTGAAACAGGCTCCAGGCTCTGAGCTGGCAGTCAGCACAGAGCCCGACGCGGGGCTCGAACCCACGAACCGCGAGATCATGACCTAAGCGAAAGTCGGACGCTTAACCGACTAAGCCACCCAGGCGCCCCGAACATTGTATTCTTCTATAATCAATCATATATTATGTTAATTAACTAAATTAACATCTATATGACTTCTGAAAATTTGACAGGCATTGAATCAAATATACTACCCTAAATAGCCCAATATTTTATAAAATATTCAATGGAACATATGTCATCCAATCAACTAACAGTTGCATTCTACTGAAGGACTGCTAGAATGTAATATAAATAAGGTCCCTCTGTTGATATTACCAATATATTCATGGTCTCTGTTGATAGTCACTTCTATTCTTGTTGCTTTCGTTTAAAACTTGAATAAACTTAGCCATTTACCCAAAGTATAGGGGTGCCTGGATGGCTCATTCGCTTAAGCATCTGACTCAGGCTCAGGTCATGATCTAACAGTTTGTGAGTTTGAGCCCTACATCAGGCTCAGTGCAGACAGCTCAGAGCCTAGAGCCTGCTTCAGATTCTATGTCTCACTCTCTCTTTGCCCCTACCCTGCTCACACACACTCTCTCTCTTTCTCAAAAATAAATAAAACATTTAAAAAGTAAAAAAATAAAACAAAGTATAAATTACAACATTCTAGATAATTGAAAGGTTTATATTAAAGATGAAAAATGTTTCTAAAGGATAATAAATATTAAGACTAACTCATAATGGTTTATAAATACCACATTGTGGATAGCTTCAGCATTCTAGTATTCATTTGCAGGTTCCCAATATAAAGTAAAATGTGTATTCTGGATTTATCCTTCCGAACATGTATTGCATGTTTATAACTTTTTTCTGTTCCAAAGAAAACAATCAGGCTGGAAAAATATTATTTTTTTAATATTTTTTACTTATTTCTAGGAGAGAGAGAGAGAGAGAGGGAGACACAGACTCTGAAATAGGCTCCAGGCTCTGAGCTGGCAGTCAGCACAGAGACCGACACGGGGCTAGAACCCATGAACAGCGAGATTATGACCTAAGTGAAAGTCGGACGCTTAACCGACTAAGCCACCCAGGCGCCCTGGAAAAATATTATTTCAAATTGCTTTGACTTTCACAAAAATTTTAAAACATAATTTTTATGTAACTAATTAGAATGTGATTTTTTCATGCTTATGTTACAGATCCAATCATTAGGTAGATAGATAAAAATTATGTAACACTTTTACTGAAATTTATTTTATTAACAAATATCAACTAAACCTGTTTTTCAAGTTTAAAGCAATCAAGAAAACTTCCACTTCTCTCTGTTTTAATTTATAACAGGCACTGTATGTTAAGAGGTTTCTTGCTTTTGTTCTAGATTGCTCCATAAGGTCATCTTTTATTAAAACACTTAGAAATTATTTATTATAAAACCAAACATAGATATATGAGAATAAAGAAAGGAGATAGAAAAAGGAAATTAATAAATACAAAATGTTTTATTAAATTCTAAATGCAGTAAATGTTTAAAAAATTTAAAAGACTATTTAAAATTATATTATTAGTTAACTAAGATAAATATACCTTAAGATATATGTAAACTAGAACTTTTATCATCATTTAAAGTATCTTTTAACTTAAAACTCACTAAATAAAAATAGAAAAAAAAACTATAAAATTTCTAGAAGAAAACATAAGAGAATAACAAGGTGACCAAAGGTTGGGCAATGAGGGTTTTTTTTACCTTTATTTTACTGGAGTCAAAATTCAGTTGACATAAAATTAATAATTTTATGATGCACAGTTCAGCAGCACTTAGTATATTCACAGTGTTGTGCATCCTTCAGCTATAGATGATCTAGTTCCCAAATACTTTCATCACCCAAAAGGAAACCCTGTATACATTAAGCTGTCCTTCTCCCTTCACCTGTAACCACTAATTTGCTTTCTGTTTTTCCTGATTTACCTATTCAGGATATTTTATATAAATAGAACTATGCAATATGTGACCTTCTGTGCTTTGCTTTATTTGCTCAGCATGTTTTCTAGAATTATCCATGTTGTAGTATATATTAGTACTTCTTTTTTTTTAGTACTGAATAATATTCCATTGTGTAGGTATGCCACATTTCACTTATCCATTTGTTTGTTGATAGATATTATAAATAGTGCTATCATAAACATGTACATATACGTATTTGTTTGAGTAACTATTTTCAATTCTTTTGAGTTTATACTTAGAAGTGAAATTGGTAGCTCAAATGAAATTGTAACTGTTTGAGAAATGGGCAAACTGTTTCTACAGTGGCTGCACCTTTACACCTGCTATTTTCCATTTTTTCTCTAATATTGTTATAGCCACCTAGTGCATGTGAAATGGTATCTCACTGTGTGGCAGTAAGCTTCTTGATAAAAGACAAAAAGCATGATCCATGAAGGAAATGATTATTAAGCTGGGCTTTACTAATATAATAACTTCTTCTCTGGAAAAGACAGTTAAGATAATGGCAATATAAGTCATAGAGTGAGAAAAAGATATTTGCCAAACACCTATCAGATATAGGTCTGCTATCCAGACATACGAAGAACTCTTAAAACTAAACAATAAGAAAATAGACAATTTAATTGAAAAACTGGGCAAGATCTAAACAGACACATCACCAAAGAAGATATACAGATGGCCAATTAATATTTGACAAATGAAGCTCAACATCATTCATAATCAGGGAACTTTAAATTAAACACCAATAGGATAGCACTACAAACTTATTGGAATGGTTAAAATCTTAAAAAAATAAAATACAATAACAGACAATACTTGGTGCTGGTGAGCTCATTCATTGCTGTTGAATGCAAAATGTATGGCCACTTTGGAAGAGAGTTTGATGGTCTCTTGGAAAGCTTAGTGCAATCATTTTGTATGATACAGCAATCATACTTCTAGATATTGGAACTGGCCTAAAATGTTCACTTAAAACCCTGCAACTTACATTTGTAGCTGCTTTATTTATGAGAGTCAAAACCTGGGAAGAACCAAGCTATCCTTCAACAAGGATGGATAAACAAACTGTAGGATAGCCATACAATGTATAATTTTTCACCAGCAAAAACAAATCATCTTTCAAGGCATAAAATGGCATATTTGAACAGAAAATACATATTGCTAAGTGAAAGAAGTCAATATGAAAAAGGATACGTACTGTATGTTTCCAAATTTAAGATGGAAAAAGCAAAGCTATAGAGTAAGAAAGATCTTTGGTGTTGAGAGTTCAAAGCAGGGACATGAGAGTTGACTATGTCAAGCACAATGGATTTCTTAGTGTGATGAAGCTATTCTGCACAATAGGGTAATGGTGGATACTAAATATTATCCATTAGCCAAAATTCACAGAAGTTACAGTACAAAGTAAACTTTAACAAATGCAATTAAAAGCATATTTAGGAAGTTGGATAAATCCCAGAAGAAATTCAGAATGTGGCATAACAATGTAACTTTGTTACAAACACAGGAAATAACTCCACTGAAGGGAACAGGGAGTGAGGGGGCTGACCTAAGTAACTGAACTAGGTGGGGTCTATAAGGCTAGAGGTATAAGAAATCACACATAAGCACTGTTCTATAATTGATGAAATTGTTTCAGAGTAGGGGTATAGGTTAACAATTCTGATGTTATTTATATGTATACTCAAACAATCAGATAAATGAATGTCAGACAAGTGGGAGGCAGGTTACTTATTGTAGGAATGAGAATTTACAAATAAAAGAGGGCAGTTGGCAAGAATATCCATAGGATAATGGATTAGAGTTGGAGATAGCAGTATGAACTCATGTTTAGCTTAATATAGATACAGATGATTACATATAAAAATATTTATGGATATGTATATATGCATGAACCATAATATACTTCTCTGCTTTTTCAGTGGAGATTGACTAAAAGCAATGAAACCTGATAGCAACAAGCACACCTAGCATCCAGAGTTTGATTTTTAATACCATTATCTAATTAAAGAACTTCTTGGACAAACGACTGATTTTAAGATTAGGATACAAATATATAAGATAAATATGGAAGATACTGTAGTGTTAGAAAATAAGGAAGTACCAAAAAAGTAATAATAAAACACATTGATGGGTGAAAGTCAAATGAGCACAGAAACTATCTGAAAGAGCTCTCAATGGACAAAACTGGAAAACAAATGAAACAATATAATAAAGTAATTTTGGATTAATTGGCATAAATCAAAAACTCTTGAGTCCATATAGATGTAAATGAATAATTGAATAAATAAGTGTGTAAGAGGAGATGAATATCCCATGCAGAAGAACTAAAAATAATTTGTATAAATGCTCTACCCTAAAGGAGGAAGACAATGAATTTCTGCTTCTTAAATATGGGCTGTTCACAGCAAATCCTTTTTAAAGAGAACAGTATAGAAAGGAGGATAAAAAAAAAGTAACTTTACAGTGGAGACAAACATTACTGACAAACATTACTTCAGTAAGGTGATCAAGGTCACCATTAAGGATGAAAATGATGTGTAAGAATGTATACACTTGGTATACTGTGATGAAAATGGCTCTCTTTGTAGCCTTCCTTTCAAAAATCAATACCTTCGGTCTAACCATAGGAAAAACATCAGACAACTTCCAAGAGGGGGGCATTCTACAATTTATCTAACCAGTACTCTACAAAATAGTCAAGGTCATCAAAAAGAAGAAACGTCTGAGAAATTGTCACAGCCAAGAAGACTCTAAAGAGCCATGACAACTAAATGTAATGTGTCCTGAATGAACTTCTGAACAGAAAAAAATAAAAGTAAAAAGAGAGGACCCCTGAACAACCTGTAGACCTACTTATAATAATGTATCAATATTAATTCATTAACTATAAAATGTATCATTTTTATATAAATGATCAGAATTCTATACTGGCTTATAAAATTGAATATATCAACCCCTCTCACTGAGATAATATGGCAGGTTTGCTTTTAATTCATATAGATATATGTTTATAAAGGATTGAAGAACTTTTAGAGTCTCGCTATTCCATTTTTTTCCCAAGGCAAAAGCACACAAAAAGTGACCATAAAAATATCTACTGTAAATCAACCCTTTTTTTTTTTTTTTTGGGAAAAATGCATTTTAATGATTTCAATTTTTAGAGTTAAAAAAATTAACTGCCCATAGCATGTAAATCCGAGTCCATATGAAATAGTTTAAATTGAGTTTACTTCAATATCTGAAAACAGAAATAATTGGTATTTTGAAGGTATAGTGTTGATTATTTCCTTATGTAAATTCTGGTTCTATAAGGCTTATTCACATGGAAATTGAATAAATAAAAGCATATTTTTCAAAATAAATAATGTTCTGGGGGAAAGGGAGAGAGGCAAACCATGAGAGACTCTTGAATGCTGACAAAAACTGAGGACTGATGGATGTGGGGGGCGGGATGGGCATGGAGGAGGGCACTTGTGGGGATGAGCACTGGGTGTTATGTGGAAACTAATTTGACAATAAACTATTTGTAAAAAATAAGTAAATAAATAAAAAATAAATAATGTTCATTTCAACAAATAACTGATGATTTCCATTTACAATTGGTCCTTCTCTATTCTTTCAATCTGTCTTCATATTTTCAAAGTTTGGTTTTTATTAATGTGTCCTGCAACAACACATCAACAAATTAGGAGGAAAATCTGTCTTTTGTATATAATTATTTAGTGGCAAGAAGAGGTTGCAACAAACAAGATGATATTATAAAATAATGTGACTACAGCTTGTGCTCAGCATAGAATTTAATAAATTAAATTGCAAGTACATGAAAATGAAGATAATTAACCTCTCATTCGTGAAACAAATACAGAAGAACCCGTTTTTGTTAGGGAGATTGGCTATCAAATGTTTTTCTTTTCAGTTCCAGTCTATCTAGACAGAGCTATGTAGTGCAAACACACACACACACACACACACACACACACACACTTTTAGTGATAAATAGTGTCAAGCTGGAAAAGGGGTTATTATTTCTCTTAAGGAATTGAAGTTAGTTAAATTTATTTGTCTATCTCCTCTAAGACATAAAAAGTAAAAGACTACTCAAATCTCAACATTTTAAGGTTTAAAGTAATAAAAACATGAAGATGTCAGGATAAATGTTTGATGCTTTAAATCTGTTGCAAGAATAATTTGATTTTTCTAAAGATGCAGAAGTAAAATAGAGAAGGTAGGTTGAATGCACCTACAGGATTAATGTGGTTCATATTTTGATACAGACAAACCCTAATAAAGCAATAGAATACTGAAATAAGTTTGTAGTGTAATTCACCACATATTCATTATGTGTACTTAATGCATAATATTCAAAGCTCTACCTCTGTTGCTTTCATCCCAAGACTAAGTGTTAATATTCTATGCTTGTCTCTTTAGTCTAACTTTCTGACATATTGTAGGAAGACATTTTGTTTTGTGCAGAGCCTCCTGTGGAAATGGTTTGCCCATTCTTTGAGTCTTCTTTGTGCTATCGAGAGTTCTAGGATAAAATGCTCGCTGTGATGGGTCAGTATACTGCAGATATCATCTGAAAGCATGGCAGTGAAAATGTCCACTTTTGATAGAAAAAGTAAATAGAATCACATTAAAATCAAAATCTGTAAATAATTGAACAAACTGACCAGGTCTAAACTGAATTTACTCATATTTTTTTATAAACTGTTTTTAGTTTCCATTGATTTCTTCCACTCTTTTCCTCTTCCATTGTACCTTCTACAGGATAGAAAAATTCTGCCTTCACACATAACTTTGATATCCCCCCAGAGATGGATTTATAAGTAAAGAAATACTCACCAAAAACAAAATATACCAAATATCTACTTGTTGTTTAATTTAGCTTGGTGATCATTTGCACAACTAGTATATACTGACATAACATTAACATTTCAGATACTATAGACCTTTTTTCTAAGGACCTTAATATTGCCAGTTAATTTCTGCCATGCAAAATGTATAAGAATATTCTTCCTTGACCTTTGGCAAAGCTTGGATTTTTTCATGCTAAAACCATTATATTTTCATATAGAAATTATCAAATTTCACAAGCAAAATAGCAAAAAACCATCATTGGAGAAAAGATTTTAATGCAGTAAGACAGCATTTAGGATAACCCCTACTTTAAATAAGAAAATAAATTTAATGACATATGTTTAAAATGTCTGGTTCTTTTTAAATCTCACCAATGTTGCAAAGTGAAAACACCACCAAAAATGTGCTTGTGTTCCTGATTTCTTGACATATCCCACGTAACTGATAATCCATATCCTTGAGTAAAGAAGTAAGGAAAAATGAGTTTTCCCTCTACTCTCCATCTAAAAGTTTTCTTTGATGTAAAAGACTTCACCTTTACATTATTGAAACCCTGAAGATGTCATGCCATTACTCATCAGCATTATGTGTGATCACGTTAATGGATCATTTATTTGTTTTATGCTGAGATCCAGGCAGCAGCATTGATCAAAGATGACTCACGTATAGGAAGTAGGGCAAGAAGAGAAAACCTGAACTTAGAAGGAGACTGTTATGGGACACTAAAGTCATTTGTGCATGTGTGGTCCATAGCGTGAGAATACTGGCTGCCTGGAGGTTAAGGAAGCAAGCATATTAAAAAGTGGAAGAGTTGAAAGAGGTAGGGTCAACCTCCAAAACTCAATTTGTTACTTTTGCAAAATACAGTTGAATCGGTTAGAGCTATCTTCTACTTATCATGTACCCATATCAATAAAAACCAAAAATATAATAAATATTGAGCCAATACACTATATTTATGTACATACTTTATAAATATCAGAATAATTTACTAATATGCGAGGTGTGCTCTAAAACATTTGCAAAAATAAAACTTTAAAGGGATGAATAAATTTAAAAGTGTATATCCTAATATTTTCTCTCCACTCCCTAAGGTATCTTTTGGCTCATGCCCTGGTGAATAATTTGGAAGCCTATGGCTTACAAGGTAGCTAAGGAGCCAAATAATCAAAACTTTAAAATCCTATCTTTGAATATTTCTAATAATGTGTTATTGCACAAATTATTTTATAAAGTAGGGGAAATAATAGTACCTATGTTATAGAGTAACTGAAGCATTGAGAGATCCCATACAAACTGCTCAGCACATGCTTGGCTTAGGGTAAATACTCAGTGAAGGCTACTTATTATTGCCTAAATTATATTGCCTTATTATTGTAGGTCAGCAAGAGTCCTGTGCGCCTCTGCAGTGACTCCAGGACACTGTTAACAGCTGTGATTGTGCATAAAAGTATACAGTTGGAATACAGTATAAAAGTATACAGTTGACATCTCCATTTCCAAATGAGAGACACACACTATCACCATGACCACATAGCTACTGAGAATTTAACAGAAGAAAGCCAGAAAGCAAGTGCTGTCAGATTTCCTGTTCTATTTTTCTAACTCACAATTACTAGAGATGAGACCCATGTAATTTATTTGCCTTGTTTTACTGCTTGACATTATGTTAAGTTCATTTTCTATTAATTTATTGTTGCTACTGATCCCTTTGGGACCCTTAGGATATACTCCAAAATGAAGTATTTTTCATTGCTATTGAAGTATTCTAATGAATTCAAATCCTAAACGTGCTTGATGGTGACCAGCAGCACTATCCTACACAATGCAAAAGAGAAGTTCTTCGAGGACATTACGCTGGGACAAAGAACCAGCAGAAATGATACCCTAGCTCAGATATTTAAAAGGAGGTGATCGTAACATGGGGAAAAATGCCCAATACTAAATTAATGCTCATTGCGCAGACAATTATTTTATCTCCTGTTTTTAAATATGGACTCAAATAAGTCTATCTTTTAAAAATAAATGTTCTTTTATTCCGTCTTAACGGAAGGTGCTGCACTTTTAGCATCTCTCTCCAGAGTCTGTTTTTAATTAATACCAAATATTATGTTTGCTAAATTTATATTATGAATACAAAGTTTTATTCCATTTACGCTCATGTAGTGCTCCTCAAAAAGTATAGGTTTTACGGAGGGTTTATATTAGTCTCTTAGTGCTACCCCAAATAAAATATAGATCTTAATAATTATCAGGATTTTCTCCAAATGTGGACGACTTAGAGGTCACTGTTCATAGTAGAAAGTGCAGACAATCAGGGGAGAGCCACTTCTAGTTTCCCTAGGGAGGGATTTTCCCCCTTTTTAAAAAAATTTTTAATAGTTTATTTATTTTTGAGACAGCGAATGAGTGGGGGAGGGGCAGAGAGAGAGAGGGAGACACAGAATATGAAACAGGCTCCAGGCTCATAGCTGTCCATACAGAACACTTAACTGACTGAGGCACCCAGGTGCCCCGGAATTTCTTCCCTTTTAAGACACTTTTAATTTGTCAGCACTCCTTTATTCACTTCTCCACTTGGCACATTTGGGGAGAAACCAGGGCATCCTGAACTCGGCTCCACACTTCTTTTCAATCTAATTTCCTGCAGCAATAGTCATCCCCATCTGGTCTTGCCTAATTCTGAGGTTCCCGTTAGGTAGTTTATTGATGTCTCAACCTAACCCCACACTCACCAATAGCACCCATATTAAAGATGGGATTCTGACGTCTCTCTTATTTTGTAAATGTTTCAGAAATTAAGAAGGAAGTATGATCTATTAGCCGGTTCACTGGAAACCATAAAAACTGACCAGGTATATTGAGAATGATGTTGCATTGGAGGGAAGATGTTGCAACAGAGGGAATAGCAGAACACCAGGTCGCAGACTCCAGCCAGTAGAGGTCCACAATAACCACCTGCATCAGGACAGTCCAATTAGACATGAAGAATCCAATCACAATACATAGTGTAGAGCTCTTGGACAGATTTTTTGAACTTGAGGAACTGATTAGTTAAGCTTAGGAACCACAAGAGAGGAAACCAAGGAGCAAAAGAAAATGGACAGGGATAACCTGGACAGGGATAACCTGGTCACAAGAAACTTACAACACTTACTGCTTGCATAAAGGAATTCATGTATTATGTTGAAGTGAATCAGCAGAAAGGTTGACAGCACCATTAACACAATGAGCCATTTCAATGATGACCACGAGTACACCCACTAACACTAGTATTTACTGAATAGTTGGTATATGTCAAGCTGCAGGTTAAGAACTTTAAACCATTATATATGGAAACCAACTTGACAATAAACTATTTGTAAAAAAAAAAAAAAAACTTTAAACCATTAATACATTCGATTCCCATAATCACCCCAAGTTATAGGTACCTAATTCTTTGCCATTACTTATCAAAGGTTTCTTACATTATCTTCAAGTCAGAGCAGAGCTAGCTGAGAAATTAGAATGGTGTTGGATCATAGGAGGTAAGTGGCCACAATTTTAGAGGTTAAAGAATTACAGTGGCAACTCGTTACACTTAGAGGCCTTTGTGCACTATGTACAGGCCTTTGCAAATCATAGAGCTATAAATCCTAAAGTGAGGAGAGACCCATATGATCTTCTGACTTACTCTCTGATCTCTAGACATTATCTCCATTTTGCAGAGAAAGAATCTGAGGCACAGAGGGATTAAGTGACTCATCGAAGATCATACAGTCACAGTGATAGACAACTGTAAAATCACTCCTTATTAAGTCTTGGAAACCTATTGATAATCTTTTGAATAACAACTATTTGAAGAGCCAAATTAATCTTTCCTAGAATGCCCACTATCCAGGGGCTCTCCATTTCCCCCCACCAGAGTTCAGACACTTAGAGCTTGCTGCTTAAAATAACTACCTCCTACCTTCTAATCTACACCCACCCTCTTCAGGATGGTGATTGCTGGGTTCCATTTGCAGTCCAGGCTACCCTGTGAGTGCTAACTCCTGCAGCTTTCCTCTAGAAGCCTCTCTGCAAGCTCAAATCTCCATGCACACAATTTCACTGCTCATAAAGACAAGCAGCAAGGAGAGCACAAAAGAAACCAATTTATCCATTTTTCTGTATCTGGAATACATGTGGAGTAAAAATTGGTGGTTTGCCTCAGCTCTCCCTGCTAGGATAATTTGAGGTGATATTGCAACTAAACGTTTTATTTAAACCATGCCAGTCACACTGTGCATTTTAAAGACCACATTACAGAGTGCATTACCTTTCTAATATATCTGAGCATATGAGTAAATTTCAAAGCAGAATAGCTCCCATGAATAGGAAATTATCTCACCCTTAATTTCATATTGCTATTCAAAGACAGAGAAAGAGCCTTGTTTGTCTTAAACTTATTCCTACTTTGATATAATTTTCACTATGGTGAAGTTGTTCAAATGCTTTGATTTGTTTCAAAAATTGTTTATTTTGTCTTATCTATCTTGTACTTATGTATAAACATACTAATACACTTCTCTCACTCCCTAAAATGTATAATCATAGACTTTTTCTAATTCTCTCCTTTTCTTTTAAAATTAAATATGTTATCAAGTTCTGGGTGTCTCCCTCTTTAGAAAGGTCTAGATTTTCTTCTGTGTGTAAGTATGTGTGTATGTTTTCCATTTCCTCAGCAAAATTACAAGCCTAAGTCCAAATCTTACTCCTTACTTGAATTATTCTAATTTATTAGCTCTTTTTACTGTAACTCTGCCTTCTGTTGTTTCAATTACCCAAAGCAAAAATGCCAGATATATCAAGCACTAAATACATATATATGGTAGTGGTTGATATTTTCATCCTTGTAATTCACTATTTTTAAGAATCTATTTTCTGTAATTCATTGAATCAAGTCCAAATCCATTAACCCCATAATTAATAATGGAGATTTGAAAAAATATCATAGTCCATATGGTGTTGATGGACTAAATGCCCAGAGGTTTTTATTATGGCAGTATCTGGATGTATTTTATTTTTCTGATTCCTCATTCCTTCTTTCCTTCCTCCCTCCCTCCTTCTCTTCCCTTCTTCTTTCTTCCCTTCCCTTCCTTTCCCCTCCTTCTTTCTTTCTTTTCTGGTCCCAGCTAATTCTAGCCCTTAGCCTTTGGTTGTGCCATTTCCTTCCTGATTTAGAAAATATCCCCATTATGCAGACATTACTACTCTTTCTGATATCCAGTTCCTCTCTTTCCCTGACACACAAATACTTGCACCTTTCTGCCTCTTAAAATTAAATGGGGCTATTTGACCAGTTCTGGACCTAGATATGAATCAAATTTTGGACAGAAGCTTTTAGCAGCAGATGCTACATTCTACAGCTTTATTGTTCCCATTCCACTATGATCATAAGAACATGTAAGATGAACCTTTCCTCAATCATTTTGAAACAGTGAGTTTGGAGCAAGTACCTATTAGGCAGATAGCATAAGCTAGGAATAAAGCTTTGTTGTTTTAAGCCACTAAAATTTTATCATTATTCTCAATTGCAGCATATCTACCTTCTTTTGAATTATATAGGTATTAGTCATTTAAACTGTGTCACAAAACTGAAAAATAGGAAGTGTTTTTTTTGTTACTAATCCATTCTGTTTTCTTTATGCTTATCTTGCTTTTCATAATTTTACATCCATTCATTTAGTTAGTTAATCCTTCAGTAAATGTTTATTGTGAGCCTACTCCACCTCCTATTATGCTATTCACAAAGAAAGGCAGGTAGCAGAAAATTGTTTGATCAGTATTTAAAACATGCTCTTTGCTGTGGGAAATGATTAACTAAATTTCAAATAAATTTAAGAATTTATTATGTTTATTCCACATTTACATCTATCTTATGTGCATATTTTATATGGAATCACATGTGTACCCTTTTCAATTCTTCTGCCTTTTCCAGTTCCAGGAAGATCAATAATATAAAAGGAAGTTTGATATTTTTCCTTACAAATACTGGAGACATAGAGATTTCACAAACTTTTCTAGGGATGAAGAAACAATGCATTTTAATTTACTCAAACATTGATATACAGCTTTTTAAAAACAAAAATATCAATGAGATGTTCTGTTTTAATAATAAGATAAATAAGTCAATATAAGAGAAGTGGCAAATAACGTAGAATAATCAGTTGTTTTCCAACTAAACTTAAATATGCTGATAATATTACCTTTGGAGCAAACTAACATTAGCATGAAAACCAAGAAATATTTGGCTCAGTCTGAAAACCTGTATTTAAATAATATATATTTGTTTGAGATTACTAATGTCAGTAGGAAGGAGAACTCAAGCATAATAAATATTTTCTAATTATACCCAGTCCCAAGTTGTACCCTCTTATAATAAGATATAATAGAAAACCGAGTTAAGATATTTAATTCAAAAGATTTCATAAAAAGTTGACATTTGAATGAATTTCTAAGTATAAATATATTCCTAAGTATGTTATCAATGATAGATTGATACATCTGTCCTGGATGCTAAAATACATTCAACTTAATAATTTTGGTTAAAAATATTTAATGCCAATGCGAAGGCTATATACATTTGGTATGCTGTGGTCTTTGTCTAAGTTTTTGGTCCTTTTCTACGACAATAAATGTATTTATTTTAGGGCTTCTGCTGTTTTCTATAAAGGATATACCAATCTACCTAGATAGCTGAAAAACAGAAGCAAACATAAGCATATATGATCTGGCATTAGAGGATAAGTTCTGCTTAAAATTATAAAAGCTGAATAAAATGTTTTAAAAGATTTCTTTTTGACAACCTAAATGTAAATTTGTACTTAATTGGTGCTTTGAATAAAAAACTAGTATGCAGTGACACTAGCACTATGAATCTGTCAGCACTTTTCTCATTAACCCTATTTTTTTAAATGACATGTTATACTTTTACTTCAAAAATATTATTTAAATCACTTTGGATAAATTTAAACTGACCTAAAAACATCCTTGGTGATTTCATTGTGCCAAACAAGGCAGGAAGATAATACTGTCTCTTGGGAAGAACATAGGCCAAAGAGTTTAAAGATAACTTTCGATAATTTCAAGTATCAGAGGACTATCTAATTATGTCAGTAAGACAAATACACATAAGTCTTGGAAGGTTCACACACAAACACACACGGCCTACCACTCCAACCTAACTTGTACACATATATGAGCACGTACAGTGAAGATCATACAGAGGTCAGAAGGCAATAGAGACATCCCCCAGACTGAGTTTTAGGACTCAAGTCTTGACTACGAAAATCCAGATAGATACTGGCAAATTGCTCACATTTCTTCCTAAAGATTGTTTAGTTTTAGGGAATCTCTACATCCAACATGGGGCTCAAACTTACAACCTCAAGATGAAAAGTCATATGCTCCACCAAATGGGCCAGCCAGCTGCTCTGCTCACACTTCCTTCTAAGCTGCAATTTTTTACTCTACAAAATAAAGGATTACTCTAGAAGATTTTGTTGGTTCCTTTCAAACCAGATACTTTCTGATGACCCAGATTTTCAACTTTTACCTTTTTAAATTTCTGGATACTTCCAGGAATAAGCAAAAAGAAATATGTCAATTCTTAAAATTAATGGTTGTCTTCCACTTGCAAATAGAATGGAGTAGTTTCTAGTATATGATTGTTCCTGTCAAGAAAAACTAGATAAAATAGCAAAAGGTACATAAAATAGAAAAAAATTTTGTTTCAATAAATGAGAGCAGTTCTAAGCAAAAAGTGTTTGAGGGCTAAAGATTTTGGAGAGAGAGGACTGCAGGTGATAAATTTACAGTCTGAAACTATATTTTTTCACGTAGGCTTTCAGTGAGAATATTGGCTTTGCCCGAGTAGAGGACCAGTGCTAGGGGACACAGAAACTGTCAGAACTTTCATTGGTTTTATAGACTAGAGCAGGGGATGTCATTTTTTTTCCCTGCCAAGAACCAGAAAGAAAATATTTTCAACTTTGGTGTTATATAGTCTCTATGGGAAATGCTCAATTTGGCCCTTGCAGCAAATGTAGCCCTAGATAGTAAACAAATGAATGGGTGTGTCTTTGTTCCAATAAAACTTTATGAACATTGACATTTTTATGTAATTTTACATTTCATAAAATGTTCTTTTGATAGTCCCTAAGCTATAGAAAATATCAGGCTAGATTAGGCCCATAGGCTCGTTTGCTGACTCCTGGGCTACAGAGACAACTTGGGGCCTTTGGGCCACAACAGTGGGCCTCTGGTGGAAGACTGCATGATAGAAAGCCTCTACACAATTATACAACATGGCTAGAAAATAAAAGAAAAGAAAAACTAGAAATACTAAGTGATGAAATCAAGGAGAAAATCCTGAGAATTATCACATGACACCTACAGATCCACCCACAGATGACTAGTTAATGGACTTGACTAGTAAGAAATTTGAAATAAGTATCATTAAAATATTCAAGTAAAGACATGAGAAAAGTTGGAGAATTGCAGGAGGAAAAAGTTAAATGAATCTTGGTTAGATTTTGATGTCAAGGTTAGGTAAATCTCATAAAATACTGTACATGCACACACACACACACACACACACACACGATCTGGACTACCGATAAAAGTTTGGCTTAATTTCTTCAGTATTTGAAATAATTGTGCGGTCAAGCAATCTTCTGTCTGAAGAGTAGCTTAATAATAGAATGTGTGTGAGGTGGCTGAGTGGCTCAGTTGGTTAAGTGTCTAATTTTGGCTCAGGATATGATCTCATGATTTTTGAGTTTTAGCCCCACATCGGGCTCTGCAATGACAGTAGGGAGACTGCTTGGGATTCTCTCTCTCTCCGTCTGTCTATTTGCCCCTTCCCTATTTGCTGTCTCTCTTTCTCAAAATAAGTAGATAAACTTAAAAAATTAGAATGTGTGTGTGGCTCTTTTAAAAAATGCAGGACTATTAATATTTCTTTTTCTTATTGTGCCAATCTCGGAATATACTTTCAAGGACTTTTTCCTTCTCAAGAATTATCAAATGTATTCATGTAAAGTATTAAAATATATCTTTATTTCTATTTTCATGTGTGTAGAGTCTGAGATATTACTTTGTATTTGATATTTGTGACTTGCAAATTTTTATTTTTTCCTTGATTAGTATTGCTAGCATTTTATTAAGAGCTTTCATATTTTCACAGAACCAACTCTTGTGCTAACATACTCTTTCATGCATTTTTTTCTCTTTAATTAAGTTCTTTTTTTAATTTTTTGTATTTATTTTCTTTGGTTTGCTGTATATTTCTAAGCATCTTGATAGAAGCTTAGATCATTGATTTTCAGTTTTTGTTCTTTTCTAATATATGTATTTAAGTCTATGAATTTCCCACTAGGCATTGTTTTTGCTATATCTCATAAATGTTTATATGTCTTCATTATCTGTTTAAAATATTTTCTAATTTCTGTTGTGATGTTTTCTTTGACCCATGGGTTGTTTGAGAGTATGTTGCTTAATTTCTAACAGTTGGAGACTTTCTAATTATCTTTTTGTTATTAATGTTTCCTTTGTCAGGAAACATACTAAATATGATTTCATCTATTGAATTTTGTTTAGATATACTTTATTATCCAAGATCTATGAAAAATATATATCTAATGCCATTATGAAATAAACATGTTTTTATCTTTTCTGGATAGGTGTTTCACATAATTATTTATACACATTTTTATTTGTGCTTTTCATATTTTCTATATCCTTACAACATTTTTGTTTGCTTATACAAGGTTTATAATATATGCAATTTAATATCTCCCACATTAATTATAGGTGTGACTGTTATTTTCATTTTATATGTTTATTTCAAATATGATTTATTTATATTAAACTAACAAAGGATGGGGTGCCTGGGTGACTCAGTTGGTTCAGTGTCTGACTCTTGATCTTGGCTCAAGTCTTGATCTCATGGTTGTGAGTTAGAGCTCCACATTGGGTTCCATGCTGGGCATAGAGATTACTTAAAAAAAATAAATAAATAAATAAATAAACCAGCAGAGGCATACATGTTCATAATCGGTATATGTACCTGGTGGATTGAACCTTTTATAATTTTTAAATGTCCATCTTTATCTCTTGTGATTCTGACATAAATATCTACATTGTTTGATATTAATATAGCTAACCAATTTTCTTTTGTTTTCATAGTATATTTTTAAAATTCTTTTATTCTCAAACATTAGCATACTCATGAAAAATGTGTCTGAGAAGCAGCACATATTATTTATCCACTTCATAATCACAATCTTTTAATGAATATTTAATATTTTTAGAGTGTATGTAATTACATATATATTTGAATTTATATCTACTTTTTTCTATGTTATAGTTTTTCTCTTCCAATCTTTCTGTCTTTCAGAGTAATTAAATGTTGTTCCTTTTTCCTTCTTCCTTACTTGTTTTACATGAACTCAATATTCATTGAATAGTTAAAACCTTAATATTTTAGAGTTTAAAAATATTTTTTGATCTCTAATTACCATACACAATTTATTAATTTTAAAATGTCTCTGAAAATGGTAAAACTTAGAACATTTTACTCCAGTTACTTATTACCACAGCTTGCATTCTTAACATTTTTATTTTATACATTTTCATGCATAAACATTTTAATTATTGTGTTTCTACTATCTTAATTTATGTTTACTCGTATTCATTCTATCTTTGGTTATCATTCTTTCCAAAATTTCTGTGATCATTCTCCTTTTATCTGAAGAAATTTCTACTGTATATGTACTAGTGAAGGTCTGCTGCTGATGTATTCTCAGAATTTTGTTTCTTTGTTTTTGGTCTGAATAAATTTTCATTTCACCTTATTTCAAAAGGATATTTTTTTCTCAGCACAAGCCTCTAAGTTGGCTTAGTTATGTTATTTTTACAGTGTTCTTATTCCATTGTTTTCTGACCTTTATAAGCTTTGCTTGCCAATCTTTTGATTATCTTTTCAGAGCAATGTGTCTGTGTCTTTTTCTCAGCAGGGTATTGAGTATGGCTTTGATTTTTCTTGCTTTGCTGTCAGTAGTTTTGCTACCCTGTGCTTATCTGCAGTGTTTTTCATTTGCTTATGGTTGAGGTTCTTTTTGAATCTGTGAGCTGGTATATTTATTTAGTCTATATTATTTCCTCAAATGGAGTCAATGCAACATATATCTCTTCTTTCTCAAGCTACAATTATATCTGCATTAGGCTCTTTTACTCTGATCCACATGTTCATAGTATACTTTTGTATATTTTCCATTTATTTTTCTCTTATTTTGCTTCAATCTATCCAACTGATAGGATATCAGTCAATTCAATTAGTCATTGGTATGTCTGTTTACTCATCCTGCCTTTTGTTGTGTATCAGCTACTATTAAACCCTTTTAACAGGTTTCCTTAATTTCATAAATTACATTTTTCTGTTCTATAGTCTTTGTTGGACTGTTTTATATAGATTCAAGTTCTCTGGTAGAATGGTCTTTTAATCCATTTTCTACACCTTCCCATTCTATATTTGTGACATATTAAATCTTCTTAGTCAGCTAACTTCACTACTGGTATAAGTATGTTTTTATTAATTGATTTATCTTAGGGTTTCATAATGTGGTATTATCTTATAATACTTCAGTAATTTTTACTGCATAATAGATATTGTATATAAACATTACAAAGCTTTAGATGATGGTGTTTATTAAATTCACAGTATTTACAAAAGATTAATATTTCTTTAAAAATGTAACTTTTTAAAAAAGAAGCACCCATGAGAAACACGGGCTGTTATTGCGGATTTTAAAATCTGTATTTAACTAAATCACCATGAAAAAGTAAGTTAAAAATCTCAGTGTTCATAACCACCAGGGCTTTTCCAGAACTTTTATAAGTATTTGTGTCAGAGACCTGTAGGAAAAGGAAAGAATTTGTGACCAGAATCTGGAAATTAATCCTACTATTGGCCAGTGATTACAACACATTTTTATATGGTTTGATATGGGCTAGAATGTGGTAACTAGTTTATCTGATAGCTTATTTCATTTGTCTTTTATAATACCTTAGTATGACTTGAGGATCTGTGATTTAGTACTGCATATTCATTTTGTTTGAAGCAATAATCAAATTGAAATTTTTATTTATAAGACACAGAGTTTAAACATCAGTTAAATAGAATTACATGCATTAAATGCAAGCTGATGATTTTGAAATTCCCAATTACAAGGGAAAAAATTCACTCAGAACTGAATGAGAAAACTGTAAATAAACAACCAAACTATTTGGGGAAGAAATTGCTAGTAACCTACAATATCTTGTAGCCTTGTGTCCAGTACTATACAAAGGGTAATGAGCAGAATCGATATGCTCTACATCTGGGCTGAGGGAATGGAAACTCCATGCACAATTCTCTACCATTTCAAATACGTAGGCCATGGATGTGTAATTGTTCAGCCAGAGGGTGATAGCACCCCAGAAGTTTGAATATTTGACTATGTAAGTTTGGAGGACATTTATCCTAGAAAATCATTTAGATGCGCAGCAGGGTTGGTGAGAATGAAAAAGTTTTACTGGCACTAGTTTATTGAAATTTTAGATTTATTTGTTACCATTGGATAAATTAACCTATCCTAAATAACTTAGAAACTGAAAACAATTCCACTGGGACTAAAGGACCTATGTGATGGTGGGGGTAATAATATGAAGTCCCTCTAGGGAATCAGACACAAGAATGACATTATGAAGACTAATTTCACATTTCACTTCCCCTTGTTGACTGTTCCTTCTCTCCTTCATTTTACATAAATATGGATAAAGCCAGAAGTCTCACAACTATGGGGTTTTTTTTGTCCTTTTCTTTTTCTTTCTTTCTTTCTTTTTTTTTTTTTTTTGGAGATAGGCTAACCTAATATTATCATTTAGTGAAGAGAGCTTATAGAAGATTCTCTGGTACATACCTTACAAGTAACTGAAAAATCATACTGAATGGATAGGTTTTGATTCTAGGCAAAAGTTTTATTCATCTATATTTTGGTGGAATTGCATTTGTGATAATTAAGCATATGCATAATATTAATTTCTAGTACAGAAATTAGTACAATAGTTATCCTTCCTAACTACAGGTTAGAATGACAGGGGAAGTTTCAAGAATACTATTGCCCATTCTATATGCTTGTAATGTAATTTTTCTGAGTTAGAGGTAAGGCACAGTTTTAACAGTTCCCTAGGTGATTCTAACATTGGTTGAAACAGCTACCATAGATAATAAAAGCAGAACACAATGTGACTACGTTAAATCATCTTACCAGAACCTTTCACTCTCGTTGGCTTTTTCCAGAAGACTTTCTATAATATGTAGGGTTCTTCAAAACATTAAATTATCATTCCATACAAAAATCTGATTAGAAAACGTATAGACTAGGGGCACCTGGGTGGTTCAGTCAGTTAAGCATCCAACTCTTGGTTTCCACTCAGGTCATGATCTCACGGTTCATGAGTTCAAGCCCCACATGGACTCCATACTGACAGTGTGAAGTCTGTTTAGGATTCTCTTTCCCTCTCTCTGTGCCCCTCCCATGCTTGCTCTCTCAGTCTCTCTCTCAAAAATAAATAAATAATCAAAAAATTTTAAATAAGAAAAAGAAAATCTATAGATTATTCTAAACTATGAGAATAAAATCCAATACTGTTGAAGAAAAAAAGGACATTGAGACTAATGCCAAGAACAGTTTAAGACATTCTGCTGAATTATGCAGCTATATGCCTTTCTTAGTTTAACCTCAGTTTGATGAATCAAATATTTATTAAGGGCTATATACAACCTATCCTATGCTTAGTGTTGAAACTGTAAAAATAAGATTAAGTTTAAATTCTCAAATTAAGCAGAGTCTGTTGCAAAAACAAGGAAAACAAAACATATCAATACAATGTACTTTGGACTTCTGCTCAGAGATACAAAGGTGATAAATGAATTCAGTAAGGTCACAAGATACAAAATCAACATACAGAAATTTATTGCATTTCTGTACACTAATAATGAAGTTGCAGAAATAGAAATTAAGAGAACAATACCATTTGCAGTTGCACCAAAAAATAAATAAATACCTGGGAGTCAGCTTTACTAAGGAGGTGAAAGATCTGTACTCTTAAAACTATAAGACATGGCTTAAAGAAATTGAAAAGGACACAAGCAAGTAGAATGATAGCCCATGCTCATGAACTGGAAAAACAATTATTAAAATGTCCATACTACCCAAGGCAGTCTACAGACTCAATGCAATCTGTATCAAAATACCAATAGCATTTCCCACAGTACTAAAACAAATAATGTATGTGCAACGACAAAAGGCCCCAAATGGCCAAAGCAGTCTTGAAAAAGATGAGTAAAATTGGAGGTATCACCATCTCAGAATTCAAGATATACTACAAATCTGCAGTAATCAAAAAATATGGTTTGGCACAAAAATAGACACAGAGACCAATGGAAAGAATAGGGAGCCCAGAAATAAACCCACAATATATGGTCAATTAATCTTTGACAAAGAAAGCAAGAATATGTAATGGGAAAATGACAGTCTTTTCAACAAATAGTGCTGGGAAAACTAGACAGCTACATGCAAAAGAATGAAATTGGCCACTTTCTTACACTATACACAAACTGAACTCAATGTGGATTAAAGACCTAAATATGATAACTAAAAACTATAAAAATCCCAGAAGAGTCCACAAGCAGTAATGTCTTTGACATCAACTTTTGCAACATTTTCCTAAATATATCTCCTGAGACAAGGCAAACAAAATCAAAAATAAACTATTGAGATCACTTCAAAATAAAAAGCTTCTGCAAAGCAAAGGAAATAATCAACAAGACTAAAAGCCTACTAAATAGGAGAAGATATTTGCAAATGACATACCCCATAAAACGCTAGTATCCAAAATATATAAAGTATATATACAACTCAACACCATGAAAAAGTTTTAATTAATAAGTGGGCAGAAACCTGCTTGGGATTCTCTCTCAGCTCCTCCCCTGCTATGCTCAAGAATGCCTTTGGTATTTTGATGGGGATTGCATTGGACTGGTAGGTGGCATTGGGTAGTGTGGGCATTTTAACTCTCAAAAGAGTTGTCTATATTTTTCTTCTTAGCATTCTACTTTTCATCTCTTGCATCTCCTATCAGTATATTATCAATTTTATTTTTTGTAAATATAACAGAAAAAATTGAAAAATATAATTGTTAATGTAAAACATGTCATAAGATTTTAATATAAAACAAAGATAACTATCTATTAGGAATAAGAAGAAACATTTGATTTTTGAAAAAAAAATAGATAGAGGTAAGCAAGAAAAATGTGTTCATTAAAATATTGGCTTTATACAATGAAGGTTCTCCTAGTAATATTCACCACTTACCTATTTTAGATAATGTTTTTTTTTTCAAAGTCAAGATTTTTAAAATGCTGTTGGTCTCATTTTTAATATGAACAGAGCACTTAGAATGCAAACCTGAATGTTCAGCTTGTCTTCCTTTCCTATT
Organism: Crocuta crocuta; assembly: GCF_008692635.1. Classification (NCBI taxonomy): domain Eukaryota; kingdom Metazoa; phylum Chordata; class Mammalia; order Carnivora; family Hyaenidae; genus Crocuta; species Crocuta crocuta. The sequence continues at coordinate 17,638,543 of NW_027551558.1, forward strand.
CCAATGCTTCCTTTTTTATCACACTCAAATTAATGAACAATAGACTAGACTAAACTGAGAAGCTCTAAAGATTTGAAATTTATGAGTTTGCATAATGACTATAATTGCTGAATGAATATATGCACTTCTTTGTTCATTTTTTTTCCCTAAATGAAAGTGAAAAATTGCCATGTAAAGAATCTTTCTGAGAAGTAGCCAGAGAAAAGATTTATTTTTCTGTTTTAGACCTGCCCATCAGGTGACTTCCTCCATAGAGGCTTCAGCTGAACTGCCTGTTTGCCAGTAGGTCAAAATTCTCTCTAAAGGCCACATTTGACAGTGTGACTGCTAATGCCAAACCAAGACATAAAAATTGGCAGCACTTTCTCAACTTCTTATAGACTGATGACCTTTTTGAAACCTAATACAAAATGGGATGTATTGATAAAAGCATTTGGAGATTGCTCAGTATAACATATGTTTTGAGGCATTAACTTGCTTTATACAATAGGCAAAGAAATATTTTATAGATTTTGCACATATGCTGTGTTTGATGTGAAGGGGAAGTTTATAATAAAATATGAAAAACTAAATTAAAATAATACCAGTATGACATTGTTACTCATTTACTTTTTAAATGACAGGTTAAAACAATTTTGATTTGACTTTAGCTTACCAAAAAGCTTCCACTGGAAGAATTAGAATAGAGGGGTGCCTCTTCTAATTAGAATTAGAATTTGGGGGGTGCCTAAGTGGCTCAGTAAGTTAAGCAACTGACTTTGGTTTTGGGTCACGATCTCACAGTTCATGAGTTTGAACCCCATGTTGGGCTCTGTGCTGACAGCACAGAGCTTACTTAGGAATCTCTCTATTCCCCTCTCTCTGCCCCTCCCAGGCTCTCTAAATAAATAAACAAACAAACTTAAAAAAAAAAAAGAGCAATGATTTTTGTCTGTAGATATATGAGGTTTACAAAGTAATTTTTAAGAAATGAAATGCCATTTTGTTTATAAAATTTTATTTCCCTTTAGCAAAGCCAGTAAGAACATGGATACACCTTAGAATCAGTAAAGTATGCTAAGGCAGACTTTCACTCAAATTTTGTCTAAAGCAGATCCAACATTTTGGATAGATTCAATAAAACAGAAGAAGCAAAGCACTTCTCCAGCATCAATCACATTGTCACATGTGTTGTATGTGTGGATGTACATGTGTGCAGATATAACTTATCCTTTTTATTGTTTCATGTGCCTACATGGACAGAGGCATTATAAAGTGAACATATTTATGGATTCATATTTATGAATTGTGGTGAGTGAATAAAAGCTGTATAAACTTTTCTTGAGGAAATACTCTTAGTTTGCCTCTTTACAACATGTCCTTCTTCTCCTTTGGCTAATTTTGAAGAGTTTCTCTTCATGTTTGCTTTTCAGTAACTGAACTGTGATTTTTCTGGGCATGCTCTCCTTGTATGCATCCTACTTGAGGTTCACAAAAGTCTGTGCATTTCTAAGTTGCAAATATTTTTCATCAATTTTGATAATTTTTTTATCCATAAGTTCCTCAGATGTTTTTTCTGCCCCACTGTGTATTTCCTCTTCTTCTGAGATGCCAATAACACATAATTTGACTGCCTGGTAATGTCCTACTTGTCACTGTTGCTCTGTTCATTTATTTTTCAGTATATTTTCTCTGTTATTCATATAATTGTTATTGATCTGTTTTCCAGGCCACTGACACTTTACTCTAATGCCTCCAATCTGATGTTAAGCTCATCAAGTAAATTTTTCATTTCCTGTATTTTATAATTCAGTTTTTAAATTTCAATTTAGTTCTTTCAAAGATAGTTTTCATTTCTCTGCTGAGATTCCCCATATGTTCTCTCAATATGACTATCTTTTCTCTTAAGTCCATGAACATATTTATAATACATGTTTTACATTCCTGTCTGTTGATTCCAACATCTGGGTAATTTTGGCATCTGTTTCTATTGGCTTCTTAACTTTTTTGTATTATAGATTGCATTTTCTTGCTTTTATAAATTTTTAAAAAATTTTTTTAATGTTTATTTATTTTGAGAGAGAGAGACACAGAGCATGAGCAGGGGAGAGGCAGAGAGAGAGGGAGACACAGAATCTGAAGCAGGCTCCAGGCTCTGAGCCATCAGCACAGAGCCCAATGCAGGGCTCAAACTCATGAACTGCGAGATCATGACCTGAGCTGAAGTCGGAAGCTCAATCGACTGAGCCACCCAGGCACCCCATATAAATGTTTTTGAGTTTATGCTCTACCATGTTGATGATACATTATAGTCAGTTATAAACCATAACTTAATATATGTTGATTTTTTTCTGATAAGCAGTTAAACTTTGGGGGAACCATTTTGATCATTCAGACTTGATTTTATTCTTTATTATGATGGGCCTATTTTAGTGTTGCTTTTAGCCTTGGAATGTAGATTTATATTATACTAGACGTTGGCAAACAAAAGCCAGGTGACAAAATCCAGTGGCTTGTTTTTGTCCACAGCTAAGAAATTTTCATACTGATAAAGACTTATTAAAAAACATGATGAAATATGTAATGAAAATGTTTACTATCTGTCCCTTTCCAGTCAATGTTTGCCAAACCTTATTCTAGGACATAGTCCCTATTGTTCTTTCTACAACATCCTGGTCGTCTGTTCCTTGTCTTATCTGAATGCCTGAGGGGCACAGGAAGATCCCTCTAGGTACTAAGCTGAAACTCCAAGGTTTCACAAAATGTGTGACCTCTGGTATCTCTGTTCTGCCCTCAGCCCCATGGTGACTACTCTGCTGGGCCTTGTGAAGTCTTATCCAGTATATCTGAAGACAAGCTCTAGGCCAAAATTTTGTTGTTGAATCCCATGTACAGATTCTGAGTTTACTCCTCCAACTCTCCTCACCCTCCTATACAGATTTCTCTTCTTGACCCTTGCACTTTGGAGCCACTTAAGCTATGATGTCTGTCTTCTCAGCTCATCAACACAGCCCCTCTGACTGGTCTCCACTACCTTCCACAGAGGAAAGTGCCCCTCATCAGATATCATAGCTGAACACAAGACACAGCTTAACATTACCTATTTTCCAACTACTTGGATATATAGAGCTTGTCCAATTTATAGTTGTATATAGTAGGAAGGCAGATCTGGTACTGGTTGCTGTATTATTATGGCCAACAAAGACCTTCTCCCCAGGCCTCTCTCTTTTCCCACTCTCCTGGTTCACTGCTTTTCAAAATGCTACACTTTTACTTTTCTTTTTTTTACATGAAACATCAAACTCATGTTTATGTAAACCAGAGATTTTCTTTTTTTTTTTTTTTTTTTACTTTCTCTTTTCTCTACCTGAAATACATTTCCTCTCATCCTCCTGGTACTAGCATTTCTTACATCCCAGCCCAAATATCAGTATGTCAGAGACCTTCCTCAACCGCTGTGCCAGAGTTGCTTTATTACCTCCCCCATTTCTACTTGGTCCTAATCTGTTACATCAACTTCATATTATCTATGTGGTATATGTCAGTAGCTGATACTATTATTCTACATTTTAGTCTACTTGTTTATCACCTGAACCTCCCCCCATGGGAATGTAGGCTTTTTAAATCAAAGTGTTTGTCAACTTTGTTACTAATAAATTCTCAGTGTCTAACATGGTACCTGAAATATAAAAATAGAAAGAAGAACAATAATAAGAGCCAACATATATATGATTATCTACCAAGCAAGACACCACTAGCACTTTGACATATAACAACTTAGTCAATTCTCACAAAGACTCTGAGTAAGGACAACTATATCCTCTATTTTAAATACAAAGAAATTGAGACAGAGACTGATTAGGAAACTTACTCACATTTATAAGCTGGAAATGACAAAGTTAAAATTCAAGTCCAGAAATATGATAGACACTCAGAAAACATTTGCTTAATAAATGAATCTCTAAATGATTTTATTAAGTAATTATATGTATGTAATTATCTCTTTTGCATAAAATTAAAAGTAGATGTGTATATTTCTTTCTCCTTTTAAATTCTTTTTCAAGGGATTACAAAAAATGATAATACTGATAAACTTTGGGAAGGAGAGTGGGGACAGGAGAAGATAAGAGGTGATGAAGGGAATAAATTTCTATATTGTATACTGTACACATTTTCTAACTTTGCACAAGTACTATTACATACAAAGATTATGGATTATTTTTCACACCTTAAATTTCTCTATATTAATAAGAACTCTGTGACCTAATGTCTTATATTTCTATTGCCTCCAACCAAAAGATGTACTAATTTCCCATCAATTAAAAGGGACTATAACAGGCAGTTAAAATGGCCAGTGAATAGAAGTGGTATATTTTCCACAATTTTACATTTCCAGTGAGAGAGATTTAAACATTAGGAATAGGGAAAGGTATATGTTGATTTTTGTGTTTGCTCTAACAAATTACTACAAACTTAGTGGCCTAAAGACAAATGTATTACCTTAATTTTTTTAAGTTGTATGCCAACATGGATCTCACTTGGCTAAAATATAAGGCTATATTTCTTTCTAAACGCTCTCAGAGGAATTCATTTCTTTGCCCTTTCCAGCTTCGTTGGCATTCCATGCCCCATAACCCATCTTCAAAACCAGTAATGTGGTATCTCTCTGGTCATTCTTCCATGGCACATTGTTCTCTTACTCTTTTACTTAAAAGGATTTCTATAATTACACTGAGCCCATCCATAAGATGCAGGATTATCTTTTTAATTTAAGTTCACCTAATTAACAAACTGATTTCATCTTCAAACTTAATTCCCCATTGCCATATATCCTGTCAAAATCACAAGTTCTGAGGATTAGGATGTGAACACACTTTGTGGGGTGGTTGTTCCTACTACAGTTATTAATACTTAGATATAAAAAATTAAAGTATGCATGCTATTTGGGACATCCATATAAGAGTAGTAAAAAATATCAAAAACTAAAAGAATATAAAAATTGATCTTCATACTTATGTGAAAAACTAAAAAGTAGCTAAAAATTCTGACCCCTAATAAAACTTTAGCTTAAATATTTTATTTGCTTTCTTAGAATCACCTTGCTTCCTCACTGAAGGTCTGTTGAAGCTGGAGATAGGGTAACATCAAAGACTTGGAAAGGTAGTTTGGGCAAAATTTCTCTGATGCTTTGATCATTGAATTGAGTCTTAAAGGGTTTAGTGTGATTCTCTACTATCAGGGGAAGGGAAAAAAATTCTCAACCATGGGTGCAAAGCCAAACTGTCTAGAAATTATATTTTGAGAATCACAAGTAGTTCATTATGACTAGATGTCAAGCTAAATATTAAGGATTGACAGGACATTTGGCTTAAAGTGTAGGCAGAAAGAAGTTAAGTCACCTTGACAACTGAGGTATGTTGAATATATTATGTGTAATGTATGGGATACCTTAATGGATGTTGGTAGAATGACTCTAGAATGGAGGTGTGGACTTATGATGATAGTTGATTATAGAACTGTAGTTGTATGGTTGAAAATGATACATCCAGAAACTAACAATAGATCGAAAGAATATGGAGAGAATCTGAGTAAATTCTCTCAGAGGAGTATGGTCAAAATGGCTTCCTCATATGTCTGATATAAAGGATAAAAGTATCAAGGATGGTCCCCCCTGTTTTAGGCCATGATGTTGCATTTCATCATACAGGAAGTAAGGGTAGGGAGAGATTTAGAGGGAATATTATAGGTAATTTTGGACATATTGAATATGCAATGTATAAGAGATGTCCAGTAGAAGACCCAGGAGTCATTGAGGGGATTGAGGAAGGATTCATGGGTTGAAGAGTCATGACTATGTAGGTGGTCTTGGAATCTCTGGGGATTGACTACAGAAAAAAATCAAGAGAGAATCTGGGAAGAGTGTTGTCCACAGCAATAGTGGGTTAAAGAGTCCACAGTATGTACTAAGGTGCTCTGAGCACTCCAAAGGAAACCAAGGTGCCCTTTCAACTCAGGATTCACACAAAGGACACCCACTGGAAGTGGCATCAAAATTAAACAGGACAGAGACTACAGAGATGAAGGGAAGAGAAGGTTCAGGTGCAAGTGCAGTGATGCTTAGCTAAGATGAATGTATCACTTGTCACCATAGAAGAACTTCAAGGGGTCTGAATACCCTAAACTTATATAAATAATTCTCTAAGTATATGCATTATTGAGGGAGAAAACCCATAACTTTCATGAGATTGTTAAAGGATCCAAGGTTCTGAAATTACTAAGAAGCTGTATTACAGGTTTATAAGCAGCATCAGAGGATACCTTATTTTAAAGATAGTAAGAAAATAGAGACTATTTTTCCAAGAAGTTTAGCAAAGAAGGAAGAAAGAAAACTAAAATGACAACTAGAGGAGATTCAGTGTCTATGACAGAAGATTTAGTAGAATTTTGAGATTTTCAGACTGAGGAGAATGAGTGAATGGAAAGGGAGACTCAGGATTTGGAGATAGAGACAGATTCAGGAAGAGAGTAAGATAGCACCAGGCCATGAGAGGATTAAAGGACTAACAAGGACATGGGAAAACAATTAGCTCTGGATGAAAAGAGTTCTTCTTCTTTTATGGAACACAAAAAAGCAAACAAGGCTGGGGAAAATGCACATTTTTACAATGAATGTGTGCATCTCTATGTATATTTGTAGGTGAGGTCTTTTTGTCAGGGTGCCATGAAGGTAATTTAGTTTACATTTAAACTTTGTAAAATTGAAGGTGAGGACATTTGAGAAGAAGTCCAAAATTTGAAATTTCTACTAACAATGGAAAGTAAAGTCACACAGGGTATTGGAACTGCCAAGTGAAATTATAACTGTTTTGAAGGTAGACAAATTAAAATTGAGTATCATTTTCATCAAGCATCATCCTACATGTAAAAACATACCATGTTTGTTTTCTATGTGTTTCTCCAAACATATCGTTTTAGTTTTTCATTCATATCAGTAAAAACACATAATAAGGTTTCTCTTTTCAAACTTGATTTTAACTGGAAAACAAACTGCAGATACAGGAATAGGGAGTTAAAGTGCTTTCACATAAAAAGTTCATGTTTCTGTTTTAATGAGAAATTTATGCAGCAGCTTCTGCATTAGTATCATCTGCTTAGTAGTCAAGCTGCCAGTTAAATATAATAGAGACTTCCCCAGAAATTTACTTCTACATAGAATCACATTTTCCAAAGTGCTTCTTGACATTGTATATAAAATTTCCATCTTCTAGTTGTCTTATGTTCAATTTAAAATAACTGCATGGGAAGTATATGTGAAAGTAGTTTTTGTTCATCTAATCATCAATTCAGGTGTCAACCTGTTAGCTCACTTGGGGCCTTAGAAATATAATATATGTTTGTAATTTGAGTTGTTGAAATAGTTACCAGATAATCAGAGTCCCATAAGTAAGCCGTGCTTAGAAACTACCAGGCTGGCATGCAGCTCTATTTAAAGAAGATATTATAATGGAGATATTATAGGTAAGATTCAATGTAATGTGTATCTGCAGCTACATATTAGTTATAAAGTCTGTAAATATAAGACTTAGATTTAACCTCTCTACCTCTATCATGTCTAAACCAGTATTATCTAAGCCAGGGTTTGGCAAATTATGGCCTGTGAACCTAATTAGACTTGTCTGTTTTTCCAAATAAAGTTTCATTGAAATATTGTCACTCATTTGTTTACCTATGAGTTAACATACATAAACATTGTTTATAACTGTTTAGTACTAGAGTTGAGTAATTTGAGACAGAGAATTCATGATTTTCAAAGCCGCAGTATATATTATAAATCGTTTTACAGAAAAACTTTGACAACATCCAATCTAAGTAATGAAACAAACATTCACATAAGCACACTGACAATTGTATGAGTGATGCACATTAGTATGTATTAAGATAAGAGTGAACATTTATAGAATATAAAAATGTTAAAATAAGCACTAGCGTTATTAAATCTGACAACAAACCTATCAAGTCTATATTACTGTTATAACCATTTAAAAGATAAGCAAGGGTCCTATTTTTGAAGGGCAAGATCACCACTATTAGTAGAGGATTAATATTAAGAAATTAGCTATTAGTATTATCTTATTCATATTATCTTATTAATTATTAGCTTATTTCGTATTATCTGTTAATATTGAGATAGAGAAGCTACACTGTTAGATATTGAATCCAAGGTCTTGAAATTATTATTTACCTGAATCTGGGCAAGTAATTTAATGCCTTTTGCTTCAGAGTCTTTATCTGTAAACTCAGGTTGTTCATATGTTACAAACCTAATAAGGTTGTCTGGCATTAAATGAATTAAAAGTGAGAAGCTCTTGGAAAGATAACTTTAACAAAAAAGTGCTTAACAAATAACTATTGCTATGTTATTTTTATTATCGTCAATCATTTTGGATCTTCTAATAATCCAATATCTATAGATTCTTTCCATCACTCTCCATCAGCTTTACGTTCTGCATTTCAAGTTGTCTGATACTCTGAGGTTTTTTTTGACACCCGATGTATTTTCTGAATCTGTGGAAATATGGCTAAGTTATGTAAATGTTTTGCACAAGTAACAAATGTTCATTAAAGATCTACAGTCTTTAAACACCAATGGGATTTTCATCCTGATTCTTTTCTACTGTTATCTAATTAAATTAACATGCTTATATCCACGAAAATGTTACATTATATTATTTTAAATAAGCAATTAAGGAATAAATTTTATTTTTCAGTGATTTGGCAGTGTTTAACCAACTAGCTCTTTTATTATTTACAAATAGCATGAGTACAAGCCAAACCTAAGTCTAAAGTTCCATTTTGAAGGAAAAATGGGTTTTTGTCTATTTCATAAGTTTTGTGTACGGAAATTCCTAAATCTTTCTAAATCAGGATGATGCCGGTGCTTTCTCAGCATGAAAATATTGGATAGTATGCAAGTTAATCTTAAGAGAGTCAAAGCTTCACCTGTTTGCCATTCAGATAAGAACTTCTCTTAGTAAAATACCTTGTCAAATTCAGTGGTTTCTTTTGCTCTAGACTTATATTGTATATTAAATTATATAGTAATATATCTTGAAAATATTGGAGACTTAATATTAATCAAAAGCAAGATTAGGCTTCAAAATTACTTCATTAATGACCCTCAGCATCTTGGTTACTTTCCATTAACATTTCTTGTCAAGACAAGAGATATTTTCTAAAGTATTTGAAAAAGATTAGTTTAAGAAAATATTCAGGAAACAAATTCTATCAGGAAACAGAAGGAGAATAACCCATTATTTGGAAATTCTCTGGGAAGTACCATGAAAACTAGATAATCCATTACAACTCCTAAGTAATTAAAATGATCTGTGATATAATTAAATGTATAATGAAAAGTTAATTGGAAATGAGAGTATATTAAGCATAAAAACAATCCATCTAACTTATTATGTAAAATGGATATTTCCTACAATGCCAATGTACAGGAACATTAATAAATTGCAAATAAATACTATATTATGAATTTTTACTCATAATATCATTTACCTGATGTTATTCATAATATCATTAGGAATATACAAAATGACTTTTTTCTTGTCAGAAAAATTATGGGTCATCCAACTAATCATTGTCATACAGATTCTGTATGCTCTTTTGCTGTAAAAACTTGGTGGAAAACATTGTGCCTAGTTTTAGAAAGCCAAATTTCCAGTTGGAGAAATCAGAGCATCTATCTAGGAAGGCTACTAAGAAAAAATTCCAGAACACACACAAAAAAAACTCTCAAATCAAGAACACGGCACACTCCTTTTCAAAAATATTGTTCTACAGAGCACGACCAATTCATTCAGATTTATTGAATAGTTGCTAGTTTTAGACATTCTGCTGGGCACTTGGTCAAATACATCATAATCAAGGTGGGACCTCCTGACCCTTAGGTCTATTATCCCCATTTGTAGTGTAAGCTGATGATAACCAGTCAACACAACAGTCAAATCTTGCAAGTAATAATAGATTGAAGATAAGGCAATTATGTTCTTGTCTTAGTCTTCTATTCTTCCTTATTCTAATTATTAAGACTTAACTTTTGTGAACATGAATTTTCATGAACTCTTTTCAGCAATACTGAAGAGGTGAATAATGATGGCGTAGAATGAATCTTTATGTCTTTCTTATTATAAGTAATAAAGAAGAAAGATTATGTTTTGTTTTATTGACTAAGGAATTATTTTCACTTCACCTCTAAAAAGTTTTTGTTTTCTTTAGAATGTGCTACGTAAATAGTATATCTATCTGAAAACTTTCAAAAGTGCACTTATTGATGATTTAGTTTTAAGTATATTACTTTATAAGGACGAAATAACTAAAATAACTGCTAAAAATCCTTATTTTAATTTATAAACTCTTATCAATTCCTTTGCAATGCTAAGTTAATTAGCTAAAGAACTGACAAGAGTCCTTTCTTTTTTTCATACTAAAAAGCAGTCGAAATAAAGAAAAAGGGCGCTTCAGTGGTTTGCCGAGCATCCAAATCTTTCAGCTCTGGTCAAGATCCCGGGTCATGAGGTTATAGTCAGGTCCGCACAGCGTGGAGCCTGCTTAAGATTCTCTCCCACTGCCCCTTTCTCCCACTCATGAACTCTCTGTCTCTGAAATATAAATAAATAAATAAATAAATAAATAAATAAATAAATAAATAAATAAATAAACAATAAAGGTAGTCAAAAAGGAAATACTATTGAAAGTTGCATATTTAGATAGTAAGCTATCTTATCACTTTAAAATTTGAAATAGTATTATAATTTTTGAAGAGTAAGTTACTGACATCTGTTCACCACTGTTTTGCAGTGAGAATTATAGCACTCACTGCAAAGTCAATATTTTTTTTCTTTTTCTCATATAGCATGAGGGAAAACAAAACAATGAGAAAGGAATAATGACTTTTTTTTGAAATAATGACTTTAAATCCAGAGTTGAGAAGATATAGGATTTGTGAACTGTGTATGGATTAGATACTGTTTTTAATGAATAGTGTGCAAGTTTTACAGTATATGGGAAAAAGATATTATATCAGGGCAAATCTGATGAAAAGTAAATATTTGTAGAACTTTCCAAAATTTAAGGATAGTATTATAAAAGCCTTGATACTTTGTATTTTCAGACTATAAAAATTGAATTGAAAACAAAAAAAATCCATTATAAGACTAATAAAGACATTTCCAAGACTTGTTTTGATAACTTTTCTACTCATTTTTCTCACAGCCCATTGTTTAAAATAAACAGTATTTTACTAAAACAGAGGAAGTTTCTTACAATTCCTTGACTTTAAACAGGTCATAAGCAAGAAATGAAATCTGTCATGGCACAGAGCATCCCAGAGAACTTCTTGTGATTGAGCCAGGCTGTCACCTATCATAAATTCATCTTGTTCTGCATTCTAAGAAATTGCCACACTTTCAAGGCCTTATTTTAACTATTCACCTTTTTTGCATTTTGTGGGGCTTTCTAAGTAGCAAACTAGCTAAGCAAACTGACAGATGTATGGAAGATGATTCAATAGTAGAAAATCTATTAATAGTAAGATTAATAATAACAATGCCAAGAAATAAATTCTATATTACCACATTTTTGTATGCATCAAAAATAGGATAAGATTATTCATTTTCATTTTTAAAAGGCTATTAATAAAAAGGAATACATGGATATTTTCTCAACATATATATGTATATAATATGATATATATAAAATCATATATATAAACACAGCCAAAAATCTATGTCAGTATTGATAGTTGAATGATAAAAGCATTTATAGTAATGGTTGAATATAAAAGCATAAATATTTAAAATCAGAAATCATGATATAACTATGAGTGAAATATTGGAAAAATCCCATCTCTATCCAATAGGAATTGACAACTTAAAAACAATTACCAGGACTTGCTTTAATGATTTCTAACCATCAACATGGATGAAAAGGAACAGAATATCTTTAGGAATCAATTTTTTAATTGCATGGGAAATGCAAGAAATCATAGAACTAAATTCTAATATTAATGCTTGTTTTTTTGTGGGCAGTCTATACATTTTCTGGCATATAATGGGTATAGAACAAGCACTAATCAATTAGGAATGCAAGTGTTGCAATTAACAAGCATTTTCTATGTTTAACCAACAAATGAGAATCTCTATACAAAGTTGTTTTTGTACCCATAAAGTGAATGATTAAAAAAACAACTAAAATTTCAATTTAAGCATCAGTACCATTAATTTACTATTATAAAGATATTTAAAATAATTATGTTAACTTTTGATTATTTATTAGAAGTGGATATACCAGAACAGAGTGTTTTTAATATTTATTATTGATTTAATGTACTTGTTAATATTTTTGCTAATAGCTTTTACATTTAATTTAGCAGGAGTACATCTTTTTGTCTCTTAGAGTGGGTAGTTTCCATTTTCTTAAAATAAAAACAATTTATATATCTTTTAAAATCCACTTCTACATTGAGGAAGTTTCAATATATCATAAGTGGTAGGCACAGTAACTTTAACATCAATTATTTTATAGACATATTGAATAGCAGTCTTTGATATTCCAGAGACTTCTGAAAGATTGACTATGCAAGGTGTTTCCTAGATTATGACCTAGACACATTGATCAGTCAGGCAAATAACAGTAGTATATCACATTGACTAGACTTTCAAATAAACACTTGCAAGTCCTGTTACTTACAAATTTTGCATTAGCTTAAGTAGTCACTGGATGTCAGCATTGTGTCACTAAAATCTGTTTTGCAGTATTATTTTTGACTAGCAAGTTTATAATTCTTGATTATTATTGAGATTAGATTCCTAGGTTAATTTGATGTTAGGGACAAAGAGGGGAAAAAGTGTGTGACAAAAGACAAAAACCTATTAAAAAGTACATAATAGGTTGTCTTCAAATAGCCAAATTTCCATTAGCTGTAGATTACTCCATTTGAGCCAAAATGAAGACCTAGAAATAGAAGGACTAATTCTTTCTGCCACCAACATACCCACAGGTTGACCAGGACTGGCCTTCTCAAAGGAAAAGTGAGAGCAAAAATCTCATTTTCATTTTATTTCTTTCATTAGTATCTTTCTTTCATTGGTTTGTTTCTTTCACCTGTTTCTTCCTTCCTCTCTTCCTTCCTCCCTCATTCCCTCTCTTTCCTCCTGTCTTTTCCTCCCTTCTTTCTTTCTTTTTCTTTCTTTCTTTCTTTCTTTCTTTCTTTTCTTTCTTTCTT
>NW_027551558.1:17652420-17803458 GCF_008692635.1 Crocuta crocuta
CTTTTTCTTTCTTTCTTTCCTTTTTCTTTCTTTCTTTCCTTTTTCTTTCTTTCTTTCCTTTTTCTTTCTTTCTTTCCTTCCTTTCTTCTTTCTTTCTTTCTTTCTTTCTTTCTTTCTTTCTTTCTTTCTTTCCTTCCCTTCTTCTTTCTTTCTTTCTTTCTTTCTTTCTAAATGGGGAGATAGAATACTTTTGGCATATGCAATATTTCTATAAAATTTTAATTGCAGTTTGCCATACTTTTGTATCTCAATGTAAACATATTTTTAAAACTGTTACTGAATCCATAGCTTTGCACATATAAACCACATGGTGATCACCATGAAGTGATTCAACAGTGACACTCCTGGTTATTTTTTCACTAGATATGACTAATGAGTACACAAGAAGCACAATGTCATCCCTATTCTATCCATGCTTTCATCCATGGATAAGAAATTTGTCTTTGTTTTGTCTTCATTACATCAAGAAGTCTCCCAAACGAAAGGAAGTAAATGCTCTGATGCACTGCATGTCCTCTCATATAGAACTCTTTATTTGCTGCATTTGTCAGAGGATGCTGCAAGACCAATGCCTGAGAGCACTTAGAACACGTCCCGGTAGAGCTCTGAGCTGAGCTCCCGTAGAGCTCCCCCTGAAACAACCATTTCACATTAGTATGCATCCAAAGTGCTTCATGTGGGCATTCTTGTTCCTCCTCTGAAACTGTATGATTCAAATAAGGCAGAATAGGGTGATGTCAGTAAAACTGGCAGAGCAAGTAACTCAAAGCCTTGTCCCTCAATAGAAACATCAAACACCTGGGGTGCCTGAGTGGCTAAGTCAGTTAAGTGATGGACTTTGGCTCAGGTCTTGCTCAGTTCTGGCTCAGGTCTGATCTAGCAGTTCATAGTTCTAGCCCCGTGGCAGGGTAGTGCTGACAGCTCAGAGCCTGGAGCCTACTTCAGATTCTGTGTCTTGCTTTCTCTCTGACCCTCTCCTGCTCACATTTTATGTCTCTCTCTCAAAAATGAATAAATGTTAAAAAGAAAAAATTTTAAAAAAAGAAACATCAAATACTAGAGTCTCTATGGCCTACAAATCCGAAGAAAATCACTACTTGGTCTTTCAAAGAAAAAGATTGTGGGCCTCTAAATTAAAACAATTAGATTCATAAAATACCTCAACAATGTAATATGACTTAGCTTAAAATGTCCAAGTAAAGTGGATTTAAAATTACTTTAGTGTATTTCTTATTTTTCTACATTTCTTCATTTTACTAAAATTTAGCAGAAAAAAAATTTTTTTTAAGATTTTAATCACCCAGCATGTGGTATTTCAGAAAGGCCTGGTGTTATTTAGAGTATATTATATTTTCACAGATTCTACAAATTTAGTGTTTTGAGAATAAAAGCAGATGTATGTAAAATATTTATAATTCTATTTTTTCTCCATTGAATATAAATGTCAAACTGCTGAAGAAACCTTGTGCTAAATCCTAGGGATGAGCACAAATAACTTTGACATATCATGCTGAATTTATTTGAAAGTAACCAGTTAAATTTTATTAATTGGCCAATAATAACTGTTTCCTTAAATACAAGTTATTTAAATGTATTCAACTATTTTTATTCCTTTTATATTATTGGTGGCATTTTTATTCATAACTGTACTTTTGAAAATATAAAAGTACTACATCACTGAAATTGAAGAAATTAATAGATCCTTTTGCTTTTAACATGAGACTATATTTCTAGGTATGTGTATAGTGCCTACATAGTATTGTGTGGCCTAAAAAATGAACATAATTTTCAAGTCAATTTACTTCATGCCTGAAAATAATTAAGAATGAATAGAATCTACTGTATTAAGTAATTCCGATATTAAGTAATCGTAGTGAGTGATCCATCAAGACAACTGTCATGTAGCCCTTCCTGGAGACTGCATGTGAAATTGTTATCAATACAGTGCGACGTCCAAAGATCCCCTTGCATAGTCTTGCAGACAGGCATTGAGCCTTTGAGCTGTCTACTAAAGATACAAAGAATGAAAAAGATTGCTACTACTCATTTTAAAATTTGGGTTTATTGTGCTTTGTGAAACCAACACACACATACACGCACTGAACTGTGATGTATAAAGTAGTAAAATACAAAGGTGAAGTCATTTTGTGGAGTATTTTCTTGACAGAAAATATGCTTCAGCTCTATGTTATCCTATTCTGTGTATGCTCTTAAATCAAATTCTATCTGAGATACATTCAAAACACTAACTTTGGTGAGTTCTGAGGTTGTTTTCCTGTATTGAGTTAAATTATCTATTTTTCTGACAGTTTCCCTAGTCTGGACTTCTTTTACAATGGATTTTAAAACTAGTCATAGCCAGGTATGAGAACAACAAATTAAGTACATCTGTACATATTATAAAATGCAACCGTGATTTGGTTTATCAAGACACCTTCATCTTTATAGAAAAGAACATGATATAATAGATATTTAGTCTCAGTGGACAAGTTTGTTTATTATCTTTCTCTCCATATTTACTAAACCTAAATAAGGGGTAGGTCAAAATATCAAAGCTTAAGTGGGGACACAAATTATTCTAAGAGATGATTAAATTTCTTCACCTACATGGTATCATTAAATAATTCATTTTATATACAGAAAATATTAAATTCATAAGTGTTTGCAAGCTTTTTACCTTTATTTAGAAATCATATGTTCTAGGGAACTACTAATGGAATTTTAAATTTCATCTTCACAGTTGTCAAAAAAATGTAGAAAGAAATGATCTTCAGATCTATGGTAGCTCATTATCTCATTGAATTAAATTTTATTTCTTTCAGCACCTTTATTAAGAATGTGTAATGGTCATTTTGGAGCAAATATTGAAAAATATTAGGATAAGGGACATTGTGTAATATTTCAGCTTGAACTTCATATGTTGTGTGTAATGAAGCAATTTTAATCTAGCATTTTACAGTGAAACCTTTCTGCAATTATGTATATCATACAATGTCCAACCTGTGGATATGTAAGCTAGAGTGTGAAATACATATAAAATACTTAAATATTAGATTTGTCAATGCCAAACTTGGCAATAAATTTTTCATTGCTGAAGAAACATCACAATGTTGTCAAAACATAAGTCATATCTGTAATAAACCCAAAGCTCTATCTAAAACTCCTTCAACAAAAATAAATATTATTTTAAAAATATCTTCAGAAGAAATTTTCCATACATTCCTTTCCCAAATTCTAAAGTATAACTGCTCAATCTAAAAAAAATTAATTGAATTAAATTCCACTTTATCTTTCTGATGTGTGATATAATTTCCTTTTATCTTTGTCTCGGGGAAATAGAAGTATTAGTCAGAGTAGGTCAATATGCAGTAGGGAATCATGACACATGTTTTCCTGTAAAATTTGACTTATAATTCCAGCACCTTGATTTATCTTTATTTTCAGATCTAGCTGAAATCTTATTTTCTCTGTAAGACCCATTCTGACTATTTTGTCTTTACCTTATAATTAGTATTAGATTATTTTGGTGTCCCACCTATTTATTTCATGACTGTGTTTATTTTTTTTTAATTTAACATTTATTTATTTTTTTTAATGTTTTTTATTTATTTCTAGGAGAGAGAGAGAGAGAGAGAGAGAGAGAGAGAGAGCGACAGGGTGAGCAGGGGAGGGTCAGAGACAGAGGAAGTCACAGAAACAGGCTCCAGGCTCTGAGCTGGCAGTCAGCACAGAGCCTGATGTGGGGCTCGAACACACAAACCATGAGATCATGACCTGAGCTGAAGTTAGCTGCTTAACTGTCTGAGCCACTGAGTTCCTCTCATGACTGTCTTTCTTACCAAACCAACCCAGTACTAGGTATTTTGTATAATGGTAGCACTTACATCCTTGCAAGGGAAATAATCAACACTAGTTGCTGCATTTATAAGTCAACCCCTTAGAAAAAATAAACAAGTTAAGCAAAGTAATAAGCTACAAAGGCAGCACACAAAAATAGTTTTCATTGTTATTCCATTAACAATGAAAAATCCAAAAAGGAAATTAAGAAAAAAAATTTGTTTACACCAGCACCAAAAAGAATTAAATGCTTAGGAATTAACTATACCAAAGTAGTGAAAGACTTGTACAATGAAAACTATAAAACATTGCTGAAAGAAATTAAAGAAGGCATAAATAAATGGGAACACATCCTGTGTTCATGAATTGAAATACTTAATACCTTTAAGATGTTGGTACTACTCAAAATGATCTTCAGATTCAATGTCATCCTTAACAAAATCTCAGTGATTTTTTTTTTGCAGAAATTTTTAAAAGTCCATCATAAAATTCATATGGACTCTCAAGCAATCCCAGATAGCCAAACAGTCTTGAAAAGGAACAACAAAGCTGGAAGTCTATTACTTTATAATTGCAGAGCTTACTACAAAGCTACAGCAATCAAAACAGTGTGGTGCTAACATGAAGAAAGAGAAATAGATCACTGGAAAAGAATAGAGAGCCCAGAAGTAAATCTTCATAGGTACAGTGATATGGTTTTTAACAATAGTCTCAAGACCGTTCAGTGAGAAAGGACAGTGTTTTCAACAAATAGCACTAAGAAAACTCAATATCTACTTGCTAAAGAAAGAAATTAGACCCTTATACAATATCATACAAAAGTTAACTCTAATGAATCAAAGACCTAAATGTAAGACTTAAAACTATAAAACTTTTAAGGGATGCCTGAGTGGCTCAGTCGGTTAAGTATCTGACTTTGGCTCAGGTCATGATCTTGTGGTTCGTAAGTTTGAGCCCCCATCAGGCTCTGTGCTGACCCCTCAGAGCCTGGAAGCCTGCAATCTGTGATTCCCTCTCTGTCTGACCCTCCCCAACTCATGTTCTGCCTCTTTCTGTCTCTCAAAAAATAAATAAATGTTAAAAAAATTTTTTTAAATAACTAAACTTTTTAGAAGAAAACACAGGGCAAAAACTTTGCAACATTGGTTTTGGCAATGATTTCTTAGATATGACACCAAAGATATAGGCAACGACAGAAAAAATAGACAACTTAGAATTTACAATTTTTAAAAACTATGCATCAAAAGACCCTATGAACAGAGGAAAAGGAAAACCCACTGAATGGAAAAAAATATTTTCAGATCATATATCTGACAAGGGATTAATAGTCTGAATATATATAGAATTCCTAAAACTGAACAGCAACAAAAACAAATAACTTATTAAAAATGGACAAAGGAATTAGACACTTCTCCACAGAAGATATATAAATGGCCAATAAGCACATGAAAAGGTGCTCAACATCACTAATCACTAGGGAATCACAAATCAGAACTATAATGAGTTATCACCTCATAACCTAGGATATTCACTATTTTAAAAAAAGAAAGAAAATAATAAATCTGGCAGGGATTGCACAAGGGAAAGGAACTAACTCTTGTGCAATTACTGTAAATGGTGCAGCCCCTGTGACAAAGAATATGATGGTTTCTCAAAGAATTAAATTACCATATGACCCAGCAATTCCACTCTTAGATATATGTCCAAGAGAATTGAAAGCAGCGTCTTGAAGAGATATCTGTACTCTTATGTTCACAGGAGGATTATTCAAAACTAGCTAAAAACCGGAAACAACCCAAGTGTCCATCAGAGGATGAAGAGATAAGCAAACTGTGATACATACATATTGCTGGGGAACAAGAATATTCTGTCTTTTTCTAGGTCCTCCTAGCTGGATTAAGAATTAAATGGACATGAAACAGAATAACAGGAGAAAATAAAATTTAATTTTTTATAGGAAATCCACATAGACATGCAAATCCAATGACAGTCAGGCAAAAATGAAGTATTTAGGTCATCCTGGAGAAGGAGACAAGGGTCTGGGACTTTGAAGAAAAGGAATGCAATTCACAGAAGAGCAGATGTTTGGTAATTAGATGTTTGCCCTGCCAGACAGATGGGTCACTCAGATAAAACTTATCTCTAGTAGTAGACTTTATTCTGGGAAAGACCCCTAATTTAGCTATATAGCTAAGGAAGAGGCAAAAAATTTCTCTTGAGTCCACAGAGTCTTATTATCTTAAATTCAAAATATGATCTTCACCTTGGGACAGCCTGTTTCCAGTCCCTATAATACAATGTAATATTATTCGGACTTAAAATGAAGGAAACTTTGACATATGCTGCAACATCAGTGGACCTTAAGGACATTTTGCTAAAGAAAATATTTTGGTCACAGAAAGATGAATCCTGTATGATTCCACCTAGGGTAGTCAGAATCATAGAGACAGAAAGTAAAATGGTTATTGCCAAAGACTAAGGGTATAGGAGAATGAAGAGTTATTGTTTAATGGATATAGACTCCTAGATTTGCAACATGAAAAGAGTTTAAGAGATGGGTGGAAATAGTTGCACAATATAACTGTATTTAATAGCACTGAATTGTACACTTAAAATTGTTAAAATGGTAAATTTTATATTATGTACATTTTACCACAATAAAATAAATTGGGAGGGAAAGTCAATATTATTAATTTCTCTAAAACAATGATTATCAAACTTGAATGTGTATCCAAATCATGGGGCTTGTAGAAAAAAAACAAAACAAAACAAAAGAGATTGTTGGACCCAATCCAGAGAGTTTCTGATTCAAAAGGTCAGGTGGGGTCCCAGAATTCATGTTTCTAACAATTTCCTAGCTGGTACTAATGCTGCTGGCCAAGGGACCACACACTGAGAATCATTGATCTAAAGGAAAGAGTTACAAAAATAATTCTAGTTTGAAAATATAGTTTAATGTATTAGAAAGTAGACATTTTTATGTTTCTGCATGGGTAGGACTTTCTGAGAACAGATTTTGGGACCTGGGTCAGGGAGGAGATTTTGAAGTTAAAGGGCAAGTAAATAATGAGGCTCTTGGGAGAGATCTACCAGTCTGAGGAATGTATTTGCATTTCACAGGAGACCAGAACTAGAGCCAGGAAGGCATTCCAGGGTTATAAATTCAAAAAGGTTTGGATTATCTTCTGCGTGCATTTATATTCCAAAGGATAAGTAACCTGGATCTTTTCCCTTTTGTTCTAAGAAGAATTTGTTTGCCTTAGAGAAATAGGTCCCCCTCACTCAAGAGGAAAGGAAGGCTACTGTACTAGGTTTCTTATGTAACCATTAAGTTTCCTCACTTATAGACCCTAATACCTATAGAATGGCACCCAGAAGAGGGAAACCGGAGCGGGGAAGGGACCAGGAGTGCTTATTGCTGTACCAATAAATCTCTCCCTGCCTCAGAAACCTCATGGGTACATGCAGGAATAAATACAGTTATAAAACTTTATGAAACATGTGATTATGTTATTTATGAAATGAGCCTTTTTGTGCTTTATGTTATCAAGAATAATGGTCTGTTTTAAGGTAAATTTATTCTCATATTAAAGCATTTAAAACAAGTTTGGAAATTAGAAGAAACTTTACACATTGCCTATCCTTACCATTAAATTTTGCATAGTAAGAAATCATAAAGTTATTTGGTTTTTAAAATGATGGTAATGTGGGTGTATTTTTTTCCTTCATCTGAATTGGCTTATGTTCCTAACCATATTATAAAGGACATTTATATGAATTCTACTTGGAGAGTAGGGACTGTAGTCCATTTATCTTAGTTCAAAGTAATTGAATACAAAATTAATCCTATCTAATTTCTTATTCTACTAAACTCAGCAAAAGTGATTCTTGATATCTGGTAGAGCTAGATTCTTTTAGCATCTGTAATATAGAATGTCTTCCAATGAAATCCTATAAGACCTTAACAGTTATCTTGTCTCATAATTCTCTCTTTTGAAGAATCCAGAGTTAAACAGAATATAAAGTATTACCACAGCATTGGCTACATCTGATTATATTCCCACATATCATGGCAAAAATTATTGGTACCTGAAAGGAGGAGAATAAACTGGGAAGACTTTCTTGGTTTCAGTCTGTGAAATTAATTTTATTTGTAGAAATATCCCACCAAAAAAACCTATTATATATACTATTTAAAAATGGAGACAGAAAGCACCAAAAAAAAAAAAAAAAACTTCCTCTTCTCTAAGACTATAGTATTTCTGACATCCTTAACATAATAAAAAGTATAGAAATTGCAATGGTGAAAATCTCAGTGACAAGATAATATTTATAGCACACATTTCTGACATATTAAGAACTTTTAGTTTTCATTTCCCTTTGATTCCTATGTTTGGGGCACAGATCATATGGATTCCATCTTGACGTGCAATTTCTACTGTTTCTTGTCCAAACAGCTCCTGTCATTGCCATTTTGAGTTGAATTCATCTGACACTGGATGGGTTGGACTTATGAATCCTTGGTTTTATGAATCCTTAGTCTTGGAATTGTTTACCTTTACTTTCCCCCTTTCATTCCAACTGGAGAATTATACTCAACAAATTCTTGATCTACAAATGCCATTGATTCTTGATAAGCCCTAGAGGCCATGTTAAGAGTAATACCTCTCTGGTATTTATTTACATCTTGATTTTAATTCTTCTCTGCTTTTGTTATTTCAATGCTGACAAGAATATTTTCTTCTTCCACATATTTCTGTACTTCTAGAGATAGATAGAGATCTGTAAATATATAGATTCATTTTTAAATGTTTATTCATTTTTGATAGAGAGAGCATGAGCTGGGAGGGGCAGAGAGAGAGAGAAGGACAGAAGATCCCAAAGGGGCTCTGAACTGACAACAGTGAGCAGATGCAGGACTGGAACTCATGGACTGAGATCATGACTGAGCTGAAGTCAGATGCTCAACCAAGTTCCCCTAGGAGACAGACATTTTTCTGACATTCTCCTACTCATTTCAGAGAGAAGTGGGTTTTTTTTGTTTTTCAATTTCTTAGATAGGCTCTTTCATTTTTTTCTATCCTAAGTATGGTTTGTGTTTCTTGCTGAATATGAATGTCTTCTTTTATTGTACTTTCTTTCTCTCTCATTTTCTCCCTCATTTTATGGCCCAGAAATTTATTTGTCTAAAAATTCTTCTATATATTATTTTACAGAGTTTCCCATGATTAGAAAGTAAAATCAATGCTTTTATGATCCATTACAAGAATTCATTGATCAAATGTATCTTGTCCTTTCTATCTTTCTGAATAGGACTACCTTACCCAGAAAATATTCTCTTGTTTGGAGAACATCTAATTCTTTCCATAATATTAGACATTTCTCTACCATGTAACCTCTTAGGAAAGGTAATACCTGAATATGCATATATATTAACTGTCATCTTGAAATCCATCCATTTATACTTTTTCTCTGAGTATTTTGCACTGATCTTCCTGTTCTGCCTATCTCAGATCTCATCAAATGTTCTGTAACTACCTACTATAGCTATCGTAATCTCTAAGGTTTTTTCCCCAATTGCTATTTACAATTGTAGATTTACAAGGCCAACTCCAGTCAACCAAGCCAAAAGCTGTTTTTTTGAGAAAATCAATAAGATTAATAAGTCTATAGCCAGGCTAACTAAGAAAAAGAGAAAAGCTATAAATTATTAATATCCTAAGTGAAAGGG
Source organism: Crocuta crocuta (assembly GCF_008692635.1). Taxonomy (NCBI): domain Eukaryota; kingdom Metazoa; phylum Chordata; class Mammalia; order Carnivora; family Hyaenidae; genus Crocuta; species Crocuta crocuta. The sequence continues at coordinate 17,661,989 of NW_027551558.1, forward strand.
AGTACCTGGCTATCACTACTGTTCCCAAGATGTTAAAAGTATAATAAGAGAATATGGATGAACAAGTCTTTGCCCACAAATTTAACAGAATAGGTGAAACTGACCCTTGAAATGCACAAGCTATCAAAAGTTACCCAATAAGAAATAGATAATTTGAATAGGTCTATATCCATTAAAGAAATTGAATCTATAATTAATAACCTTCCAAACAGAAAACACCAAGCACAGATGAGTTAACTGATGAATTCTACCAAATATTTAGGGGGAAAATTATGGCAATTCTCTACAGTCTCCCCCAGAAAATAGAAGCAGAAAGATACTCATTTTAAGTCCTTCTAATTCATTCTATGAGGCCAGAATTACTCTAATGTCAAAATCAAGCAAAGACATTGCAAAGTAGGAGAACAACAGACTAATACCTCTCAAACATGTGTGCATAGATATCAACAAAATATTAGTAAATCTAACAATGTATAAAAAGACTTATAAACCATGACCAAGAGGGATTTATTCCAAGTATACAAGGCTAGTCAATATATGAAATGTAATTAATATAATCCATCACATCAAGAGTCTAAAGAAGAAATATGATCATATCAAAGTTGCCCTTGCTATGCCAGTTGAAAGTCAAGCACAGAAGTGGAAAACAAAACTCCTGGCACAATATAATTCTGTAAACATTATTAAAATAAAATAATCTATGTGGTCCTTAATTGCTAATACATAAGGATTTAATTAGCATGATTTATGCATACCACAATTCCTTCTTTCCTCTGTTTTTGTTCCTCAAATCCAATTTTAGGGGCTCCATTTGAAATTTCTCTTTTCAACTTATTTTCTAAATCAATTGAAATATATAAAATGAGGCTCAGACCAATGATGAGAAGAAATCAAATTTGTTATGGATGAAAAATATTGGGGGATGTGACTTAGGCATGCATCCAGATGGATTTCTTGATATCTCCTTGAATTGAGTATTCTCCCCACTATTTTAACCATTTCCGCAAAGTTCACTTACCACACTAGAATGCAACTTTCCTGTGCATTGGCCAGTCTCAAGGAAAGAAAGAACCAACTTCTACTTACACAGATTCTTCCTTCCACACCACCGGTTAAACAGTCATAAGGCTTGCTCTGTGTGTTTCTTCCTTTCTTCCTCTCTTGCTTATTTTTGTTTTATGTTGAGAAACAATAGTATGCATATTCAGAAAAATACATAAAATTGTATAAGCTGTCACTCAAGGTCTGAAGAAATAAAATTTCCCTCATGTGGTTTAAATGAAAATCACTTAGTACTTTATTAAGTGACTAATGATTACAGAGGGGTGAAGAATTAAAGTGACAGATAAATGACATTAAGAAACCTAGGGACCAAAACATGTGGAAAGCCATTGCCAATGCTTGGGCTGAAGAAGGGAAAGAAATAGTGAAGACAAGAGCTCATGGGGAGCTGCAGCCTTGAGATGGGGCTTCCTGCTGGAAACTGTATTTATTCACAGGAGAATGAAGCCCTGGCCATAGATCCACTTTTCTCCCTTCAAGCCCTTGTGTCTCTTCCCTGCCAAGGGCTTTCTCCAATACCACACATGAGGGCTTGCTGAGGCAGGCAGGCACGACTCTGAAAGAAGTCCAGAGAGGGGAAAGGGAGCAGAGTCAAGCAGTCACAACAACACTAAACAAAATTGGGAAGTCAACTATCTTGTCCTTTGAGGAGATGATTTTGGGACCTTGCCAAAATGGCCAGCTTGAGCAAATAAAAATACAAACTGCCCAGTTAAATTTGAATTTGAGATAAACAGCAAATATATTTTAGTGTGAATATGTCCCATGCAAATTTGGCCATATACCTATATGTTTAAAAATATTTACTCCTTTATCTGAAATTTAAATTTAACTGGGCATCCTTTATTTCATCTGGCAACCCTCTACTATACTCAGTAACACATCCTTTAGGGGAGCTTTTCCTCCTTCTCTGTTTGGCTTTTCCCACAGTCTAATTCATGATCTTGGGCTCACCTCCAAGTAAATGGACACTCAAGTTATCATTTCGAGGCCTGGGTTTGGGGAAACCTTACCAAATATGAGACTAACTGATAAAGCAAATGAAGCAAAAGTAAATTGGAGGGAAAAAAAGACTTGGAGCAAAGAAAGTATCAGTTAAAACTGGATAAATTTGGTGGCTATTTTTCATATGAAATGGGAAAACAAGTTACTAATGGTCAATCCCTTAATGTGCCAGTTCTGCCTTAGTATGGGCCACAGGAGCAACAGCTCTCTGTGAAGATTACTCTGTTTTGACTAAAACTTGCTTGCAGCATCTACCAAAGTTTGACAATTAGCAAGGGTGAGATCAAGTGACTTGGGAATAGATCCCCACAAAAGAAAACTGTATGGGGAAAATAGCCCTGGAAGAGAGATAAAAATGCCAGTTGATGCCAGGGCAGAGAGATTGTGGCCATGTGCTGATTTCATTGTATGAAAGCTCATGATGGGAAGCTTTCTTGACCTCTAAATATTGCAGTTTAATTTCAATTTGCACTATTTTTTAGATGCTCTAATAAATACTCCACAGTAGTCTTTGACAGAATAAAAGGATACAGTAATAAAAAGGTGAAAAAAAGTAGCAGCAATATAAATATTAATCACATCTCTGTTTAAAGAGATATGATATTTATTCTAATACCAGAAGTACAATCAATGGTGCAGATATTATGAGTGACTAGGCAACCCAGCCACTACTGCTCATGTGGCTAGGATACACTAAAATCTGCACTTAACCAAGTTTTGTGGGTTTTTTTTAAGTTTATTTATTTATTTTGAGAGAGAGGGGAAGATCAGAGAAAGAGAGAGAGAGAGAGAGAGAGAATCCCAAGCATGCTTCACCCTGTCAGTGCAGAGCTAATGTGGGGGCTCAAACCCAGGAAACATGAGATCATGCCCCCGCAGACATCAAGACTAGATGCTTAACCAACTGAACCGCCCAGGCACCGCTGCACTGAACCAAGTTTGTTTTTAAAAAATTTTTAAACATTTTAATTTATTTTTGAGAGACAGAGTGCAAGCAAGGGAGGGCCAGGGAGAGAGAGGGAGACATAGGATCTGAAGCAGGCTCCATGTTCTGAGCTGTCAGCACAGAGCCCGATGCAGGGCCCGAACCCACCAACTGTGAGATCATGACCTGGACTGAAGTTGGATTCTTAATCAGCTGAGCCACCCAGGCGCCCCTGCATTTAACCAAGTTTTAATTGAACATGCTAATTGAAAACCTCTAGACTTACTAAAGTGCAAAACTGTGATAAAATTCAAATAGCTCAGATTCTCTGAAGGACAAGAGGATATTGGATTTTTTCATTAAAGAAATGATGCATGTAGGTATATTGATGCCTTCAAACTCTCAATATAATAGGCCTGTCTGACCAGTAAAATCAATAGCTGGTAGGCCTTGATGATTTAATATTGTGGGATAAAAAGCAATTTCTAAAGAAGAATGCATTCTTTTTTTCTAATTTTACTTATTTTTTCCCAGTTTTATAGAGATATAATTGACATACATCACTGTATAAATTTAAGTAGTATGGCATGATGGTCTGACTTACATATGGTAGGAAATAATCACCACATTAAGCTCAATTAACATTCATCATCTCACATAAATACAGTAAAAACAAGAAGGGAAGATTTTCCTTGTGATAAGAACTTTAGGATTTATTCTCTTAACTTCTATGTGTGTCCTATAGCAGTGTTAACTGTGGTTATCATGAACAGCCCATTCTGGGTTGTTGTTTTTTTTTTTAAGTTTATTTACTTATTTTTGAGAGACAGAGAGAGTGAGGGGCAGAGATCCCAAGCAGGCCCCACACTGTCAGTGGAAAGCCCAATGCAGGGCTTGAACCCACAAACTATGAGATCATGACATGAGCGAAGTCAAGAGTCAGATGTTTAGCCAACTGAGCCACCAAGGTCCCCTTGAACAGCCCATTCTTAATTGGGAGACTGTGGTGTGCAACTTGATGTTTCTGGGTTGGCAGGTAAATTGGGTCACATATAAAGGAATATTTAAAGTTTTGTATTTTTATCAGATTAAAGGTGTGAATATAAAGATCTATGTTGTTTGAAGTTTCTGGTAAAATCCAGAAGGAGAATAAAAACAGAGACATTTGGGTTCTGGGGCCCAACAATTTACTGATAAATCTACTTGCTACTTACCTTATGAAAGACAATTATCCCAGCTTTGCCTTTTCCCGTTCTGTGAGCTTCAGCATGTTACTCTCCTCTTTGTGTCTTACTTTCCTCATGTATAAAATGAAGATAATATGCTCCCCAAGGTTATTATGAATAACAAATAATAAATACATGTAAAATGTTTTGAAGAGTGACTGGTACCTAAGAAATACTCAGGAAATATCAGCAATTGGTTTGCTTTTGGGCATTAGTTAACACTGCACTTAACCATAGACGTTAAACAGTGGAAAGCAAAGATTCCAATAATATTCTGAGTGATATCAGAAACAACAACAGAAAGAGTCTGTTATGGAAGAAGCAATTCAAATAATTTCATTGATTAAATATGCAGATAATATACTTAGGAACATGAATAATGAATAAGGGTGGATCCAAAGCTATCTATTCAACCAATAGTGAAGACACAGAGGAAGCCTTATTGTGACTAAATCTCCAGACAATTTGTCTCTAGCAGTAAGGTATGAGAAGTATGGTTATAAGAATTTTATTTGGGGTAGGGTAGTTAGGGAGTTAGATATATTATATTAAAGTATAATTTACATATAATAAAGTTCACCTTTTTAAATGTATAATTCCATTGGTTTCATAAGTATATATAGATGTGTAACTATCAGATGCAATGTATAGACATATCCATCATGTAAAAAGTCAATCATTTATATCAATCTTTTTCCATTATCTTTAGTCCCTAGCAATCACTGGTCAGCTTTTCATTACTATAGATTTGCTTTTTTCAGAACTCTATGTAATATGAATTATACACAATATAGTGTTCACTTTTGGCACTTTTCATATAGCACAAAGTTTCTAAGATTCATTCATGTATTGCCTGGAAATGAGTCTGGTTTATTTATTACAGTGTTCCTTTAACTGAGGAGAAGTATATCTCAAAGACTGTAAACAATCATCCAACTAAGGTAAATATTCTCATAGACGAAATAACTAGGTCAAATCAATATGTTGCATTTGACTATGGCTTTTAACACACACAAAAACATGAGAATCTCCAATTTCCACACACACACACACACACACACACCCACAACACACACTTGACAATTGCTATATCCTTCATTACTATATCCTTCATTACTCGGTACTTCAGAAGAGAGTTGGCTAAAGTCTGTCTGAGATGGATGGCCATATAGTATTCATAAACAAAACAGTTGCTTAAGTGGACACAAAGTGTTGAAATATTGAAACTTCTGCACAGTTTCTAAGGAGAAGTGAGTGAGAAAGTCATGAATTAAATTTGAAGGAAAAATAATTGATAAAACTAGAGCCTGGGGATAAATATGTAATGGCATATGAATGTTCTGTTTTGTTTTGTTTTTTAACAAATCATTCCCTGGCTATATCTGGAGCATTATATATCATGGAGAAGGAGCACTTCAGTAAGACGGTCTCCTGCATGTAGTCAGATAAACGTGCATATGCAAATGCCCCAAGCCTGTGTTTCTTACATATTTTAGGTCTGGTTTGTGGAGAGTTAGGCATGTAGAAATTTTGATGTGATTCTCCCTCCTCCAAACGTTATCATCTGTAATATCTCACATACAGAGGAGCCTTTGAAGCCAGAAGATTGTAATCTCTGTCTTAGAGAATTTTGTTAATTTCTTTGCTTCATACCCTAAGTGTTGTGACCTTCTTCTGTATCCTGTACATTAGCTAATACTGTTTACTTAATTGTTTATGGTATTCTAGGGTCAGAGTCTATTCATACAGAGTCAGTCTAGCTCTAGTACTGATTATCTATATGATATTAGGTACATCAAATATTACTTTTTCTTAGTTTCATCATAGTAGAAATTGCACTACTACTTTCAAGATAAATTTTAATGACTATTATGACTCTTTTGTATTTGTTCCATGCTTATTAAAATATTAAAATAATCCCCTTATATCACATATATAAATAGCAACAAAACAAATATGCACAGCTTAGTGAATAATCACAAAGCAAATACCCACACAGCTACCAACTCAGGTTAAATATAAAACATTGCTAGCAATTGGAACATCTCCTCATAACCCTTTTTAATACTGTTCTGTTCTTCCTCCCACCAAGATCAAACACTGATCCTACTTTTTAATAGTATGCTATGTAAGATTTGTCCATGTTGGTCTTTTATTGCACAAAATTTTCCTAGTTGAACTTGGGTTGTTATTCATTCAGAAATTTAAAATTATTGGTTATCTTTAAAGAAATGTGCTCCTCTTTTCTTTGATACAACTTAGTCATAAAATCATCATGATTAGGTCATATACTAACATGCTTTAACATATGTAGGGCACCATCATTGAAAATGCCCCATTATTCTATGTTATTAAGAAAAAAAGAAAAAACTAAAAATATTGACTTCAGATCACGTAGAATTTTTGTTATGCATATTTAAGGATCTCTTGTAGACATATTTATACATTGATACTTTATCATATATTATTTTTGTGCATACATTAAAAAGGAAATTATAAGTGTAACAAAGTTACTGAAATGTCTCTAATTTCTTAATAGGCAGGATTTGGTGCTTCTTTTTTTTTTTTTTTCAAACTTAGGGTTAACATTGTCCATATCCAAAGGGATTTTATGCAGGATCAAGGCCTAGGTTGTCCATATATTTTCTAAGTAGAATTTCTTCAGGGACAGCGTACTGCCTGCCACTATGTTGCAAATTTAGATACTGAAACTTTATTGATCTCATAAGAAAGTGCTGAGAAAAGGCTTCAGAGAACAATCAGTATTTGGATTTTTCCATGAGTGGTCTTTACTTTTAAACTTAAAAAAAAAGTTTCAGTCTTCCAGCTAGTTTATGTACACATGTCATGCAACAGTGACTGTAATATCTGCCTCCTGATCAGGATAATTTATAAGATGCCTTCAGTTGTAAGGAGCATCCTGATTTCATAGCTTAAAAAGTGGACAAAATGCATCTAAGAACTAATGAAATATGATTTAACTATTTTTATGTATATGGAAGTAGATGATAGTCTTATTATGATTTCAGTTTATCAGATGTCCCTAACTTTAACATGTGCCATCAGATTAATTATGGTGGCTTCAGATCTATGAAATTTGTTAGCTCAAGGCTTTTGCATTCTATAAATGTTCTTAAGTATAAAACCTGAATTAAAAAATTATTTTTTATCTTAAGTGTTTAAATAGATTAATTATACACTAAAAGGTAATATAAAAAATATAAGTTTTCCAAAAGAAAACGACTTGATTTTTAGTGCTATAATCTTTCACACTTAAAAAATTTCATATTCTCACCAAGATGCATCTGTAAAATGAGGATAGTAATAATACCTACCTTGTTGATAGGATTAAGTGGAACAGTCCATGTAAAGGCTTACCTATAGTGAATATTGATGAAGCATTCATTGTGTACTGGTTGTGATTTGAACAAATTGCTTTACTGAGCTTTAAAACCATTTTGTGCAAAAGAAGGATGATATTAAAGATCATTTCTAGGTTACTATCACTGTTTCAAAACTTTTTAAAAATGATTTTAATCTTTAAGTAACTTTTGGTTTTTATGGTAGTGATTAATGCCATGGAGCCCCAAGGTTAGATATCAGAACCTAGAGGTGAGAAAAGAATGTTGTAATGCTGCAAACAATTTTTTTCTTATATTTTAGTATATGTGCTTCTGAAGTGAGCACATAATTTTTTTCTTATATAAGTTCCTTTTTTAATTCATCACACTTGTGATTTTACTTAGATTAGTCCAGTTTGGAAACAACCATTAAAACCATTTAAAAAATAATAAAAGAGCCAACGTTAGACATTGACATAGAAATATTTTGTGTTGAATTTGCATGACTGACAGCAAATTGATTGGATTTATTTAGCCCTATGTTGCTCAGCATTGTTCCTATCAGTAAGGCTTCATCGAATTTTATACTTTCTTCAAATTAGATTTGTAGTAGAAATGACAAAACAATATTGGGTTTCAGGGACACCTAAAAACTTTGGATATGTGTGCTTAAACTCAGAGATGCACTTTTGTTTAGTTTTTTAAAGAAACACTACAAAGAATCACTGATGGGCATTGAGGAGGGCAGTTGTTGGGACGAGCACTGGGTATTGAATGTAAACGATGAACCTCAGGAATTTACCTCAAAAACCAAGAACACACTTTACACACTGTATTTTAGCCAATTTGACAATAAGTTATATCTGTTTTTAAAAAGATTATAAGTGGTAGGACTTTACTAAAAAAATCATACCATATTCAGGTATGTAGCTAAAGGAGTCATTTACCTGTTCCCTACCAATTAATTAATTGAGAAGGCAGGATTTTTCCAAGTACTAAGCACACTGCCTCTTCATGATCTTTTTATGGTAATCTCTAATGCAAATACAATGTCATACTATCCATCAATTACAATCCAACTTGAGCATAGAGTAAGAGCTTAAGTGAAGATTTATGGTGTCAGAGAAGTTTGCAAAGCAAATGTAATTTTTCTGATAAGACCTCATCCTAGGCTTTCCATGTGATCTTTCTTCAAAAGTTGAACCAAAATAGATTCTTGTATTAGCAATACAGTAATATCTTTATCTAGTATCATATGTGAATAACCTGTTTTAAGACACTAATTTTCCATATAACTGAAACTTACTGTTTAAGAACTAATACCTTTAAATTTTGCATATTTTTGGAAGAGAATATTTTTGTATTGTATTACATACTTGCCTGCTTTTAAAGATATAAAATGGAATATTATTCAAACTTTCCTGAATGACTTCAGTAACTTTATTATAAAGACTTTCTCTTTTTATTTTCTGCTGTTATTAGCATTTTCTTTGATTATTGTTTGTTTGTTTCCCTCTGCTCCTCTTCTTTTTTGTCTTAGTCTAGATGCCTATGCCTAACTTTGTCAGTGTACTGTTTTTAATGAGGTATGACTTAGAAAAACAGGTTGTCACACATATTGTAGTTGTTTACTAGATTAACACAGATAATAATATGCGAACTATGAGGTATTACATGGATAATAAAAATGAACAGGATATACTACCTGAGTTAGTAATCTTTGGATGAAATTTATTTTCTACATCTTAATGTTAACATTGTTCTATTCTCCTAGGTGATATTAAATTTAATAGTTTTATCACTAAAGAACTTTTAATAAGTTAAAGAAGGAGAATAACTCAATGATTATAACTATAGTGATAAATACTATCACAGTGATGTGTCCATGGAAGAGGCTTGAATACAGAGCTTTATTTATTTAATGTTTATTTATTTATTTGTTTTTGAGAGAGAGAGAGAGAGAGAGAGCACACATGTGAATGCAAGCAAGGGAAAGGCAGAGAGAGGGGGAGATAGAGAATCCGATGTGGGTGTCAGACTCACAAACTGTGAGATCATGATCCCAGGGGAGATGAAGAGTCAGATGCTTAACTGACTGAGCCTTCCAGGCACCCCATATAGGAATTTTAAAATATGAATTAAATATACACTTGTGTTGGTATTTAGCACTTTGTTTTTTGTTTACTTAATTTTCTTGTTGCCTGTTGGCTATGTTCCAGAGTATTCAGGTTAGCAGAAAAATGACTTTTTGGATAATAGCATGTTAGTGCTTGGACTATTCAAACCAATATTTTCTCTTGTTCTGTTGTCAGAATTTGTTTTATTTTGTGTGATTCATCAATGATGTCCTGGAATTATATTCTTCTTCATCCTTGAACATAACCTTAATTATTTTTATTAAAATATATTTACAAAAATGCATGGAGGAGACTATCAAAATTAACTCATGAAACATTGAATTCTTTTTAAGCAAATAAAATTTTTCATAAGCAGAGTATAACATCACACTTTGGAGTTCTATAGAACTGCATCAATTGTTTAAAGATATACTCCCAGTTATGTGGCATCATCATTATAGTCTACTCTGAAATACCATTAATAAAAATCTTGATTTGTAATTAGCTAATAAGATACTGGCCAAGTGGATGCAATTTCACTGACTTGAAAAGTTCCTCTATTGAGTCATGCACTATGACAAGGAAACTGCAGACTTGAATATCATCTATTATAAATATATATATCATAAAATTATACTGTACATAAGCAATAATTATTTTAATAAAAACTTCAAATTATCTTCTTCATACCCATATTTTACTGTATTTTTGCCCCTTACAGCTATCCCAATATATCATTTCATTTTTTATACTACATCAAAGTACACTAAACCCAAAAATTTCAAACAGTTTATCCTACAAAATGGGCTTCTCAACAGAAACTTGTGTGAAGTGCTGGCCCAGTGCCAGCAAATTATAGTAACTCAAGTAATGATACCTAGGTGATACCTCTCTATTGGTTTTAAATCACACAGACAAATGTGTGAATTAAAAACAATAGACAGGTAGACTAAGTTGAATATTTGTTAGGTCATATATTTGGCTTTTAAAACCACACTTTTGCACATTACTTAGCAAAATTTACTTTGATTTGTCATGTTTTATTAATGATATCCCTGAATGAAATCCCTTGAAATCCTTAATATAAACAAAAATATTAAGTGTCCTGGTATAGAGCAGGCATTCTCAACAGAGTCTATATTATCCCCAAGGGGCGCCAAAATAGCTTCTGAAGGAAGGAGAGAGTCAAAAACTTCTCAAATGTTACAAAAGTCTGTGGCCTTCCAAAAGGCCACATCACATAAACAGGTTTGCAATAGATGTGTAGTATTAAACTTTCATGAGGTATTGGGTAGAAAAAGAAATGTGTAACCTGGCAAATTTAATGTGTAGGAATGATGATGAGAAAAATGTTGAGAAATATTGGTATAGAAGAAAGAGCTCTGGAAATTGTCAGCTGCTCAACTTTGTCAAAATCCTATAAAATGGAGAACAGATTGTATTTTTACATTTATTTATTAATTCAATATACATTTATTTAATGTCTACAGTGTACTATGTACTGGAAACAAAGTTTGAAATTAATAGCAAGAATCCCTACTCTTTTGGAGCTTACAATTTGGTAGGGAAGACAGAAAATGCACATAAAATCAGATACTTATGAGTGCTATAATAAAATATGTTAGAGTAATGATTCTGAATTCTTTATTGAATTAAAGTACCATTCTGTGCCAGACACAGAGCTAAATAATAATTTAACAAAATAATTTTGTTTCTACCTTCATAAAGCTTATAGTCTAATGAAGAATATAGACATTACATCCTTTAAAAAGTTTACCTTAGCACTTAAAACTATACTTAGTCCTCCACTATTCATTCTCCCCTTCTTTCTTGCCACGAAATTAATTGGGCATGTGACTACCAATTTCCCAGCCTCTTTCTTGACTAGGTGTGGTCATATAGTTACATTTTGTCCAATAGAAATGCAATGTATAGCTTCCACTATCATGGTCTGTTTTCAGCTTCTTTCTGTCCCTTTGCCTGATAGCTGGTGAAAAATTAAACTGTTTTGAATGCAAAGATAAAAAACCACATGATGAGGATTGCAGAAGTTCCACCCCAGACACAGTACCATTCACCTCTGTTCTGTTTGAAGAGTCAGAAATCAAATTCTACCTCGTTCAAGCACTGACTCTCAAGGTCATTTTTTTATATTGTTTGTTTGTTTACGACTAGCTTACCTTGCATCCTAATTGATGCCACCACATAGCTGTACATTGTGTTAAAGATTATGAAGAAGAGAACATGGTACTTGAGGGCAGATAGCAGGAGGAAACTACGTGAGATTCAGTAATGGTTGAAAGCTACTCTGAGAAAGTACACTGAAGCTGGCATTTGAAGAATAGGAGTCAGCCATGCTAAGAGATGAGGAATGGGGTATGAGGGTGAATGTGTAGAGTTCAGACAGCAGAAAGGACTACAGGCATTTTAGGAATCCCTCGATTCCTATATAGCCACAGCATGGAAATAAAGTGTCAGGTAGGTGAGGGATAATGCTGGAGAGAGACCATGGACATCTGATAAGATGTTTGCATTTACTCAAAGTGACAGTGCCAAGCAGAAGAACAGCATGAATCTTGTTGCCATTTCATAATAAAGTGATCTTAATATAAGGAGATCTCTGACTTTTGAACTGTGAAAGCAATACTAGGAAATACATTGAAATGACTCCTCAACAACAAAAAAAGTGTTGATCTTGCTTGTCTTTTGACCCTTCATAAATGCTACATTTACATCCACTTGCTGCTACATGATCCTCTCTGGGTGCTTACCTGACGTTACCAATATTTTTAACGTTGCCACTCTTTACTTACATCATTGAGTTTCAGATCGTCTTTCTGTGTTTTTCTGAATTGAATCACTCTTCAGTCAGACACTGTTTCTGTTAAATCTTTACTATAGACAACAACCAACATTTACTGAGAACACGTACGAATGAAGTGCTTGTAGAGCTACAGTCTCTTATTTTAGGGCATGTAATACCCTGTAACTATCAAAATAGGTAGAAAGCTCATTTATTTTGTTGTTATATTAGTTTTTGTTTTATTTTTTCCAGATATAAACCACATAGTAGAAAGCATTCTAATAAAATTAGTTAGAAATTTTGGACATAGTATTCCACTGTTATTATACTCCATTGGAAGGTCTTCCTAGAATGGTATCTAGGTCCTAAAGAACTCCATGGGTGAGAATATTTAATTCTATAACCCATTCAGTTTTACATTAGTTCCTTTTACTTTGACTCTGAAGATCTTTCACTTGCAAATTGATTGATTGAAGGTCCTAAACTCTCAAAAAGTATCATATTAGAACTAAGGATATTTTCTGTAGTTCACCAATCTAATTAACATGATCAGTCAGCTGAGAAAACCATCACACTAACAAGTCAATCGTTAGGGTCATTTGAGGTATTTTTAGATTAATGTCTTTAATAACACAGAAACAGTGATGTTGATCTTTAGGAAAAGGTAATAAAGCATTGTAACCAAATAAAGAATAATCCTGTCAGTTTCTCCTCTGCAGTTTGTATATGATAAATTTAATATTGAGTGTGAGCAAATTAATGTAACTTTGGCTTTTCAAAAACCCAGACTAAGTATGGTTTTTCCCGAAATCTTCTCTGCGAATTATGTTACCAGCATTACAAAATTATTTTGGTAACTGTTCTCCTAATGTTTATGTCTGTTATATGTGAGATATTTAAATAGATGCCAAATGGTACTAAAGACTGAGGTAGATGTTTAATTTTTCATTGATTTGAACTATCACTTTATTGTTTCCTATTAGTTCTGTGATTAATGTTACTACAATGTAACATGGTTACTCTTTCTATACTGAAGTGGATTTGGTGAGAGAGTTATTAGGGTAACATTCAATGGGTTGGAATGAAAGTTTTGAGATGTGCTGAGCAGCATGAGTCTGAATGTGAATAAGTTGCAAAAGCAGGGGATATAGAGACTTTCAATTGGATATTGTTAGAATTTGACTTTTTTCTCCCTCAGTCCTTCATTTAAACTTGTTGTGTATTTTGGAAAAGTCCCTATTTTTGTAGGTTCAGTGGAAGTCAATTCCTATGCTGACCGTTATCTACATTTTTTTGTAAAAACAGATTCTTGGCTCTCTAGAACAATCTTGATTTTGACCACTTGTCTAAAATTGGACTTCCTTAGTTTCTGTGGGACCCCAATATTCATCTAATTGATTATATTTGTGCTTAGTACAGTATTTAGTTTCTTGTCACCAAATCATAATGCTTCAATACATATTCAAAGTCTATAGGTTTTAATAGAAGCACAATCATTAGGAGTCTTAAGTAGGGACTAAATAAGTCAACAAGATGCTCCAGTGATTTTGCCTTTCATCTTTGTATTTTTATAATGTGTATGATATATTAATATACTGAAATATGCATAGAGTTAATAAAACTAGATACAAATAGAGGATTGCTTACTTATTTTTTGCATAAATGCATGAAATAAAATATGGCAACTTCAGGGTATAGAAAAGAAGAAATTACATCATGGGGGGAAAATGGTAGAGTAAGTTAAGAATCATTCTGTTCTCTGAAATCCTCTAACAACTATTTACTATCCCTTGTTCAGGATTTTATAGGAATTTCCTAACATTTTCCTTTACATTTTATGTTCTTGTTCTTGTGAGTCCCAAATGATGTTTCATGCCTTTTGAGAATAGGATATGTATTCTGACTTTTTCTGTTTAAGACCAAAACACTTATATGTTTTCACCACCATTTATTAACTGAATATAAGTCAGAATAGTCTGTATGCTTCAGTATTAATGACCTGAAAGTCAGGGCTCAAACAATAGAGATTTATATCTAGTCACACTATATGTCCATTGTGGGTGAGCTGTGAATTTGTTTTATGTAGATTTTGAAAAAGAGGAAAGGTGCATAGCGGAAATCTTCTGCAGGCTCTCAAACATTTTGTTCATAAGTGGTATTTGTTACTTACCCTTACATTTCTTTAGATTAATCGGGACATATGGACAAATGTGGCATCAGTGTGGGTAGGAAGATCAATCTACTCATAGCAAGGAACATAGAAGGCATGAAAATAAGAATTTTGACAAAAAGGTAATAATAACACATCACAAATGATATGAACTAAAACCAATGACTTAATTCTTGCAATTTGCAGAGTGGCTATGATGTAAATGCAAGCAGGGATGAGTGTCAAAACTTCTAACACAGTACCTGGCATGTTTGCATATCCATGATATTTTTCCTCATAAACTTGTTATTCGAAATGATTCACCTTCCTGGGCACTCAAAGCCATCTCAAGTAAAGATAATGATGATGAAGTTAGACCCCATTTCATGCACACATACCCATATTCAAACCCATTTACACACACACCCACACATATATATACATATGTATGTGATATGTGCATATGCACATACATATGTGTGCTTTTGTTTGTGCGTGTGTGTGTATTCAATACATATAATATCATCTCTTTGGTTGGTTGAGTCCTACCTGATATTAAAAATACTTAAAAATTTTTCTGAACCTATGAAATCGCTTTCCAACAGTTACAACTTGCAGTTATATGTGTTTCTAACAAATGCAGAGACTTAAACAAAAGCTCATTTTTTACTAATTCATTAAGGAGAGCAATCCCAAGAAAGTAGAAGTGAGAGGAAAGGGGAATGAAAGGAGAAAAAAATGAATATGTTCATTTATTACTAGCTGACTACTGCTTAGAATCATGCTCAAATTATGGCTTGATATCACAGAACTGCCTTCTTTGAGAATCTAAGACTACTGTTCTCCCTCAGGAAGTCTGTCCAAAAGATGGAAGGGGAATACTTTGTCCATCAGATCCCTTTCTCATTGGTCAAAGTTTTTTTCCTGCATGCGTGTCATTCACATTTTCTGGAATCTGTGCTTCAGGATCAACAGCAAAACCTCAGTAAGGGAGGTGAGAGTCACAGAATGAGATCTCAAGATGAGGTGCTGTTGAAGGTTGCTGTGTGAAGGTGGTTGCTGTGGCAGCAGTGGACCTGAGTCCACTTAGAGCTGGTTGCTATGGTGACAACTATACCAAACAGTGGCCAAAGGCCTCAACAACAGATGAGGTTAAAGAGATCTGAGATGGCATAAATAAGATCACATCATCATTATTCTCCCTGAGTAATCCTTTGAGAGCAAAGTGGGTGCTATTAACAATTAGGCCTGGGAAACAGGCATATGCCAGGGCCATGTAAGGCAGACTAGCAGGTGTGGTCACCGCCTGGATCACAGGCTTGTGATAAAAGTTGCCTTTTACAAATATTGAAAAGTGTGTAAAAACAAACAAACAAAAAACACTAAGCATGTAAAAACCAAGAATTGTGTATGTACAAAATACTGCAAAATAGGAAGTTTCCCAGAAGATGTGCCTTCAATAATGTGACAGTGGACAAGTAGGCTCACCTTTGTCTAAGGATATTGTGATTACCCAAAATAATATGAAACATCAAATTAAACTCCATATTTAGAATTCAAAAATAATAAGAGACATACACAGCTCATTCTAGTTGGAATTTTGACTTTTAATTCTCTATATTTTAAAATATGAAGAACTCTGTTGATTACATGATTATTGAATCATAACTCCTAATTTTTCTAAGTACTTCCCTAATCCCATGCTTGTTTTTCCTCACATAAAGTAATTTATCTTTATAAAATGCTTTTTTTCTTTAAACTCTGATATTGCTAACATACTTAATTACTTAAAAACAAAGAAATTTGTTGTTTAGAATAATAGTATAGAACATTTTGTGTGTTTTCATTGGTAAATATAAATTGTTGACTTATCATTCAAATGTCTAGGATACAGTAGTATCTAAGAATATTTATTTCAGAAGTAATCAAAAAGCCTAATTTGTAGTACTAACACTGTCATCACAATGTACAAGTCACTTAAGATGCCTGGGCAGCAATGTTTTGTTAATTTAAGAAAAGATTAAGACTAGATCCACTCAGCAATATGCAGAGTCATATGAGTTTTACATAAGTACTTTAGTAGCGCATGCAGGAGAACTCATAAATGGACAACAATCTAATCTATAACTCTTTACCTATTTCAGGGCTTTTACAAAAAAATTTCTATGTCATCTGTTTTACTGATAAGGTGTCTGAAAACATCTAAATTTAGAAAATATCTCACTACTAAGAACACCAGTGAACCAGGGATGCCTGAGTGGCTCAGTCAGTTAAGCATCCAACTCTTGATTTCAACCCAAGTCATGATCTCATGTCTTATGAGATCAATCTCTGCATTGGGCTCACCCTAACAGCATGGAGCCTCCTTGGGATTCTCTCTCTCTCTCTCTCTCTCAAAATAAATAAATAAATAAATAAATAAATAAATAAATAAATAAATAAATAAAGCTTTAAAAATAAATAAAACCTTTGCATTTGCAATGACGTGGAAGGAACTAGCATGTATGTTGCTAAGCAAAATAAGTCAGAGAAAGACAAATACCATATGATTTCACTCATATATGGAATTTAAGAAATTAAACTGAGAAACATGGGGGTAAAAAAGAGAGGGAGAGAGCCAAACCATAAAACTGACTCTTAACTATAGAGAACAAACTGAGGGTTGCTAGAGGGGAGGTGGGTGGAGGGATGGGTTAAATGGGTGATGAGTATTAAAGAGTGCACTTGTTGAGATGAGCCCGGAGTATGTAAGTGGTGAATCACTAAATTCTACTCCTAAAACTGATATTACACTATATGTTAACTAACAGGAATATAAATAAAAACTTGAAACAGACAAAGTCAAAAAGAAAACAAAAAAAGAGAACAAATAAAGAACTCAGCTCTGGCTTACATTGCCAAAATTTGATTTCCAATTCTCCCACTTATTAACTGTATGCTCAAGTTAATCTCTTTATGTTAAGTATCCTCATTTGAAATGGATTGGTTGTTATGAAGCTAAGATTTAAATACACAGAGTTATGGAGAGTCAACAATATTAATATTAATTTATTATTAATTAAGGAAAAACAGAGGAATTTATTTTTTCCAACATTTTAAATGTTGGAAACTTCAAGAACTAAGAAATATATCACATGAGTCTTTCCTCTTACATTTTTTTCTTTTGTTTTTTTAAATTTAAGATGTAAAACATATGGATTTGATACCCTTATATATTGCAAACTGATTATCACCATAGCACTAGCTAAACCCTCTATCACATTATATAACTACTATTACTTTTCCTATCCACCCATTAGATAATTCAGAACTTACTCATCTTATAAGTGGAAGTTTGTACTCCTTGACCAGTATGTCCTGATTTACCCCACTTCCAGCCCCTGGTAATGTTTTTTTATTAATAGAGAAAAGAATGAGATTTCCCACATAGTCAATCCTTACTATACAAATGCAAGCTTTTATTATTCTATTGTTTGGACTATATAAAACAAAGTTTTTCAATTCACATATTAAGTGTTCAATGACATTATTTCAAGAAAAAAATGCTGTTCATACTGTTCTTTCTAATAGTATATTAGTGACTCCATTAGGAGTAGCTACCAACACTGTAGAAATTTGAAATATACATTTTATCTTTATCTCCACCTCTATATCATTGTTCCAGAGTATCTCCATTTAAGATATACTGAAGGTTGCCAGAGGGGAAGAAGGTGAGAGAATGGGCAAAATGAGTGAAAAGGAGTAAGAGATACAGGCTTCCAGTTATAGAATAAATAATACATGAGAATAAAAAGTACCACATAGGGATATGTTCAAATGATTTTTTAATAGAATTCTTTGATGACATGACAGATGGTAACTACACTTGTGGTGAATATAGCATAACAGATAGACTTGTTGAATCATTATGTTGTACACTGGAAACTAATGTAACACTGTGTCAACTGTACTCAAGTAAAAAATTTACATAAATAAATAAGTCTGCAATAAAGTAAAATAAAATAATAAAGGTGTGAGAGGTAAAACTATAAGAATAGAAAAGACAGAAGAAAGGTGACATCTGTAGTTAGATTACATTTTTGCCTTCACTCATCAAAATATTTTATAATTTAAATTAAAATTGGCAGGCATTTAAGTACCATGCTGAAGTGCTTACATTTTACATAAATATATATTAATTGGTATATGCAAACCAGTTAGCTGGTTTGATCACTGGGCACATACTCTGCATTTTAAACAAAGTAAAATCTGTCACCACATATTTAGAATATGTTTTAGCTGGTTTGTGTTTGGATAGCAAGCTGCCCCAAAACATTTATTATATAGTCCATTTATCTATTCCAATTTGTACAGTATATTCCTTCTTCAATGTGTTTTAATAGCTTTTCTGTAATTCATTTACCTTGATATACCTGTAGATTTCTTCCTGTATCCTCTTTTTAATTCCACGATTTGTATCCTGTGTCATATTTCATTCTTAAGATTTTAGTATTAGGAGTGCCCGGGTAGTTCTGTTGATATAGTGTCCAACTCTTGATTTTGGCAATAATCCCAGTGTCATGGGCTCAAGCTCCATGCTCAGCATGGAATCTGCTTGGGATTCTCTTTTCCTTCTCTCTCTCCTACTCTCCCCTACTCGTTCTCTCTCTCTCTCTCTCTCTCTCTTTCTCTAATAAATAAATAAACAAATAAACAAACTGACTAAAGCATTATAATTAGTCTAAATATATATATAGGAATACCACCTCCTTTAAAATTTTCATTATTATCTTGACTCTTTTTTTTAAAACGTTTGTTTATTTCTGAGAGAAAGAGAGACAGAGTGTGAGTGGGGGAGGATCAGAGAGAGAGGGAGACACAGAATCTGAAGCAGCCTCCAGACTCTGAGCTAGCTGTCAGCACAGGGCCTGACATGGGGCTTAAACTCACGAACAGTGAGATCATGACCTTAGATGAAGTGGGACGCTTAACCGACTGAACCATTGAGGCACCCCTATCTTGGCTCTTACTTTTCCATGTAAGTTTTTGGTTAGTGTGTGAAATTCCACAAAGTAAGTATTCCCATATTCAAGCATAATTAGAAAATTTGTAGTTTGTCATTTTTATCTGAATATGTTGTTGCCATATAAGTCTTTCACGTATTTTTAAGGATTATACCTCTATAATTTTTGATGTTGTTTCCACTATGAATGGAATCTTTATTGTGTACTTGCAATTGTTACTTTTTCTAGTTGTTTATTTTCAGATACATAGAAAATTTATTATTTTTAATGTAAATCTTGCATCAAGCAGTCTAACAGACATATTAAGTCTAATTTTCTTTATATTATTCTGAGATTTTATACAGACAATAATAATTTCTACTAAATTTCATACTTTGTCTCTAATAAAGATTCTGGTCTTACTACTCTGGTCAGAATTTTAGTGCATTGAAACATATAAGTGGAACAGTGGACCTGTATTTTCTGACTGTTAATAAAAGTATCTAATGTTTCACTAATATTGTCTACATCACAGGTTAGAAAAAAAAACATTTATCATTGTAGGACATGCTTTAAAAACTTTTTTTAAGTTTATTTATTTGAGAGAGAGGGAGAGAGAGAGAGCATGAATGGGGGAAGGGCAGAGAGAGGGGGAGAGAGAGAATCCCAGGCAGGCTCCACACTCAGCACAGAGCCCAATGCAGGGCTTGATCTTACCATCCACGGGATTATGACCTGAGCCAAAATCAGGAGTTGGATGCTTAACTGACTGAGCCACCCAAGCACCCTAAGAAATACTCTTAATTTTGTTCTGAGTTTTAACATGAATGGGCACTGAACTGCATCCAGTATTTTCTACACCTGTTAAGATGATTATGGTTTTTCTTTTTCCTTAAGGGATTGAACTATATTAAGATATATTTACTTTAAGTATATTTGCATGCCTGTAACATTTTTTAAGTTTTACATATACTTTATACATTACTTGACTTTGCTATTATTTGATTTATAAATTTTCCAAATATTTGCACTAGGGAGACTGACCTCTAGTTTTCCTTTCTCTTTCTATTCTTATTATGATTATAAAAAGCCCCTTAAAGTGCTATACAGGAAGATACCTTTTCCAATTGTTGGGAACAATTTGCATAAATGAGAGATAGTGTTTCCTTGAATTTTGAATTTCTTTGAATTTCCTTCAGTCAAGTGAACCTGAGTGAATATTATCAGAACTTGGTCAGTTTATTTTGTATAAATTTTTTCCTAATTGGATTTCCTTGGTGAATGTATGTTTACTTCAATGTAATGTCTTCTTGAGAAAATTATAGCAAATTTTATTTTTCTTTTGAACTATTTCATTTAGTTTTCAAATATATTTATATACATTTATTTAGAATATTCTCTTATGATATTCTGATCTCTATTGCTCATGAATATATGTTCTCCCTCGTGGGGTTGTTTTATTTAAATGGTATGTTTTTCTTGGTCAATTACCTGTCATTTTCTCCTATGAGTCCTCAGGTTTTGGTTGATCCTTACTGGGTTTCATTGTTTCTCAAGTCATTAATCCCTACTTTTAAACTTTTATTTTACTGTATTTTTAGAATATGCCATGACATTTGCTTTCTGATTTTCTTTTTACTTGAATATATATTTCATTAATATTCACTTAATTTTTAATAACATTAAATGTTTATTTATTTATTTTGAGAGAGAAAGATTAAGTGTGAGTGGAGGAGGGGCAGAGAGAGAGAGAGGGAGAGAGGATCTATAGCAGACTCCACACTGTCAGCACAGGGCCCAACTCAGGGTCCAATCCCACAAAGTATGAGATCATGACTTGAACTAAAATCAAGAATTGGAGGCTTAAACCACTAGGCCACTCAGGGGCCCCTCATTAATGTTAACTTAATAGCTTTTCTGTTGTATGCTTCCAAGCTTAGAAATCATCTAAGTATTTCTTAGTAAAATCTAAAAGGTCTATATGAAATGTTTTTGCTGTCTTTCACTTCTAAATATTTTATAAATTCCATTACAATTTCATCTCTGATACATCAATTATTTAGTAGTCTTTTCTCAGTTTTTCCATGTTGTGATGGATGCTTATCTAAGAGGTATTCTTTTATGAAGTGAATTATAATCACATCTTTCTTGCTGTGCACATAAGACTTCTGCATTCCATATAAGAGAAACACCCCATGTTCACCGCATACCATGCATAGCTGTAAGATACATTCTACTTTTTCCCATTATAATTCAGATAAAACAGCTCTACCCTGAACTACAAACTCTAACTAAGAAATAGAGGAAGAATACTTATGATGTTTTAAACATTCTTCAACAGTATGACTGAATCATCAAACTTAAAGGGAACACTTATTTTTGCAGCCATTTTCCAATGGCTCTTTCTCAGGTATTTTCTTTTTTTTTTTTAATCAGAGAGTTTGCATTAAAACAGTAAATTCAAGTAGTATGCATATATAGGACCTTAGTAACCCAATTTATTTACTTAGC
This sequence comes from Crocuta crocuta, assembly GCF_008692635.1. NCBI lineage: Eukaryota > Metazoa > Chordata > Mammalia > Carnivora > Hyaenidae > Crocuta > Crocuta crocuta. The sequence goes on from NW_027551558.1 coordinate 17,684,110, forward strand.
CATTTTCTCAGGGATAATAACAATACCTACTTTATTGATTTATTGTATGTATTGAGTAAATATTTGAAAACATTTACCACAGTGTCTGGCACCTGGTAAGCAATAAATATTGTTTAAATAAAAAGCATATTGTTAAGTATAAATATTTAGCATTTTTCTACAAAAAGCTTGTAGTAAAATGAAGTATTTTCTTTTATAAAAAATAAGTATAATAAATAAGTATAATAAAATAGTTTTTTAATTCAAGATAGATTTTCATAGAAAAATAGACATTTTGCTTTTACTTCAGTGAAAACAGAGCTTAAAGTAATTTCTGAACCCCAGGAAACATACAACTGCCATGAAAACTGAAACACACATAGGAAAATAGCTGCATAAAATAAAACGTGTTCTTTGAACAATTTCTTATAGTCAGTCATAAGCCTTGTGGTTGAAGGTTTCCAAGTCCTACCTATGTATCATAAGCCACAGAAATGAAGCTGGCAATTCACAAGAGGAGGAGAATATTCTTTCCATAGATCAGACCAATCTCAAACTGTGCCACAGGAGTTCTGGGACTGTCTTCTTCCCTCTCTTTGTGTGAACTCCTATCCATTCCATTGGGCATGGAAAGATCTGTCTGATACAAGAACATTTGAATCCAAAATGGATGAACAGGAAACCATAATCAGAACTGGGGAGAAACAAATCAGAATTTGACAGTCTTCAAGGGTACAAGAATAATGCCAGACAACTGCAATAAGGAAAGCCAAATGGTTTTCAAGTACATCTGTTTCTAAACTCCCAAACACATATGGAAATATTCTAATGAAACTTTAAAAAGTCCTAGCTATAAATAAAATCCTAAAGCACAACTCTGAGAAAATTAATTAGAAGAATACCATAATGATATATAAAGGATATAGATGCAACTTAAAGCTTCTAGAAAAGGGAGTTAATGTAAAATCATCATTTCATTTTGAAAACTACCCTCTTTCTTAAAACACTCTGAGGTACAAATATCATCATATAAATTTTGACACCTAGTATAAAGTAGGTAGGTTGATAGTAACCATTCATGAGTCCTGTGATTTAACTGAAGAGTAATTAAGCTAGGAATTTAGATATTAGAATATTTATTAGTCCACACTCACTCTCTCTCTCCCTCCATATCTTTAAATAATGCTAAATACTGGACTTTATTTTTATTTTTTTTAATGTTTAGTTATTTTTGAGAGAGACAGAACATGAGTAGGGAAAGGTCAGAGAGAGAGAAGGAGACAGAGAATCCAAAGCAGGCTCCAGACTCTGAGCTGTCAGCACAGAGCCCAATGTGTGGCTCGAACTCACAAACAGTGAGATCATGACCTGAACTTGTGAGAGGCTTAGCCGACTGAGCCACCCAGGGGCCTCAAAACCAAAACACTGCACTTTCAATCTAATTCTGATGCTTATGAAGTATGTTGCATGGGCACAATTTCCTTACCTGTAAAATATGTAGTTCATTTTAAATAATCACTGTGATTCCTCAGTGATCCAAATTTCAAATTCCACAAAAACAGTTGGTTATATCTTAAAAATAGTGTACCCAATCGTGGTCCTATTGTACATTTCAGTTAGGCTTTTTAGATTTCCACTGAAATGCAATTATTTTTTTGAAAACTACTGTCTGGTTCTTCATCTTTGTGTATTTTATTTAAAGAGAGAAAGTAAAGTTTCAATAGATTTTAAACAACATGATGACTTCAAGATTTATGCCTCGTTATGTGAAAAGTAAGTTTAGCTATGTGTATATGATTAGAATTTTAGCCTTAGGAGAAATATATTGTGCTTAAATTTACACATGTGAGTGCCATTTAGCCTTGAAACTGAAACCAAAATAACGGTTAACTTAGAAGATTAGTTTATTGTATAGGTGAAGTGATGTTCACGAGTAGGTGATACCAGACTGATAGGGATATTCCATGGTTTATCAGGTACCCATATTGTTTTAGACTTACCTTCTATACACACACACACACACACACACACACACAGAATGGATACTAGAAAGCCAGCAGTTATATCCAGGTCCAGGTTGTAGGAAACTTATGGAAACTGAAAGCAAAGTGGATATATTGCCAAAGGAGCCTGTCTTTTTTTTGTACTTGTCTGGATGTAATCCATAAGGTCTCCTTTTATATCTTATCGGTCTGAATTCTGTGACTTGGACACATCAACTAAAATGCAGGCTGAGAATATATGTATTTTAGTTGTATTTTTATCAATAAGGAAGAAAAGGAGAGTAAATATCCATAATCAAAGATATCTTGCACTCTCTCTTTCATTTTCTTCAAATTCCCTGAAATAATAATATGCCTGTGATGGCTTATTCTGTCTTAACTTGACAAGTTATTCAATCAAATGCTGTGTAGGTGTTGTCATCAAGGTAGATACCAAGGCCATAATGTTTGACTTTAAGTAAGGGAGATTATTCTTAGGCAATGAGAGTGGATGTAAGTCAGGCAATTGAAAAGCCTTAAGAGCAGAGCTGAAGCTTGCTTTCCTGAGGAAAAAAATTTGCCTGTGTACTGCAGCTTCAGCTTATTTTGTAGAATTCCAGTGTACCCTTCCCGAGTTACAACCACTCATATGTTGGGGGAGGGGGATGGGTTGTCTGTAAATGAAAACATGAGGAAACTTCTGGGATGATGGAAATTTTCTGTATCCCAACTGTGGTAGTGGACACAGAACTCTGAATTTTCCAAAACCCATGGAACTGTATACCAAAAGATTGAATTTTTTAGTATAAAAGTTTTTAAAGGAATTAACAAGGATGAGGGGAGAATAAAAAATGGGGGACAAACTGTAACAAAGAAATCTATCTCTAATGATTAATACAACCACATTGACGGAGTAGAGAGGAGAAAAACTAAATTTGGAAAATAATACCTTGCCTCCATATTGTAAGACAAAAGGCGATAGAACCATATACAAGTACTGTGCTCTAGTTAGTATTTTGTTTAACTCACAGCTATATGGATTAGCAATCTTGATACTACTTAAGAAAATAATACAGTTGAAGAATAAATAAATAATAATGATAGCAATGGCTCCCAGTGTCCGAGAAGGAAATTACAGGTAAAGTAGAAAAACTAGGATGAAACTTGTATTTGATTGAAATTGGGGAATTAGTACAAACACACCGTTTTAAAATATATATACAGTTACATACAGACATAAATATAGATGCATGTGCACATAAATTAGCACACACACATATAATTTTTAGCTCTGTCTGCTCAGTAGGTAGAAGCAGAGGCACTCTCCTCACACCACTCTAGCTGTACTGCTCATAATTTCAGAAACTTGAAAGAGCCTCTCTTCTCGCACCCAAGAGTCTTTGAACATCCTATTATTCTGCATGGAATGTTCTTTCCTCCTGTTCTAACCTGTACTAAGTTCATTCTTCAAACGTAATTTACTTACATAGGGAAAACTTTCTTAACCACCTTGATAAAACCAAGTCTCTGTGTAATATGCTTCCTAAGTACCATTTTTTTTTCAATTTTTTCTTTATTTTTGAGAGAAAGATAGAGACAGCATGAGCAGGGGAGAGTCAGAGAGAGAGGGAGACACAGAATCTGAAACAGTCTCCAGGCTCTGAGCTGTCAGCACAGAGCCCGATGCAGGGCTCGAACCCACAAACCGTGAGATCATGCCTGAGCCGAAGCCAGACACTCAACCAAATGAGCCAAGTACCTATTTTAAACAATTTTACATTTATAATTCCCTGTCTGATAATTTGAAAAATATTCACTTTTCTTGATATCTATGACATCTGTAAGTATTGGGACCATGTCAGATTCTAGTAAGCCACTGGTACAGTGCCTGGCACAATATAAGTCATTAGTTCATGTGAGCTGAATGATTTCATTGAGCAAGTACCTGTTTCTCTTTCCATAGCACCCTCCCCATATGCATTTTCCATCCACACTGTATAAGAGAAAGTAGGATGAGGTGAATTTGTCAGCTGCCAAACTGATTTTCCATAATTGAGAACAGTCTTGAAGCAATCCATCTTATTGGCATGAACTATGTGGACTCCCAAATCCTATCTTTGGCTAATAGGCACTTCCTAGTACATTCTGTTGTACACAAGAAAGTAGATTCCATGCCATTGGCAATTCTACTTTATGCAGATCTTCCTTCTGTAATCACTTCCCTCAAATAGAGGTGGAGGCATAACAGACAGAGATTCATGGGCCATCTTTTAGATTTGAAATATAAGTTTTGGCCTCGACAGCATAATTAGCCACCTGTAAGAGCTTAGCAGGGTCTTGCCACTTCTCTGGGGTTTCATAGTCTCATTTGTGAGAATAGGTTGTTGCTTTACCCTGTCTCACAGATCTTCTTCACTACAATATTCTATGCCAGATGCTAATGAGCTGTAAGGAATTGTTAGTAAGTTATTGTCCCTCAAAACATTGTAATTAGAGTGCTATATCATTGGCTGTAAAACACTTGGGGCTTTATAAAGAAGAAGTATTCCAGTAATGCAAACTAGTTCTGTGGTTGTAAAAATTTTATTATTGTTATAAAAATGAAAGTGCTGGTTGATAGAGAATTGGTATAAATCCTAATGTTAAACAAAAATGAATTTTGAAATAAAATTATTTCAGTGATATAAAAATTTATTACTTGTTTACTTATTATTCTACCAAAAGTATCTCTCATGTTGACCATGGTTGCAACAGTATTCCCTAACGACAAAGACAGAGCCTACTCTGCCAGGTTCTATGAGAGATACTGGGAATTCTAAAACGAATGAGATTTATTTCCTACAGAAAAAAATCAGAGCCAACCCATAAGCTAATAAACATAAAATACATTGCATATGCTGATTCAAGTAGGCATAGGATCTTAGGAAAGCATGTATGAGCAGAAAATAGCACAACCTCAGGAGAAATGTGTTAAGTTCAAGAAAACCTTTCTGGAAGCATGATACCATGTTGAATTTTGAATAACAAGTCAGATTCTTATCCATAGTTTTTTTTGTTTTTTGTTTTTTTCATGTTACCAGATCTACTTGTTTACTCCTATTCATTTTGGAAAAAATGCATACATATTGGAGAATTCCCCATTCAGTTGATAATAATTACTATGAAAAGGACTCTAGAGTGCAATTTATATTCTCACTGAAGTCACAAATAATGGGCCTGCAGAATAGAATGTACAATAAGTGAAAATAGAACACATCAGTAATGAAAGAGTTAGAGAGCCCGATATCTTTACTAAAAGACAGTCATATACTAAAAGATTTCTAAGATTACTGGAGATGCCTTAAGCCACATTGGGTGAAACAAGGAAGGATTCCCAACAGAAGTAAACTAGAGGATAATAGAGACAAAGGGCAATGTGTGCAAATGCTCCTCCTATAGTGAGATGATGTCATATAACATGGTATAAGTTTTTATGAATTAATGACACAGATTTTTTATACATAACAGTAAAATGTCTCAATAATTTGTTAGTTTGTAGGGGGAAAACAGACTATAAATTAGGTACAAAAGAAGGCTTTATTCTTTTTTTAAAAAAAATGTTTATTTCTTTTTGAGAGAGAGAGACAACATGAGCATGACAGGGGCAGAAAGGGTGGGACACACAGAATCCGAAACAGGCTCCAGGCTGTGAGCTGTCATCACAGAGCCCGACATGAGGCTCGAATCCATGAACCATGAAATCATGACCTGAGCCAAAGTCAGACACTGAACTGACTGAGCCACCCAAGTGTCCCAAGAAGACTTTATTCTTAATCAAATCTCAAAAAGCCTAGTATTATCATCTTCATGGACAGAAGGGAAGAACTGGCATCAATAGTTGAATCACAGTTCTATGGCTTCTTATTTTCTTGTCCTTTGACTCTGGCTATAAGAGATGCATATATTTTAGAAGTAATTACTCGGATTTAACTCTTGAAATAATATGGAAATAATTTACTTATATTTATTTTTAATTATTTCACTAATTTCATTAATAATTTTAATTCCTCTTTATAAAAACTGGTATTAAAAATATGAAAGTAACTCAGAAAAAGAAATGGTGATAATAATAATAAATCGTGTCCATGTATCTAGCACTTAACTCACCACTACTTCCTGGGCTGAGGGGAAGGATTGCTAATTAATCATTACTTGCTGAATGCTGATAGAGTATCTAAATATTCTTCAGCATAGCAGTTTACCATCAGTTGATAATAAAGGGTACAAAAGATCAAATTAATTTGCCATTCTTAGCAAAGTTGGAGCATGGCATATACTACACAGGAAATTTCCCCTTTGCATTATAATTTTCTCCAATGACTCCAATTTAAGTACCATAAAACAAATACTTCAAGGTATCTAGTCATAGTTCTGATACTAGGCGTAGTCCTAGGGTTTACAGAACACCAAAGAAATATACATCTAGTTAGAGAGAGGCGATAACCCTAAAGGAATAATTAGAAAGAACTAAGTAGTACAAGGTATGGTATAGATTGCTAAATATATAGATATTGCTAATTTAGAAGGAATTATCATTGGCCTAAATTGATTCAGAAGGACATAAGAAAAACAGAGGTAGGTTTGGGAAGGCATTCAAATCTGAGAAATTTGTCAGAGGAGAGAAATCAATTCGTTAAGTGTCTGACTTTGGCTCAGGTCATGATCTCCCCTTCATGAGTTTGAGCCCCACATTGGGCTCTGTGCCAACAGCTCAGAACCTGGAGCCTGCTTAGATTCTGTGTCTCCCTTTCTCTTTGCCCCTCCTCCGTCACACTCTGTCTCTCTCTAGCAAATACAACATTTAAATATTTTAAAAAATTAAAATGAAAAAAATCTGAGCAACTTGTGTAAATTAAAACAAAGCCATATTCCAAAAATGAAGGGCAACGCTAAGAAATGCTTTCACTGAAGTGCAAAAACTCATTTTCAGAAGCTTTCTAGGATTGCTATTCAAGGTTAATATTCCAGTCACATTTGCAGAACCATAATGGAATGAGTCTCAAAGATTGAGTTAGAGATATAAATTAGATATAAGATTCATATCTTTTAGGGAGATCCTCTCATCAAGGCTGTGTGGAATGTTTTCCAAAAATGTCAAATTTCTATTTTTGTAAAAAGATAGCAGCATTATGCATTGTCTAAAAAATATGGTTAGGAGAATTTCAAGATCAAATTTATCAAACAGATTGCTTATTATTAAGGGAATTTATACAATAATCTCTTAATATGGAATATGATGAAGTTTAGTCTCTATTTTTGTTTAGAGAACAAGAAAAAACCACAGCCCAAATAGCAAACAATAGATAGAACTTATTAGTCAGAAACCCTAAAAGTCAGGTAAAGAATAAGAGGAAAAGGGAAAAAAATTACCCTTTTTTTTTACCCAGGTACACACCAAGTGTACCTGGCACCTTATCTGACACTTTAAATGTATAATCTTGTTTAAGTTATACATATATTTTATAGAAAGTGTAATTGAAATTTCACAATGTTTTTAGTTATATAAAATCTACTCTGGGTTTTTTTTTTTTTTTGACTCTGGATGAGGTATTTACAATTTTAAATGTAGCATCTCATGAAGTCTTTTTTTCCAAGGTGTGTTTTATTTTATTTATTTTTAAAATAAATATTGTCAAGTTAGCTAACATACAGTGTAGTCTTGGCATCAGGAGTGGAATCCTGTGATTCATCACTTAGATACAACACCCAGTGCTCAACCCAACAAGTGCCCTCCTCAATGCCCATCACTCATATTCTCCGCCCCCCTAAGCCCCCACACCCCCAACAGCACTCCATTTGTTCTCTGTATTTAAGAGACTCTTATGGTTTGCCTCCCTGTCTGTTTGTAACTTATTTTTCCTCCCCTTCTCCTATGGCCTTCTCTTAAGTTTCTGTTAAGTTTCTCAAATTCCACATATGGAATTCTCTGACTGACTTATTTCACTTAGTACAATACTCTCCAGTTCCATCCACGTTGTTGCAAATCGCAAAATTTCTTTCTTTTTCATCACCAAGTAGTATTCCGTTGTATATGTATATACATATACATACATATATGTATATATATACACCATATCTTCTTTATTCATTCATCAGTTGATGGACATTTGTGCTCTTTCCATAATTTGTCTATTGTTGACAGCACTGCTCTAAACATTGAGGTACATATGCCCCTAGTAATCAGCACTCCTATATCCTTTGGATAAATTCTGAATAGTGCTAATGCCTAGTCATAGGATAATTCTATTTTTAAATTTTTGAGGAACCTCCACACTGTTTTCCACATTGGCTGCATCAGTTTGCATTCACACCAACAGTGCAAGAGGGTTGCCCTTTCTCCACATCCTTACCAACATCTGTTGCTTCCTGAGTTGTTAATTTTAGCAACTCTGGCCGATGTGGAGTGATATTTCAATGTGGTTTTGATTTGTATTTCACTGATGATGAATGGTATTCAGCATCTTTTCATTTATCTGTTAGCTATCTGGATATCTTCTTTGGAAAAGTGTCTCTTCATGTCTTCTGCCCATTTCTTCACTGAATTTATTTATTGTTTGGGTGTTGAGTTTGGTAATTTCTTTATAGATTTTTGATACTGACTCTTTATCCAATTAGTCATTTGCAAATATCGTCTCCCATTCTGTTGACTGACTTTTAGTTTTGTTGATGGTTTCCTTTGCTCTGCAGAAGCTTTTTATCTTAATGACATACATTGGTTCATTTTTGCTTTTATTTCCCTTGCCTTCGGAAATGTGTTGAGTAAGAAGTTGATGCAGCTGAGGTCAAAGAGGTTGTTGCCTGCTTTTCTCCTCTAGGGTTTTGTTGATTTCCTGTCTCACATTTAGATCTTTCATCCATTTTGAACTTATTTTTGTGTGTGGTGTAAGAAGGTGGTCCAGTTTCATTCTTCTGCATGCTGCTTTCCAGTTCTCCAGCACCATTTGCTAAATAGACTGTCTTTTTTCCATACTCTTTCTTGTTTTGTCAAAGATTAATTGGCCATACATTTGTGGGTCCATTTCTGGGTTCTCTATTCTATTCCATTGGTCTATATGTCTTTTTTGCACCAATACTGTCTTGATGATTATAGCTTTGTAGTAAAGGCTGAAGTCCAGGATTGTGATGCCTCTGCTTTGATATTCTCTTTCAACATTACTTTGGCTATTCTTCTGTGGTTCCATACAAATTTTGGGATTGTTTGTTCTAGCTCGGTGAAGAACATTGGTGTTACTTTGATTGAGATTACATTTAATGTGTGGATTGCTTTGGGTAGTATTGACATTTTAACAATATTTTTTCTTCCAATCCATGAGTGTGAATTGTTTTTCCATTTCTTTGTATCTTCTTCCTTTTCTTTCATAAGCTTTCTATAGTTTTTGGCATACAGATCTTTTACCTCTTTGGTTAGGTGTATTCCTAGGTATTTTATTGTTCTTGGTGCAATTGTAAATGGGACTGATTCCTTCATGTCTCTTTCTGCTGTTTCATTATTGGTGTATAGAAATGCAACTGATTTCTGTTCATTGATTTTATGTCCTGTGACTTTGCTGAATTCATGTATCAGTTCTAGCAGGTTTTTGGTGGAGTCTTTTGGGTTTTCTGTGTAGAGTATCATGTCATCTGTGAAAAATTAAAGATTGACTTCTTTGACAATTTGGATGCCTTTTATTTCATTTTTCTGTCGAATTGCTGAGGCTAGGACTTGCTAGCACCACTAAACAGCAGTGGTTAGAGTGGACCTCCTGTCATGTTCCTGATTTCAGAGGAAAGGTCTAAGTTTTTCCCCATTGTGGGTGATATTAGCTGTGAATCTTTCATATATGTCTTTTATCATGTTAAAGTATGTTCCTTCTTTCCCACCTTTCTTGAGGGTTTTTATTAAGAAAGAATGCTGTATCTTGTCAAATGCTTTTTCTACATCTATTGACAGGATCATATGGTTCTTACCCTTTCTTCTATTAATGTGATTTATCACATTGATTGATTTGTGAATATCAAACCAGCCCTTCAGCCCAGGACTAAATCCCAATTGATCATGGCAAATAATTCTTTTAAAATACCATTGAATTTGATTTGCTAGTGCCCTGTTGAAAATTTTACATCCATGTTCAACAAGAATATTGGCCTGTAATTCTCCTTTTCAGTGGGGTCTTTGGTTTGGGAATCAAGGTAAAATTGACTTCACTGAATGAGTCTGGAAGTTTTCCTTCTGTTTTTATTTTTTGTAAGAGCTTGAGAAGAATACGTATTAACTCTGCTTCAAATGTCTGGTAGAATTCCCCTGGAAAGCCATCTGACCAAGGACTCATTTGTTGGGAGATCTTTGATAACTCATTCAATTTCTCACTGGTTATGGGTCTGTTCAAATTTTCTATTTCCTTTTGGGTTTTAGTAATGTGTGGGGGTCTAGGACTTTGTCCATTTCTTCTAGATTGTCCCATTTGTTGGCATATAATTTTTTATACTATTCTTTAATAATTATTTGTATTTCTGTGCTGTTGGTTGTGATCTCTCCTCTTTCATTTATGATTTTATCTATTTGGGTCCTATCCTTTTCTTTTTGAGAAGTCTGGCTTAAGGTTTATCAATTTTGTTTATTCCTTAAAAAATCAGCTCTTAGATTCATTGATCTGTTCTACTTTTCTATTCTATATTATTTATTTCTGCTCTAATGTTTATTATTTCTCTTCTTCTGCTGGCTTTGGGCTTTCTCTGCTGCTGTGTTTCTAGTTCCTTTTGGTCTGAAATTAGGTTCTATATCTGATACCTTTCTTGCTTCTTGAGATAGGCCTGGATTGCAACGTATTTTATTTTAGGACTGCCTTTGCTGCATCCCAAAGGGTTTGAATTATTGTGTTTTCATTTTCATTTCCTTCCATATATATTTAAATTTATTCTTTAATTTCCTGGTTGACCCATTAATTCTTTACTAGGCTGTTCTTTAAGCTCCATGTATTTGGCAGCTTTCCAAATTTTTTTTTGTGGTTGATTTCAAGTATTATAGTGTTGTGACATGAAAATATGCATGGTATGATATCCATCATTTTATATTTGTTGACTGGTATTTTGTGACCCAGTATGTGATCTATCTTGGAGAATGTTCCTTGTGCACTCAAGAAGAATGTGTATTCTACTGCTTTTGGTTTTTTTTTTTTTTAATGTTTGATTTATTTTTCAAAAAGAGTGATAGAGACAGCATGGGCAGAGGAGGGTCAGAGAGAGAGGGAGACACAGAATCCAAAGACAGTCTCCAGGCTCTGAGCTAGCTGTCAGCACAGAGCCCAACACGGGGCTCAAACCCACAAACCGTGAGATCATGACGTAAGCCGATGTCAGACACTCAACCGACTGAGCCACCCACGTGCCCCTATTCTGCTGCTTTTAAATGAAAAGTTCTGAATATATCTATCAAGTACATCTGGTCCAATGTGTCATTCAGAGCCATTGGTTCTCTATTGATCCTCTGCCTAGATCTGTCCATTGCTGTAAGTGAAGTAATAAAATTTTGAACAAGATGTGAATCACAGGCAAAGCACTACCTCGGCCACTAGTAAAGGAAAATTACTATCTTGGTTGCCAATGCCAGCATGTAGATAATACTTGGCAGAGAGAAGGTCTAAAGAAAAGCCACAAAAGAAATCATAAACAGGTAGCCCACTTAGAAAAAGGGTAAAGTTTGCTAACGATGGATTGGTTGAAGGTTAGATAGTATCCCTGAAACATAGTAGTTTTTGGCATTATTCACCCCTAATGCTGCATGCTACCTTTGCCATATACCTGTTATATTCTTTGGGTGACTTAATTAATCTTTCTGAATCTTAGTGTCCTTATTCATAAAATTCATAAAATAAAATTATCAGCAACCTCAAGAGCTAGGTTGAGAATTAAAGGAGGTAATTATTAAATAGCTACTAGTATAGTGTTTGACATGTAAGTGGCTCTCACATTCAGTATTCCTTCTTCTTTATGTGGTTTAACAGAAGCTAAAGTAGTATAACAGAAATATCATTATTTTTAAGGTGATACCTGAATTCTTGTCCCTGAAGAATCACTGATTTGATGTGTATCCATTTCCATGCTGTATAAGGTACTGATACTAACACTCCCCTTCTATATATCAATAGGTCATTATAGGGATTAAAATTTCAAAATATCTAGTGGAGAAGTGCTTTGAAAGTATAAAGACCTACACTGACATGCATAAATATAACAAAGTAATATTTGATTTTATAATGTCCACTTTATGATTTTGCCAGATTCATTTGATCAATAGCAAAACAAGTTGATCCTCATGCAGTCTTTCTGTTCCTTAATTCTCAGGAGCACTTCCGCATTTATATAGTTGGAACAGTTCATTCAGTTTTGTGGACAGGGCAACCCTTTCAACTAAAAAATGCAAAGAAAATAAATAGTTTCAAAAGCTTCACAACTTCATATAATTTGTTAACAATAAAGACAAAGGCCATGTACTCCCAATAGATCACCAGGTTATGGTCCCTCATATATCATCCAGCAGAGCCAGTAGTAATTTGACACATTAACTGCCCTATCTCCCCTCTTGCAGCCATGGTAGATGCTAGTTGTTCATGGTACTCTGCTGTAGTGTGAATGCAGTCTCAGAAGAATTTTACAATGCACTATTGGCAGCAACTATCCAACAACTGCAATTTACACAGCAATTTTAACTTTATGTTTTAGACCAGGCTGAAACCACTGGAGAGCTTGACAGAATCTTATGCAAGGTGCATTAGGAGTGGGAATATCAAAAAAAAGAATCAATCAACACTTTTCCCCACCTCTTTCTCTAATCAATATTCCTGAGCCAACTACATATGCTATATCACCACCCCTGGGAATAGTGTTCAGGGAGAAATATCTGATTACCAATGTGAAAGAAGTTTTGCCTAAGTGATGTTGCTCCTAGAGAGGAGACAAATAAATTATACTTGGTGTCATTACAAATGAAACTGACAATGAAATATTGTAAAGGTCTCATATCATTAGTCTTCCTACCTTTCAAACAAGATATCTCAGAAATGTCCTTGTCATTGTAGTTCAGCGTGAAAATACTTTTACAGAATGCTGTCTGTTTTTTTACTTTACTTCTCCAAGCTCCTTACTGGTGACCAGGTAGTACAGAAAGCTCCATGTGCCTTGAAATATTCTTTTACACAGCCACCATTTTGGTGAAAAGAGGAAAAATTGGGCATATATAAATGATGTCTCTATTAAATGTAAACACCTCCAAGAAAATTATATCAAATACAATCATCCATATACAACTGTGAATAAGAGACATAACCAGGCTTTGTCAGGGTAAAGGAGGGAAGCAGGAGAGCTAGATCCCAGACAGAGGGCAGTTCTCAGGGGTTGGAACATGAATAGGTACTAGGTCATGATATTAGTGATGAAATGGGTGAAAGAAATATATTACCCAATTTGATATTTTGTCCATGGCTTGGATTGCCATAAGGACATTTTATCAAATAGATGTGATAGTTATTATAAATATTAATAATGATGTCACAGATTTTTAATCAGGGCCAGAGAAATTACCCAAAGGTTATTTGCAAGTGCCACAGACTGGGTTTTATATGACATTTAGGAAAAAGGGATGCTGTGAGCACTCTAATTTTGTTCTTCCTTCTGTAATTAACCAATGCTAATGTTAAATACATGTTGCTTGTATGAACCTCTATCATTAAAGTAGTCAATAAGCAATACTAATATCCTAGATTTTCTTTGCTAAAAAAACTAATGAAATTTGCCAATATCAAATTTAGAAACACTTCCCTGATAATCAAAGTGCCTTTGAAATTGGTTAGAAAGTCCATTTGTGTGTATGTGAGTAACATGTATATTTTGCCTTGTATGCAGTTAAAGGATCACTTCCTTCTGACACATCTTTCATCTCTAAGAGTGCAGAGCTAGGGAAAGGCCAATTTTCTATTCATAAATGCAAGAATGTAACCAGGCAGAGGAATATTCAATGGGAAAACAACTCAGTCAGTGTTCTGAGACATGATACATGGGAAACATCATATAACTTATCAGAAGAATATTTCTTATGAAGTCTCAAACAGCAAGACAGTATACAAAATCAGGTTTGGAAAGAGAAAAATGTACAACAAAATTATTAATAGGAAAGAACAAATTGAGAGTTTTTATTTTTTTGATACTTTAGTCAGAGGGAAAAACAAGACTAGAGCTGAAAATACAGCTTAAACGTGCTTTAGTACACGATGAATTAATCTTCATTGTCAACTTTCCCAAGAAATTGCATAGCTGATGTGTGTCATATCTAGTTCTAGCACACTCATTAACAAAATTATGGTTTTGAACTTTACCTCATAAGCCTATCTCTTCAGACATTAATTTGAAAAACAAATATTTGGATAGTAGTGAATACATTTTTATTTTGTGTGTGGTAACATACTTCCCTATCTTCTTTCAGCATTAATAACTGAGGAGAAAGAGAATATATGATTATATCCTAAAATGATAGTCTTAGCTTGACACCATATCCTCTTTGGTGATAAAAATCTATTTTGCTACTGGGGCACCTAGGTGGCTCAGTCAAATAAACATCTAACTCTTGATGCTCTTACTGAGCTTTGGCTTAGCTCATGATCCCAGGGTCTTGAAAATGAACCTCACGTAGAGCTCTGCACTGAGCATGGAGTCTGCTTAAAATTCTCCCTCTCTCTCTCTCTCTCTCTCTCTCTGTCTCTCTGTCTCTCTGTCTCTCTCTGTCTCTTTTTCCTTTTGTCCCTCTCCGCTGCTCATGCTCTTGAAAGAAAGACATTAAGACAGACAGACAGAAAGAAAAAGAAAGAAAGAAAGAAAGAAAGAAAGAAAGAAAGAAAGAAAGAAAGAAAATAAAAAAGAAAAGAATATTTTGCTACAGAATTTGTATAGCCACAGAAATGTCTGTCATACCTCTTAGCATCTGCTTTCCTGTAGGAAAATTTAGAAATGCAAGGCTGGTTTAACATTAGAAAATAAATTGATAGGGGCACCTGGGTGGTTCAGCTGGTTAAATATCCTGACTTCAGCTCAGGTCATGACCTCATGGTTTGTATGTTCAAGCCCTGCATCAGGCTCTGTGCTGACAGCTGAGAGCCTGGAGCTTGCTTCACATTCTGTGTCTCCCTCTCTCTCTGCCCTTCCTCTCTGTTTCTCTTTCTCTCTCTCAAAATAAATAAAACATTTAAAAGTTAATTTTTTGAAAAGAATATAGATTAATGTAATTCACTATGGTGGCAGATTAATGTGAAGAATTGTGTGATAATCAAAATAAATGCATAAAAAAGTGTATAAAACTCAACATCCAATTTAACAACACACTATTTTTTGGTCATTTACTATGTGCCACTCTTCTAAGTACTGGAGATAGGCCAATGAACAAAATAGACAGTTGGAAACTCCTGTCTCCAGGAGCTTACTTTCTTGATAAGAATGAAAATTTTAAAATAAAATTCTTAGCAACTTTTGAAGAAGAAAGAATTTTCTAAACTACCTAAAAGCTATTAATGAAAAAACTACTAAAATTACAATAATTAAGTGTAAAGACTGGAAGCATTTTCTTCAAATTCAGGAAAAAGATGATGACACCCACTAACACCATTCTATTCTGTACCATCCAGAATACTCAGGCAAGTCCAGTAAAGGAAGAAGAAGAAGAAGAAGAAGAAGAGGAAGAAGAGGAAGAAGAGGAAGAAGAGGAAGAAGAGGAAGAAGAGGAAGAAGAAGAGGAAGAAGAGGAAGAAGAAGAGGAAGAAGAGGAAGAAGAGGAAGAAAAGAAGAAGAAGAGGAAGAAGAGCAAGAAGAGGAAAAAGGAGGAAGAAGAGGAAGAAGAGGAAGAAGAGGAGGAAGAAGAGGAAGAAGAGGAAGAAAAGAAGAAGAAGAGGAAGAAGAGGAAGAAGAGGAAGAAGAGGAAGAAGAAGAAGAAGAAGAAGAAAAAATAAAGAAGGAAAACTATAAAAAAGTAATAAAAGAACAAAAGCTGCCATTATTTACAGATGACATGATATGTGTAGAAAATCCAGAAGAGGGGGCACCTGGGTAGCTCAGTCAGTTAAGCATCCGACTTCGGCTCAGGTCATGATCTCACAGTTCGTGGGTTCGAGCCCCACGGTGAGCTCTGTGCTGACAGCTAGCTAGGAGCCTGAAGCCTGTTTCAGATTCTGTGTCTCCCTCTCTCTCTGACCCTCCCCTGATCACGTTCTCTCTCTCTCTCTTTCTCTCTCTCTCTCTCTCAGAAATAAATAAAAACACTAAAAACAATTTTAAAAAAAGATCGAGAAGAAACTATAGATAAGCAGCTAAAACTAACAGTTTGTTGGGTACAAAAGCAAAATATAATATTCAGTTACATTTTTTTTAAATATAAGTTTATTTTTTTATTTTGAGAGAAACAGAGAGTACATGAGCAGAGGAGGAGGAGGAGAGAGAGACAGAGAGAGAGGAAGAGAGAGCAAATCCCAAGCCGACTCCACACCAGTCAGCACAGAGTCCGACACAGGGCTTAAATCCAGAAAACCATGAGACTATGACCTAAGCCAAAATCAAGAGTCGGATACTCAACCAACTGAGCCACCCAAACACTCCTCAATTACATTTCTATACATCAACAACAAACATTTAGAAAATGAAATTTCAAACATACAATTTAAAATTGCAGCAAATATGCAAAGTAACTAGAAATAAATCTAACAAAATGTATTTAAGAATATAGAGATTATTGTACTTTTTATTAAAATATATGAGAAGACCTACATTGATGAGGATATACATCATGTTCAAGTTATCAAAGTCCTAATATTCTAAATGTTTTAATTCATCCTAAATTAACCTATAGATTCAATGCCATTCTGGTAGGAACTCAACATATTTTTTGATGAGTAGGTGAAAGGATTTCACAAGATGTTTCTAAATTTGTGTGGGAAAGAAAGAGCCAGAACTACCAAACATCCATGAAGAATAAGAACTAAATGGAATATTTGCCTTACTTAATGCTAACTATTATCATAAACTATAGTTGTTAATTTAATTAATGGGCAAATAGATCAATGTAGTTAAAGGGGTCCAACGAACTGATTCACCTATATATGAAGAGTTGTGTTTGACAGATTTGTTATTGATGATATGTGAGGTAAAAATAGATAAAGGCAGTTGATTATTTACCTATCTATCATCATCTACACTACATCACATACATATATACTACATATATATACATATATATAGCATTGGTTATGAAGCATAAAGTAGAACATTTATGCAGTCATCAATTAGACTACTTTCAAATAAAGAACTTAGTAAAAATAAAATAAGGAATTTAAGATCATGACCAATAAAAGTGAAATAAAGGAAAATAAAATAAGGAAGAAAAGGCAAGCAAAAGATCTGGGACTACAATTGCAAAATATATTACTTACCATTAACTAGAACCCAAAAATGTGAAGAATTCTGATGAATCTGTAAGAAAAAAATCATTAGAAAATGGATTAAAAATAAGTAGGAATACCACATGTTGTCAAGAATGCTAAATGAAATGAAAGTCACTACTAACTCAGCTCCATTGGAATTATTACCACAAATGTTTTAGAGTCAAAAGATTTCATGGTCCTTTCTTCAAACAAATATTATATATAATTTGCATATACATGTATGTTTATGTGTGTAGTAAACTTGGTATTCTACTTTCATATTGCTTTTAAATATTACTTTTTAAATTTCTCTGATAATTCTCCATCTTTAAATATATTGCATTTTGCATTATAGTTTTTAACAATTGTACATTGCTACCTCATAGGAACTTACCATAATTTAATTATTCAGCTAATTTTCTTTTGTTGGAAACATACTATTGTTTCTTTCATCTTATATCTACAGCTTCCAATCTATCCACTGAAGTCCATGGTAACCTAGTCTATTCCATGTGCAGTTTTAGAGGCTCATGCCAGTTCTGAGGCTGTATTAACACATAACATTAAATATAACTCATAGTGACTCACATTATAATAATAAACGTCAGATAAGTTTGGGTACCAAAGAGGTTAAAAATAACTGATATAACAACAATCCTCACTTTAAACACAACTTATTTGGGAAGAAATTCCTGATGGAATGAATATATATTGTTTTATTCCTGAGAAGATGATGATAGATGTTTATGACAAGTATGATGTTTACACACATCATTCATAGTTTTATCTATCACCTCCTTCGCCACATGGAATATCCATGTTCCCAAAAAAGCAAGAGCAAGACAAATCATCAGGGGGAGATGGAAAGTAGTTTCAACTTTTTTGAGTGAGCAATACCCTCTGGACTTTATCTTGATATATGAGAGAAAGAAGAGTGACAGTCTTGTTTTATGGAAAAATTGACGCTTCTTGGAGAAGTGCTAGATGCTATTGACTATGGAAAGGAAAGCTTATACTGGTTTGATCAGGGAAGGGTGTGAATATAGACAACTTTTGACCAGTTTAATACATTTACATTAGTAGAATTGAGTCTCTTGTTGTTCAGAATGACTTTGGGAGGCAGAAACATGACACATACAACTAAAGAGGTCAGCACTTGAAATTCTTGTTGTTTTAATGATGCTGGTTACTTCTCTTATTCAATCCTCTAAAGTTTAGATCTGTAGTATGATCCTTAGTAGATCCAAAATATTTTTTTTCCAAAATACTTAGAGCAAGGCACGCTATGGGATTAAGAATCCTTCAGCTTTTAGAAAGGAAATATAGTGCATACCGTGTATTATATAATATTCCTGGTAGCATCTATGACAGCACTCCATAATCAAATGTCATAATATTGCTGCAGTGAAACATATAGAGAGCTACCTAACCAGGAAAAATAAGGACTACAAAGAACCTCACATCTTTCATTTCATGTTTGCCGTCAAATGAATTTGCTGAAAAATTTTGTGGATTTTTTTAGTTTCTGGAGCATTTTGAATTGGAATTATAAAGCCGTATAGATCAGTGTGCTATGACATACCACATAGCACAGCACAGCATAGAGTAGTGTGAGATAATTTATATCTACTGAACAATAAATACTAGATACAATCATTGTTCAAATCTCAAATATTCCTGGTCTGTTGAAAATATTTAGATGCCATTTGGAACTTATCTTTATTTTGCATATGCTACAGGACACAGTGCAAAATGTCAGATATATTTGTCTGCCTGCTATTAAATTGAAAGTGTCTATGCTTTTTATTTAAAAATAATATATCTTTAAATGTACAAAGAAAATTTTTATTTACGGCTTTATAAAAATAAAGAAAACATGGAAAGTTATGATGTGTATTTTCACTTGTTTTCCATGCTCAGTCTCTGGGAAGTCAGAAAATACTCATGAGTACAAAATAACACAGTAGGAAACTAATAACACGTAGAAGTATGTTCTGGGGTGCCTGGGGTGGCTAAGTGGTTAAGCATCTGACTTTGGCTCAGGTCATGATCTAGCAGTCCGTGAATTCGAGTCCCACACCAGCCTCTGTGCTGACAGCCTCGAGCCTGCTTTGGATTCTGTATCTCCTTCTCTCTACTCCCCACCCCCCCACTCATGCTTTGTGTGTCTCTCTCTTTCAAAAAAAACATTTAAAAAAAGGTAGAAAAAGAGTATGTTCTATGTAATTGAGATCAACATCCTTAGGTGGAGGTCTAGAGTAGTTAGCAGCCTACATCCTATTCCAGGTGTATCTCTCTCTGGGATTAGACACTAAAACTGTTACACAAAAGACCCAGACAACTTACAAGGTTGAGTTTTCCTAAAATGCCATTTGTTACCATAAAATGTAGGGGCATCGCTTTCAGCTTCAAATGCTTTAAATTTTATCACTGAAAATTTCTTGGAAGGATAAAGCTGAAATAATAATAATAATAATAATAAAATAATAATAATAATAGTTGCTTACATTTGTTTGTCATATCTATGCATTAAATATTATTCTTCATTCTTAACTTAAAATATTTGATTTAACGTTTTCAACATGTATATATAGAAAATTATTATTATCTAAATATTACATACAAAGAAACTTGCCTAGAAAATTGAGACCTTTACTCAAGGTCATACAGATAAAAAGGAATAAACCCAGTTTGAAAAGAGGTTATGCATGGTCACAGAATCTGTGGTGTCAAACATTAGATTATTTTTGTCTCCTTACTAGGGAGCTAGCTAACCTTGGGTTCTCTTTAGTCAACATAGACTATCACCAAAGCACATACAGAATTGATCTAATTGCCCATTTTATTTCAATTACTGACTTATCATGGCATTTTACATGTGTTCATAACAGGGTTACAAGAAAATTTAAGATTTTCCTAGAATCTCTTTGTGTTCTATTTAAACCAACAAAGGGGATGAACTTAAAAAAGGTAACTGTTATAGGTGTTCAGAACAAAAAACAGGTTAATAAACTTTCATTTCTAAAGTAATAAAACAGTAGGAGGGTGAGGGTGCTGGCTATTTGCTGAGTAAATTGGACTTTCCAAAGTACTAAGGTAATCAAAACAAAATAGCTGATGAAATAAGCAGTCTTGGCAGATGTAAAGCAAATATCTCTTTCAAGATAGAAATAATCTAAAACAAGACCTCATGAAGAAAGAATAGAAATTATGGGACTTCAAAATGTGTGCTCTTCCTCTGTTAACTAATCCATGTAATACTTTAGCAGATAAGTAAACATGAGTCTTCCCAATTTGTAGTTAAGAAAACTATGAGATTCTGTGAAATTAAGTCAGTTGTTCAAACCACCAGCTTAAGTCTGTTGAGAGGCCAGAATCTCTAGGCAAATAGCACAAGCTCAAGCAATGACTAAACTCCTTTGCGTGAACAGATAGTATGGATCGGGTTTTCTCAGGGACTGAAATAAGTAACACAGTTCTGCACACACATAAAACCTAATTCCACAGTATCTTGGTGAGTGCTAGCAATAGACCTGATTACATTTTTCATTTTTAAGATAGTTTGTCACTGACCTCTCACTGTGTTTTTTTAAATGATATTTAATTAGAAAAGAATAAAATTATTTCAATAGCAAACTGCTAATTAGTGGTAGAACTGAGACCCCAGGTCCTCAAACTTCCTGCCCAGAACTCTTCCCATTTGTCTGTATGTGGAGTGTGTTCTCCAGTTCTTGCCAATTCAGTCACCATATCTTCACCTTGTAAATTCTCTTTACAGACACGAGTGAATCGTTAGTAGAGAAAATGCAGAGTAATGTAACATTTTGCACAAGTATTCCAACTTAACTGTAAAGTATTTATCCAAAATGTAAGCACAGCTCTCACTGGCTTAATATGTTTTGTTATTATTTAAAAAAAAATTTGTATTTATTTCTGAGAGAGAGACAGCATGAGCAGGGGAGGGTCAGAGAGAGAGGGAGACACAGAATCCCAAATAGGCTCCAGGCTCTGAGCTAGATGTCGGCACAGAGCCCGACACGGGGCTTGAACGCACTAACTGTGAGATCATGACCTGAGCTGAAGTCGGACGCTTAACTGACTGAGCCACCCAGGCTCATATTTTTTTTTAATTTTTTTTTAATTTTAAATAAATTCTGCATCACACGTGGTCCTCGAATTCACAAACTTGTGATTAAGAGTCTCAGGCTCTACTGACTGAGCCAGCCGGGTGCCCCTGTTTTGTTAACTGAAAAGAAAATTTTCAGTTATTTCTGCTTGCCATTAGAGAACTAAATTCAAATACAGTATTTTTTTATGTATCTGAAGGTAGATAAAAGAAAGGAAGTCCTATCAGTACAGATCTTTGCTAACGATTTGAAAGTCCCATAATAAAACACTCCAGGATAAGAATAAAATAATTTAGATTCATAAGTTGTATAAAATGTATTGGGGCGGCTGGCTGGCTCAGTGAGTACAGACTGCAACTCTCCATCTCAGGGTTTGTAAGTTCGAGCCCTGTGATGAATGTAGAGATTACTTAAAAATAAAATATTTTTTTGAAAAAGTACGAAATACATTAATAAATAATGGATAATAACAAAGAAAATAAATAGCAAGAGTTTAAAGATCATTTCATTAATTAATAAGGTTTATATTTACTGAGATTCCCCATCCAGAATCTAGATAATCCCCATGGCAGTAGATAATACAAATAAGGACACCAGTCTCCATCCCTGCTTCAGAGACACTCTCAATCCTGTAGACATCTTTGTTTAGTGCCTGCTTTGCACTAGGATCCATGGAAGATGCTTTGTATTTCATGTGCAAAAAAAGGTAAAAAAAGAAACCGCCATACTTTGATCACCGAACATGTCAAAACCTGTGATTAAAAGAGTAAAAATAAGTGATAGTTTTCAGAAAGCCAGTGAGTGTTTACCATGCCAACTGCCCCCTTGTGATGGCAACAGAGAAAGTGCCTAAAAGGAAGTACAAATGAACAGAAAAAGTCTGATAGAGGCAAAGATTGTGTAGCAGAGATAGATACAAGGTTTGAAGAAGAGGTGCGAATCTGTGGCTGTGCTGGCAACAGTCACCTAGATTAAGCAGGAATAAATTGTTATCTCATGTCCATGAAAGTCAGGCCATGTCCTGGATGTAGGAATACAAAGGAGGAAAAAGGCAAGATTTTTGCCATGAAATATAGAAGGATTTTAGGAATTACATTGTCATCACTTTTTAAATAAATCCCTTTGGTATGTGCAGACCTTGGGACAAATAAGGCGACCAGAAGAAGGCAAAAGTTGAACTTGGTTATAATCTCAGTTAGGAAAAAATGAAAGCAATGCCCAATTACCTCATGTTAGGTATGTTGAATAAATTCTGAAGTCAGTAATGAACTGTTTTACTACATTTCTCAGTGTTATCATAAATGACAAGTCCTGAAGTTAATAGTTTGAACTCTGAAATAAATTAGATCCAATTCAAACCATGACTGAGCCACTGAGGGACAACTGAATATAGGAAGTTATATACTTCTCTGAGCCTGACTTTCCAATTTGGAACATTGGGATAACAATAGTGCCCACCTCATTGGATTGTTATGAATATTATTGAAGGAAGCTCAGATAAAATGCAGAATTACATTAAGCTGGTAGTAAAGATTTAATAAACCTAAGGTATTACTGAAATTCACATTAATCAATACTTGATAATGGTTACAAGTTTGGGTTGGATTTTCTTTTACAACAAGACTCTAGATCACAGAATAAATCAACAAACAATGGTTCATTAACTAGTAGTATTATTGCCTTATTTTGAAAAGCAACTTGGAATTATTCCCATAGGGAGCTGTCTACAATATAATTCATGACCCTATTTATATTTATCAGTTTATTTAAATAGTTACATTACATAATGAAAATAGCAGTAGCCTTGAAAGCTGATGTACCTGAATTGGATTCCTAATCTCTTACTACTTTATTGACTGATTTAATTTCTTACATCTTCAGTTTCATCATTTGTAAAATGACAATTACAATAATCCCTACTTCATAGAGTTGTTGTAAAGATTATGCTGGATTAAATGAATTAGTTTTTTTAAACATTTAGAAGAACGGAGCATAGTAAGTGTTAGGTAAGTGGTTGTCAGGTAAATTATGCCAAACACTACGTTTATGCAGTCTTTACTCAATAGAAGAGCAAAAGCAGGGAGGATAGAAAGTGAGAAACAGAATACACAAAGAAAGAGAGACAGAGAGTAGTGGAGGGAGAAAGAGAGAGAACTAAGAACCAAGAGAACACAATTCAGGAAATATGATGTTAAGTTTTCATCAATGCAATCACTATCTTAAGATTCCTGTTCCTGCTGTTTAGGATGGTAAAGATAGCAGGTAAGGGGTTATACCAATAAATTATCTAGTTTAGAGATAATGCTATTGTCTTCTACTTTGGTAGGTAGATAAAATTTGGCTATGACAATTCACTTTATTAGACTCAGCCAGGTAATTCGAGCATAATACTCAAGACCATTTGGTATAGGATGTAGAATTCACCAGGTCTTCTTCTGCAAGATCACATAGAAGTCAAACACTAGAAGAATGACAAAAATTGGAGTTGCAAAGATAACTACTTCCAATATAATTGTGTATCTGGCTTACATGGGTAAGAATACACTTTATGGACTGTGCGTACCTTCAGTTTTAGAGAAGTTTGTATTTTCTTGAAGTAAGTTGAAAGTTCAGGTAATAAACATTGAAAAATGTTAGCATTTTCTTCCTCCTCACTTACCTTCATGACCTAATTTAAATTCAAAAATTATTGAGGCATGCAAGAGGAGCCATTATTTAGCATGTGGGACTAGAAAATGAAATAGTAGTATCCCTGTTATATGAGAAAATGAAATAAATCCGGATTGCTTTGCATTTATAAAGCAGCAATGAGCTAAAAATCTCACAGTCAGATTCACATAGAGATATTTCTGCAAAAATATTTTAAACCACTCTTTTTGGTAAGAAGTCACTTTGGGGAATACTTTTAGCTTTTCTAACTTCTTTACAACAAAGTCACTTTCTCTATCCCCTTCCCCCACCAACCCCCCCTCTCACTTTTTTTTATTCATATGACAAATTCTAACATGACCTACTGACTTTTCAATCCTCCCCTGAATAGCAAGAGTTTGGTGAAGTGTATCATCTTAGACTTAAACCCCATGATTCTTTATACATTTCAAAAGGAATATATCAGTGGCTATTTCAGAGGAAGAATATAATTATCTGGAATTTGACAGAGATATTCTATTTAAAAGACTTTCTCAACAATGAACAAAATGTAGAGTTTCAAAGACAAATAACTTGCATCCAAATGATGGCATGAAACAATTTTCTAGTCCAAATCTACCCTAGGTTTATTGCAGAAAACAAAAAAACTTATTACCAGCTCTGTTCTTTTAGTCGACTTTTCCAGCAAATTGAAAAGAAAAGCAAAACAAGAAACAGTAGCAACATGTGTTTACTGGATATAGGGTCATGAGGGTATGTGCACTTAAACATGACATTGCATTCATCAGCCCTGCAACCCCTCCAGAAGCCTTGGAAAGTGTCAGAGCATATATTTGGCATGTATATGCATCTTCTCCAAGATCTTGCTAAACCTCTACCCATACTGATTCCTTGCATGACTGAAGCATTCCCCAGGAATAGCAATATCATACATTAATGTGATCACTTTTCTATATAAACACACCACTATTAAACCAACATAACAGCTGGTGTCACTTTTCATAGTTGGATGTGGTGGGTTAAACAATTCTTATTCTCTATGCAGACTTATTTTTTATCAAAAGCATATATATTTGAGACAACACATTGCACCAAATAAGCTCATCACCATCTATGAATCTTTCTTATTTATAGACAACTCTATAGGTAGCACACAGGTCCAACTATTCAATGATATACGTGTATATATATATATATGTGTGTGTGTGTGTGTGTGTGTGTGTATATGTATATATATTCACCAATACATACACACAGACACACAGCAGGCACACACATACACATACACATAATACGCAGATATATGCTCTTTGCTTTCTCTCTTCCCACTGCTAATGTGCTGATTCCAACTTTCAGCATCTTTCTTTCTTTGGGTCAGTAGACTACTAGGTGATAGTTGGCCCCAGGACATTCTCTAGCTAGTCAATACTCTATATCTCTACTAAAGTTAGCTTTCTAGAACACAATATTTATAAATATTTTAAAATTCTTTTTTAATTTGAGTATAGTTTACACACAATGTTACATTAGTTTCAAGTGTACAATATAGTGTACATATAATTCTTCTCTATGCTTTATGCTATGTTCACCACAAGTATAGTACCAGCTGTCACCATACAACACTGCTACAATATCATTTACTATATTCCCTGTGCTGTGCCTTTTATTCCCTTATTCATTCCATAACTGGAAGCATGAACTTCCTACTCCCC
The DNA here is from genome assembly GCF_008692635.1 of Crocuta crocuta. Classification (NCBI taxonomy): domain Eukaryota; kingdom Metazoa; phylum Chordata; class Mammalia; order Carnivora; family Hyaenidae; genus Crocuta; species Crocuta crocuta. The sequence goes on from NW_027551558.1 coordinate 17,710,029, forward strand.
TTCATCCATTTTGCTCATTCCCCAAACCTTCCCTCTGGGAATCATCAGTTTGATCTTGTTCATATTTATAGGTCTGACTCTGCTGTTTGTTTGTTTATTCATATGTTTGTTTAGCTTCCATATATGAGGCATGTTTTAATGATACTTCTTTGGTTATAAGATAAATCATCAACTTCCTAACGGATAGAGCATACAAAATTCCTCGTAATTAGCTTCTAGATTCTATGTTCAGCATTTCATGCCCTCCTTGACCATCTATATGCAGTATTCTCCAACTGCAGCAAACTGCTTACTCTTCCTCATATATACCCAGTTCTTTTGAGCCTGCAAAGTTTAACAAAAATTGTGCATTCCCTCTAGAAAGATTTGCTCATGAAAACTGTTATCAGGTATTATTTTCCGAGCTTATATATCACCTCTTCTGACATATATATATATATATATATGAAATTTTCTGCAGTGTCTTTTCCAGACCCTGGCATATTAAATTTCCCCATAAGAACTCATATATTTTTTAAAATTTTATAGCATGTTTCATATTATATTGTAATCAAGTGTGCCCTTGAAATTTCTGTCAAAAAGGTGGGTTTGTGGGAGAGACAGTTAATTGTTCTAAACCATAGCTGCATTGACTGTTTCTGGTCTGGGTACACAATATCTATAATAAACAAAACAAAAATACCATTCTTTATTCACATTGGCATTTATTTATTCTAACACTGAGATGAGCAATTGTATCTTCTTTTTCAAATTTTGAATGCTTTTAGTCTTCAGTGACTTTACTAGCAGGATTTGGTAAAAGATCAAATTGAAAATGAAGCTTCACAAAGAATTCAGCTTTGAAAATTTTTCTAAATTCTTAATAAGACTCTTAAAGTTGTTCAAAATGACCTTTAGATCATATTAAAATATTGTCAGATTTTACAGCTGAAAATCTTGGGTGAGGGCTGGTTGGCTATTCTCTTTTGTATAGTACCTGGTTCTACAAGGGAACCCTGTGGATATCTAACAAACATTATTTCAAGATAATGAATATATAAGGAAACACTATAGCATGGGAGATTTGTAATCTTACCGTGTCCTAGGTCAGAGTGGTTTTTTATGTTTGTATTTTGTTTTTAATTTTTTTAATGTTTATTTTTGAGAGAGAGAAGAGAAGAGAGAGGAGAGGAGAGGAGAGGAGAGGAGAAGAGAGAAAGAAGAGAAGAGAAAAGAGAAGAGAAGAGAAGAGAAGAGAAGAGAAGAGAAGAGAAGAGAAGAGAAGAGAAGAGAAGAGAAGAGAAAGGAGGGAAGAGAAGTGAGTAAGGAAGAAGCAGAAAGAAAGGGAGATACAAAATCTGAAGCAGGCTCCAGGCTCCAAGCTATCAGCACAGAGCCAGACACAGGGCTTAAATCCACAAACTGGGAGATCATGACCAGAGCCGAAGTTGGACACTTAACTGACTGAGCCATCCAGCTACCCCCCTAAGTCAGAGTTTTTTGAACAGCACAATGAAACTGCTGCTTGACTGCAATATTAGTGACAGCCCAATGAAACATGTTTTAGGTATTAATGCTCAAATTATAAAGTGAAATTCAATAAACTTGCTCTTTGATACATTTTCTCAAAAGTGCAGTTATAATAATCATTCCCTAATGGCTACGGTTCTGTTTAGGTGCTTGCTGCACAGTCTAGTCCATGGTCCAGCAGCTTTACCAGAATCACCTGAGAGTTCATTAGAACTGTAAGGTTTTAGGTCTTACCCCAGACCTGCTGAATAAGAATCTGAATTTTTAACAGGATCTTCAGTTGATACAAATGCACACTGAAGTTTAAGACGCACTGATATAAACTATCACCAAGCATAATTTTCTGGATTCTGTTAGTTTGAAACTACCTAAGGCTATAAGGCTTACAATGTAATACTAAATATTAAATTATTCAATAATAACATGCTAAGAAAAAGTGTTTATTTCCTAATTCTGTGGTGGTTTTTGACAACCAAATCATAATTACCTTAATACCCTCCTCTTAAGAGTCAAATAATTTTATCTCTAGCTTTCTTTGGATCCTATTTCCTACTTGCATTACAGTTTTCTATGTACAAGCCTTCTTTACTAAACAATACTTTGAAGTACTTGAATATAGGGACTTATTTTATACTTCATAGGACCCAAAATAGTAGACTCTCCAACATTCAGAATTTATAATTAATATTGTAGATCTCTGATTTATTGGAAAAATAAATACTAATTTATTTGTTATCTTAGGATATATATTTTAGACATTATGTGTCACTTTTAATATCATTTGATATGTTACACATAGTCTATTAAATTCTCATAAATGCTTGCTAAATATATATAAATATCATTTACAATTTTAGTAATTCCATTCATGCATATAATCAAAAAAATTATCTACTGTATGCCAAATCATATTCAATGTGCTTGGGAAATGGCAGTGAACAAGATAGACCAAAGATTATTATGGAGCTTACATTTTAGTGGGGAAAACAGAAAAACAAATAACTATATGGTAAATGATACAGCGGTATTTGCTCTGAAGAAAAATAAAGCAGTAAGGGTGATAGGGGATGCAGAGAAAATAGGAAAGGGTAGGGGCTGAATGTTGCTTCTTTGAACTTTATAGGGCCCAGAATCTAGTCATGAAGATTACCATTAGATGCTTGAGATTTTTCAGGTGATGATCTAAATGGGGATAAAGGACATAAAGTGATTAGTCTTGATGGTCTCAATGCAGATAATGATAGCAAACCCATGCATTTTTGGAGGGTGGAGAAAGAGAATAGGATTCTTCCAAGATGTCAGAGTTCTGGTACCCTGTTTTCACTCTTTTTTTTTTTTTTTATTAAATGTTTTATTTATTTCTAGGAGAGAGAGAGAGAGAGAGACAGCGTGAGCAGGGGAGGGTCAGAGAGAGAGGGAGTCACAGACTGAAACAGGCTCCAGGCTCTGAGCTGGCAGTCAGTACAGAGCCCGACGTGGGGCCCGAACCCACGAACCGCGAGATCATGACCTAAGCGAAAGTCGGACGCTTAACCGACTAAGCCACCCGGGCGCCCCGCTGTTTTCACTCTTGAGGATGATGACAGGGAAGCAGGAATGGGCTAACTTATCAGAAGCACATTGATTTCTTGGGTCTCTACTTGAATCATATTTCTAAAACCATTGTCTTTTCTATATCTCATTTTAACCTTACTTAAAAACATGATTCAGATATCATTTTCCTTAATTTGTATTGAAGAAACCAAAGACAGAAATTTAATTAACTTATCTTTAGCTGGTGACACACATTTGCTAACACCAAAGCAAGCTTCAGACTCCAATGTCTACACTGAAATAAAATCTATGTTATCCACCTAGAATCTGTCCTCAAACCTACCACTAATCCATATCAATAAAGCATAAACAATGTAGGAAATCCTTTCTGCTGCCATAGTCCTCAAACCAAAATCTTTTCAGGACCACCTTCCAAGTTTTGCAAGTCTATTGGTCAGAAAACCATCATGATTCACTATCCCCACTCTCAAAAGCCTTTCTCGGCTTTTAAAACCAAACCCCATTTTATTAGGCAAGAATGTAAGGCAAAGGGACAGTGATGAATTACAATAGAAATCAATTGTCAATAGAGAATTTCAGGTTATCTGGAGTGTAGTAATTGACATACCCCCTATACATCTATACCCTCATGCTATAAATAAGTCGTGACTTCTTCCCAGTGGCTTAGCTTCAAGGCAGTCAGGCCAAGTGAGATGCTAAGTGGAAGTGACAGGTAGGCTAACAGTGTCACAAAGTAAGCATCTTGCCTCAGTATTTCCAAATGGAGCACTTCTTCCCAAGAATACCAACTTCTTCACGTGAAGTAGAAGAAATCTCATCCTCCTTGTACCTCTGCTCACATATCAAACATTTAAAATAGCCCAAAATGATGAGAGCCCCAGAACATTCTTGAAACTGAATGAATACTAGGTGGCAAATCTTCCCCTTACATATTCTCCAGGGAAAATGCTCTGCCTCTGCCCTCTTTAGCACTGTACTGTGAGGGCTATTCTCAAGTATTATCTTATGTAATGACTCTGATAACTCAAGACACAATGAGTGCCTGCCTTGCTTACAAATAGTTTAACTGCACAATTAATAGGTAATGTGGGTTATCACCTCTGGACACTACTGAACAGTAATGGATTATCTGACTCTCCAGCTCCCACTCCTACTGAAATCATTCTCAGTTGGGAAACTATGTGATTACTAGTCCCCTGAGAACTTCAGCATTATTCCATGAAAAATATGTAAGGGCCAGATTATATTTAAATAACATTTAACCCTCCCTAATTATTTCCAATGTTTTAATTTATGATTGAATGCGTCATAATCATTTGTACTCTACTTTTCATTTCATCAGAAAATACTTGGGGAAACTAGAGAGGAAAAAAATCATGATCTGTGTAAATTGCATTTTATTAGATGTATAAAAACATCTACTTTGATTTCTGCCAGGCCTTTAGAACAAGATTATCTGCCTGTCTATCTGTCATCTATCTATCTGTCTATCTATCTATCTGTCTGTCCGTCCATCTGTCCGTCTGTCCATCATCTATCTATCATCTATCTATCTATCTATCTATCTATCTGTCATCTTGTTATATCATGGGATTAATAAAGCAAAGAAATAAAATTACTGAGGAAATACTAAGTCCCAGGCATTTTTGCCTGCAACAATATATTATATATTGATTCAGCAATTCTATATAGTGAGATTACCCCAATTTCATGGAAGAAGTTGTTTTAGATTAGCTGTCTGACAAACCCAGAACTGTTATCTGATTTCAAGACTTTCTAATTCATATGGTTATGTCCTTTCTTCCATATGATGATGCCACGGGGTCAGGAATTGGAGAGAAATCTAGACTTAGGTAAGGGAAGTGTTTTTATTTCTAAGTTGGTAGTCCCTGAAGAAAGAAGTTATCACTTCTTATCATTCTGCATTGAACATCAGAGAATAAAAAGATCACAACAGAATAACATAAAAGATCTCTGGCTATGGTCAAGGTAGCACCTGAGCAAGTCAGTTAAGCACCTGACATTGGCTTAGGTCACAATCTTGTGGTTTGTGAGTTTGAGCCCCAGATAGGGCTCTATGCTGACAGCTCAGAGCTTGGAGCCTGCTTTTGATTCTGTGTCTCCCTCTCTCTCTGATCTCCTCCTGCTCATGCTGTCTCAAAATTAATAAGCACTAAAAAAATTTTTAATAATAAAAAAATTAAAAGATGGCATCTAAGCCAGATGAACTCATTATTGGCCTCCATATCTTTCCTCTTCGTTTCTGAGGTTGTCTCTAATCTTAACAAAGTATAAGACAGTCTATATCTTTGCGTCCTTTGCTTTACACTTTTACTTCTTCTACATGATAGTATAATTGATATAAAGATTAATTATTTTGCTTCAGTTATTTCAGAGATAGATTTCCTTCTGGTGATTTACAAACTGATAGGATCATAAACCAAAAATCAAAGTAGTGCCTTCAGATTTTAGATTTTCCCTTTTTACCCTCAAATTTACTGTTATGATTGACAAATAAAAATTATATTAATTTAGCTTGTACAACATGATCAAGTTGTAGAATATGATGATTTAATATATACATAAATGTTGTAAAATAGTTACCCCAGTCAGGCTAATTAACACTGGCATCAGCCCACATAATTACTTTTGCATGTGTGAGTGTGTAGTGAAAAAAATTAGCATTTACTAACTTAGCAAATTTCAAGTGTACAATACAGTATGGTTAACTATTATCACCATGCTGTATGTTATATCCTGAGAACTTATTCCTCTTATAAATGACAGTTTGTATCCTTTGACCAGCATCTCCCCATTTCCTCTACCCTCAGCCCCTGGCAACCTCCATTCTTCTTATTCAACCTCTGGTATCACAATCAATTCCACAACTTTTTCTTTTCAGAGTTAAAAATTCAAATTAGTGCTGCCTTCTTGCATAAGGATAAAAATTAAATAAATGAACAAATTGTCCTTGTTCATTGGAGTTATTACCAATAATACGTTGCTAAAATTAGAGTTTGGAAGATTATCTTCTTTCCTTTAGGAATGAAGTCACGGAGAAAGGATGTGAATACAATCTAGCTATGAATATATTTTATTAAAAGGTTGATTAATATAGCCACAAATTAAATTATATGTTATAAGATTCAGAAAGTGAAAAAGACATTAGAGATTGCATAGTCCATGATTTATTTAAAAGGAAAAAGAGACTGAGGCCACTTGTGAGATTCATCCAACATCATGTATATACAAGAGGTAACTTCTGGCCCACAGCTTCTGAACTTCTGGCCCACAGCTCTTAAAACATTGACTTTCTTCCTTCTCCCCGACCCCATTTTCTTGACTCACAGATATAACAGAAAAGCACATTTTAATTTTGTTTTTACTTCTTATCATCATGGACCTAAAAATACCAGAGGCGGCAAGGTGACTTACAGTCAATTTGCTCAACTAGGATACATGCCTTGATTTTCAGTGAATTGTGAAGACATCCTGCAGTCAGACACCTGCAGGCAATCAACCACATGTTTTACCTGCTGTACCTCACAACGCCAGTTCGTGGCATGCACATAAGAGTAGCAGTCATCCATTGTGGTGGGCAGCAAAGAACACCTCAGCAGGAAGAGTGACTCAGGAAGGGTTGGGCCACCCTTGGGTCTCAACTTTGCCCTGTCAGAAATAAGGTGGTTTCATCAGAATCAAGGCCTTGATGCTCATTCATTTTCCTGATCTTTGCCAGCTGACCGAGATTGCCACTACTGAGTGTGGACAGGAAAGTTAAAACCCAAGTTCTTAAATCCATCCTAGATTTGAAATCTGATTTGTCCAGCACTGAAACACTGCCTAATATAACCTTTGTATGATGGGAAGCTTTTGAAAATGTGTTTATCTTTTGAATCTACTAGGTTATTTTCTACAAATGTATTGCCTTAGGTAGAAAAGAAATGTTTCTGAAATTTTAGCTAGATATAGCAAATGCAGTGATTCTGAAACACAATGATCTTTTTTCTTCTTTGGTGCCAAATTTTGTCTACCTATTTTTATCATACAATATTGTGGTTTTCAAAAAAAATTTTAATGCTTTATTTATTTCTGAAAGAGACACTGTGAGCAGGGGAGGGTCAGAAAGAGAGGGAGACACAGAATCTGAAGCGGGTTCCAGGCTCTGAGCTAGCTGTCAGCACAGAACGCGACGCGGGACTCGAATCCATGAACTGTGTGATCATGACCTGAGCGGAAGTTGGGCGCTTAACCGACTGAGCCACCCAGGCGCCCCCGTATCAGGTTTTAAAGAGTAGTACAATAAAATATAATTTCCCATAATTGGAACTAGTATTATTTTTAATTTTCCTTTTTAATATAAAAATATTGTTTAAAAAAGAATACATGTTCAGTGCAGGAAATAATCATAAGGCTTGCCTTGGTGACTCAAAAAGTTAAGTGGCTGATTCTTCATCTCGGCTTAGGGCATGATCTCATGGTTTGTGGGACTGAGCCTCACATTGGTTCTGAGCTAACGCTGCAGAGCCTGCATGGGATTCTCTCTCTCCCTCTCTTGCTCTGCCCCTCTCCTGCTCCTGCTCTCTCTCTCTCAAGATAAATAAATAAACCCTTTTTAAAAAAAAAAATGCACGAAAGGAAGAAATCATCTAAACATACAACTCACTCATAATGGCTTTGAAAATATTTTTATATATCTTTGTGCATATGTGTGTATGTGAGCCTTTCTCTTAAAAAAGTGGAAATATCATTACAAAATCTTCCTTTCTTCATTTCTTCATTTATAGTGATTATTTTCTCACATTTAAGGCTATACTTTTATGGTATTTTAAAATTTTTAATGTGTATCTATTTTTGAGAGAGAGACAGAGTGTAAGCAGGATAGGGGCAGAGAGAGACACACAGAATTTGAGCAGGATCCAGGCTCTGAAATGTCAGCACAGAGCCTGATGAAAGGCTCAAACTCACAAACTGTGAGACCACGACCTGAGCTGAAGTCAGACGCTTAACCGACTAAGCCACCCAGGTGCTGCATACTTTTATGGCATTTTCAAGAATATTTTATAATGTGTTCTATTAAAGTGCAATTTTAGATCTATTTTAGAAATTTCCTGTTCTTGGATGTTTAGGTTGTTTCTGATTTTTGCTATTATAGATAATGCTTCTTGAATATTATATTTATCTCTTACAGCTCAGAATAAATTACTATGAATGAGTGGTAAGTCAAAGTGTATACTCACTTTCATCTTCAACAATTTTATACCATCTTATGCTTCTACTATTCAAGGGCTCTTGTTTATTTGTTCATTTCACTAATGTTTAATAGGTGCCCACTCTGAGCCAGGCACAAGCTCGGGGAAGGGTAAGTGAGTGAGGAAATTAGACACAATATCAGACCTGTAGATGGAAGTACAGTCTAATAGAGGAGATAGGTGGTTAATCAAATAATTATATCCTAATATATACCATGAAATCAGAGGAAGGCTGTATAAGAACATTTAGCAGAGACACTTAATTTAGAGACAAAATATGTTCCCCTGAGGTGATACTCAAACCAATGTCTGAAAGATAAATAAAAGGATGGATTAATTAGTTTAAGTGAGAAAGGGCTACAGGAGGAAGAGTTCCAGGGACAGGAAGCATTCAGACTTTTGCCAAGACTTAGAGAGTTTATATCAGAAAAAGTGACAATCTTCTTAATTGTAAAATTAGCATTTTTTCAACACTCAGAGAACTGAAGGACTGGGAAAAAATTAAGTCAGTTATAAAGAAGGAAACTGCCTTATCTTTGTATTATGCATACATATTTAATCCCACTATGACATACACAACTTTTTCTTTTTTGTATGTTTCTTTGATTCTTGGTGCAACATGTGTTGGCACATACTTTCAAGTAGCTATCCACACTTGATGGTAGATTTGCACCAACAGTCTATTGTGTTGTGATGGAAAGAAACTAAGCTCCTGCCAAGGATCTTGGGTTCTGTCTCAAGTCATCTTTCAACAGTGTGAAATTTTGGGTGTGAGTTTGACATTTGAGCTCCTAATTAAAGAAAAATTAATATCATGCCTCACCTATTGCCAGGATTATATTACATTAGCTAATTCATTCTACAGGGATTTAGCAATTATTTTGGCATTTACTTTGCTAGTCTCATGGGAATGTGCATACATTAAAACAAAACCATACATTTGAGAAACATGGTGAACACTTTAAATAATCATTTGTATCAAAGTTTGGTGAGATCTATATGAGAGATATAATCTAGAAGATGAGGGAGTACAGATGAGATGTACTTAGATCAGACAGTGAAAGGAATTGAAACTTTTTTAGACAAGCTGATGCCGTGGCTGAATACTCCAAAAAGGGCTGGAGATAGTCTCTTGAAGAGTAATGGATTAGGTGTCTCTAGCCAACATCCTGATATAAGAAATAACATACTGTTTTAGAATTGCAAATAAATTCCTATCGGTAGAGAGGAGCTACACACTGTGTGAAGAGACTGAAGAGCTTTGGAGGTTTTTACATGACAGGTAGATAGTTTGGACTCCAAATGCTACAGAGAGTTACTAAAGATTTTTAGCTAAGTCACACAACCAGAAGGACAGAAGAGATAAAGTGATTTTCAAAAGCAAAAAAAAAGAGCACAGCTATAAGATGTTAATGTTTTAGTCACCAAATTGGAAATGTTGAAGAGCATCCAGGAAAATAAAAAACTGACTCTAGAAAAATAAGAAAATCTGTAATATAAATAGCAATGTTTTGATCATTATATTCAAACAGAACACTTCCAAAATTGTGCAAATTCTGACAACACCTTGGTTACTCAGTCAGTTGATCATCCAACTCTTGATTTTGGCTCAGGTCATGATCTGAGGTTTGTGGGATCAAGTCCACACTCAGTGTGGAGCCTGCTTAAGTTTCTCTCTCCTTCTCTCTCTCCCTCTCTCTCCCCTCCTCAGACCCTCTCCCCTGCTTATGCACACACTCTCTTTCTCTCTTTCAAATAAAATTTTAAAAAATAATAATAAAAATAAAATTGTTTGGCAAATTCTAAATTACTTATGGAAAAAATAAAGAATCAAGAATATTCAGGAAAACTCTGAAAAATAAGTCACAATAATTTTTAAAACTATGGTACAGATACATGATTACATATGTAGGCCAAAGGAATAGAAGAGCAAGACTGGGGATAATCCAAACGCATGTAGAAATTTTATATACAAGAAGAAATATCTCAAATCAGTGGAATTATGGACTTGTGAAAAAATGATTTGGAGTCAGCTGGTTAGAAAATTTAAATTTCTATCTTGAACATGTATAAACTCCAAATTAACAAAGATTCAAGTGGAAAAAGTAAAACCATGCATGTGCTTGAGGAAAATGAGTGAATCATTTATAACCTTGCAGTAGGGAAAGATGTTCTAGTTATAATCCCAAACCTAAACACCATAATAAGAAATATAAACTGAAAAATCAACCATAAGTAGATATTTTAAAGTCACACCTGCATGGCAAAAACTGTCACTACAGGCAAAATAAGAATAAACACTTTGAAAATTTTTCATGTTAAAAAAATTATATCACGGGGCGCCTGGGTGGCTTAGTCGGTTAAACGTCCGACTTTCGCTTAGGTCATGATCTAGCGGTTCGTGGGTTCGAGCCCCGGGTCCGGCTCTGTGCTGACTGCCAGCTCAGAGCCTGGAGCCAATTTCAGAGTCTGTATCTCCCTCTCTCTCTTACCCTCCCCTGCTCACTCTGTCTCTCTCTCTCTCTCCTAGAAATAAATAAAAAATATTTAAAAATATATATATCACAATATAAAGAGATTCTCAAGAATTCAGTAAGAAAAAGACCAAGAGCTCATTATATAACTGAACACAGTATAGACCTCGTTCACAGAAAAAGAGATACAACAGTCCTTTAGCAAATGAAAAGATTTTCAACTCCAAATAAGAGAAATGCAAGAATCCAAAAAGTTTACCACACAGTCTATTGTTAGGACAATGGAGTAAATGTGCTCTCCTACACTGCTGTCAAGAAAGTGAACTTGAAATAACCCCTATGCAGAAAAATTTGTCAACATCAGTTCAAATTACAAACACACCATCCTTGGATTCTGCAGTCTCACTTTTGGGAATCTATCCTGCTAGATATACCTAAACATGGATAAAATAACAAATGTATAAAGTTAATCATGTGGCATCTTTTTAATTACAGCAAACTAAAATTCAAGGTACAACGCCACATCAAAATATTGTGCAGCATTTTAAAAAATGTACCATCTCTCTGTCTTGATATTCAATGATCTCAAGAATATATTTGTAAATGAAAAATTAAAAAGAGCCTTAAGACAGAGTGTTACAAAGAAGGGAAGAGAATATATACCAGTATTTCTTAGAATTTATATAAGGAAACACCGAGAAAAACAAAATTAAAAATAGAAGTAATTACATAGGAAGTAGATGTGATAGAACAAGATGAAGATTAGAACAAGACTTCCTTATATAAATTTTCATTAAGAATTAAAAGTAATGTAAAATAATAAAATAAGGCCTAGATAAAAATGCCATTTTATTTACATATGTAATATTTATAAAATATATGGATAATTGAAGTTAAAAAACAGAATATAAAATAGAAAGAAGAACCATAATTTATTTTTTTAAAATATTTACCTTCATAAGTGTTTTATGATGGAAGAATTTCAGACATTCATAACAATTATAAACTAATAGACATAAGTGCCTTCCGTACCATCTTAGTTACCTGTCTCTGGGGTCTGGTTGGATTATAAAATATAAAATGTATCGTATCAGTGATAAAAAGAATAATGTTAAGGTTGCATGGGAAGTAATTTGGAAAAAAAACCTGTTTGTCTAACTTATATGACTAATTTTAGCTTCGAAGAAATTGAATGCATTTGTATATTATTAATATTGTATGTAAAGAAGGGGTCAGTATTTGTGTGCTTTATTAAAAATAATGTTTAAATTTTTTTGTTGCTCTGGGAAGTTTATTTTGGTTTCTTTTTATATACTTGATGAGAATTGTAAAGCTCCATGTAGAAAACCAACCAAGGCTAAAATCAATAGCATCATGAGTCACTTGCTACTTCTCAGAGACCCAGGGTGTTTCGCTGCAGCATTCAGAGTCATGCCTGTGAGAAATGGAGCTTTAACCTTGGAAGTTAGAGCAATTGAATACTAAAATGGATTTGACTACTTTGGAAGAACTCTTTCAAAAGCCTTCTAGATTCTTCTGGTAACAAAACTATTTACTCCTACAAAGCTTCAACTCTGAATTGAATGAAATGACAGACTTGGACAGAAATCATCAGGAAAATGTACAATCAAAACTGTCAACCCATGAATCACAGACAACCACAAAGCAACAGGCAAGAAAACAGCCACGTCTGTGGCCTTTATTGAGGGAAGGATGATGGATAATTCGGAGAGAGAAACCCGTTTTGCCTAATATTATTTCAAATTTTTGGTGGAAAAAGGAATGAATGTTCAAAACAAGAAAATAAAAGAGATTAAATTCTTCCAATTAGCAAAAGATGACAGAGGAAGGAAGGAGGAGGTGGGAACAGTAATTATTTAGTACATATTCAAATGGTTCATTTAGCTTCCCGGCACAAATAGAACTAATTGTTTGTAGGAGGGGATCAAAGTTATATATCCAGTTGCTTCATTGCCTTTCATTTAGTCTTTATTTTTTTGCTCTTTTTTTAAGTAAGTCTTTTTTAAAAGATGAGGTAGCGATAATAAAGATCTTGGCAAAGAAAATGAGTAATTTAGAGCCTGATTTACTAGCAAGTAATGGACCAGCTGAGAGATTCTACAAACAGCTGCAAGTCACCATCATATACATTGATAGGGGGCTTTGATCAGCAATTAGATTTGTCAGTATCAATTCCCAGAACCTACGTTTTGTTCTTCTTTCCTTGCTTGCTTTCCAATAAAGGGTAAAACAGCAAAATTTCTTGGAAAAACATAAATAAATTAGTAGTTTCAAATAATTACTTCTAACATTTTCCTTTAATTTTTAAGCATTATTATTAGTCAGCTGAAAGAAGAGTTTGGCATCTAGTCATTATGTGAAGATTTAAAATGAAATCAATGGCACTCTAAAGTGACAGATGGAACTTCAATCATATACAATGAGAGAAAGCTGAGGTTCTTGGTGCACTGAATTTTAATTTAGCGGTAATAAAAAAATAAGAATTTGAAAAGCACTCATTTCTTTTTATGAAGATGAATGATTATGAAATACATGGCTTAAGTAAATTTTGAGAATTTAAGGCATTTCTAATTCATGTTGAATATAGAGAGAATGAATTGACCGTGGTGCTGGATAACTTTATATAAAATCTTCTCTATATAAATAACAGTGCACCCCACCACAGCTGTCATTCTATCTGCCATTGAGCTCTATTTTTGAGCTCATGTCATGTATTAGAATTCATCTTTGTAGATTTATTTCTGTGTTTACCTGCTCATTGTCTCTCTCCCTGCAAAGCGAGAGCTGCGTAATGATGAGCATCGTTTATGATTTGTTTTTGTTTTTGTTTTTCATTATTTAGCATAGTGTAAGTGCTCCAACACATTTGTTGAATTAGTCATTGTGAATCAGGCAATACAATTATCAAAACAGAAAGTTGTTATCTTCTGTTGGGAATCAAGGTGTGAGATCACATAGTTGATGGCTTCAGAGGCAAGGTTCCCAACTTTTGGTCACTAATTTTATTTCCGTCTTGCTTGACAGTCTTATGTACATTTTATGCATATTTGGATTTTCAGGGTAAAGCATGTACTTACCTGCCACATGGAAGAGGATATGGTAACCAAGCCTAAGGAGTCCTTTTACAATCTTCAGTATCTCTTCCAATATTATTCTTTTCCTGTTTCTAAGTTTATTATTGGACAGTTAACCTCTGTCTAGAATATACAATGATTCTCCTAAGAGAGATCATCCTGCCAAACCCATTTTTTTTTAAATGCTGAAAATCTCACTTGCCCAAGAGAAGCTATGAGCATGTACTTTTCTATTGAGAAAAGGTATTACCTTTTCTGAGTCTTGATTGCTATTTATACATAACTACAAATCTAAGGAAGGTATGCAGACACCTTCCTAAAAACTGTATTTATTACCACAGCTCTGTTGGCTTAGGCATTATTTTCAACATTCAACAAATGACTCAATGAAAGAATTAAATACCTTCCTGAAATTATTCAGTTGGTAACTGATGAAGCTAACATTCAAAACCAGGACATCAAGCTGAAAAAAGCTTATACTCTTAACCAATACCTTACTGCATTTATAGTTCAAATAAGTACCTCATTTTTGTTTGTCTCTGAAATAGCTAAAGGTTTTGGGTTCAAGAGTTATATTGTAACCTAGGGTTTTAATAGATAAGAGTGATAAACTGACCTCATTTCATGAGGAATGCAGAGGACAATGGTCACAGATGAGTATTTAACTGTAAAAAATGTTTAGAGGGGAAAGATGACTCTTTCCTACCTTTATATCTGTCCCCATTATGTTTCTGACCTTAATGAAGTTTCTACCTAGAAAAGAGTAGTTTTAATTCAAATCAAGCAGAACTGCATGAACCTTGGTGTCCTTTGACCAATAATATGGTATTGTAGACACAAGAAGGTAATAGCCTCATTAAACCTAATTACAATGAAATTCACAGACATGTTCTCTAACAAAGACCTTGGCCGTCCTTCCAATTAGCTCTTTAGGCCCTTTATTTTAGTTAACTACTACCTAGATGAGAGAATGTTTCAGATAGGAAATCACTGCTGCGTTTTCAGTCTAAGTGTAGAAGACTCCATATTGGGTCATGTGGCTCTGTCTGCTTGGATATTTCATTTGGAATTCATATTACCAGCCATTATTGAGCACTTTCTGCATACAAAGAATTGAGTTATTGAGCACAAAAATACAATGATGAATAAGTTATTATAAAAAGTTGTTTTTAATTATTATGTACTAGAAAACATAATTCATTTTCAGGCTAATAATTTGAACACTGCAGAGGGAATCATTCCCCCCACCCTACAAAATTCCTCTACTTTACCATTCTTGCCACGGTGTCATTCTCTGAATTACAGTTAGCAATTACTGCTCAATTAACAATTACTTCTCAATTTCCTCCACTGAAAAAATGCTTTTGAAAGTAAGTGCTGTGTATATACATATGTATATTTATAATAAACTTATTTTACATACATTAAACCATACTCTAATAATGTTCTGCATCTTTTCTCATTTAATGTAATAACAATAAATCTTGAAATACTCCAAAGCAGTACAGAGAGAATAAAATAGAACAGAATAATCCAATGCATTAGTGTAGCAAAATTACTTAATGAGTTTCTATTGAAGGATATTCAAAGCCTTTATTGCAACACTGCAGTGAATATCCGTACTTAATTCTTTGTGCTTTTATGCAAAAATATCTGTATGATGACGTGTTTTTAGTAGAATTACTGGGTCAAAGAGTATATGTGTTTTAATTCTAATAGTTATTATTAAATTACCTACCAAATAGATTTTACTCTTTGTGCTATTTATGTGCAAGAATTGTTGGAAAGCGACTATATAGCTTTTTAATAAACAAAATAAAATATGTGCATTATTAAAATATTTAATAATAAAGATGTGTTCATAATAAAAACAAGCCTTTGTTTTGTTCATTCTCTTTTCTAAAAAGAAATCAAATTTTAACTCTTTTATCTCTGTGTTAAATGCTCCTGGTAATTACTGCCTATGTTTTTGTGATTTATGATAAGAAATCTATTTGGTCTTCATTCATGTTACTTGTACAAAGCTCTTGAAACTCTTGGAATTTCCTAATTAAAGGGAACCATAAAGGTGTCTTTCATCATATTAATGAGGTGGCCTTTGGAAAGCACCTAAAGATGAAGCTGGTTCCAAGTGAAGCTCACCATTTGATTGGGACTTTCGTCCCAACCCCTTGACTTCAGGGGAGGGTAGAGAGGTTGGAGGTTGAACCAATCATCAGTGGCCAACGAGTTCACTAATTCTGCCTATGTAATAAGGCTTCCATAAATAAATAAATAGAAGAGGATTCAGAAATTCTGGGTTGGTGAACAAACACATGAAGGTTCTGAGAGAATGGCATGCCCAGAGAGGGTACCGAGGCTCCACACCCTTTCCCCATATCTGGCCCTATGCACCTCTCTCACCTGGGTGTTCCTGAGTTATGACCATTTATGATAAAATAATAATCTAGCAAGTACAATGTTTCTCTGAGTTCTGAGAGTCTCTCTAGCAAGTTAATTAAACCCACAGAGAGTTTCATAGGCACTTCTGATCTATAGTCAGTAGGTCAGAAGTACAGGTAATAATCTCAGTTTGCAATTAGGATCCTGAGTTGGAGGGAGTCATTCATTGGAACCTCTAGTCTATAGCCACAAGTTACCACCTAAGCTTATGATGGGCATCTGGTGGGGGTTGGGGGGAGTCTTATAGGACTGAATCCTTAACCTGTGGAATCTGATAATATCTCCGGGTAGAGAGTGTCAGGATTGATTCAAATTCTGACCACATCAGGGTATCCAATTGCTTAGTGGTGGTATGAAACCTTTCCCCTCTAAGAATTGGAATCAGGACCTCCTCATCTTTAAATTATGTTTTACTATGATTATTAATGAACAAATTTTAGATATTATATAATCCATTACTATTATGACAAATGGGGATTTTCATATATTATTACACTCTTAGTCACTTAAAGGATTGCCAATTTCCTTTTCTCAACATAATTGTTTACTACAATTAATAATCATACCATATACATCAATAACTTTTTGTAGTATATAAACCTTATTTCTAGTTCCATCATATAAAGATATCTTCTCTTGAATTTGCCTTTGTTAGTTGGAAACATTTTTCCTTTCTTCTAGTCTTTCCACTGTCCATAGGCTGGCCTCTTTATTTTACTTCCATATAGTAAATACACATAATATACACACATATATAACATACACATACATAGATATGTATTGTATATATTCTGTCCTAAACCATTTTAAGCCTTGTATATTTTGTTCATGAGCTAATTTTAATGCTGAAAATCAACAAAGGTTTAAACTATTATGAATATGAACATACAGTTTGTGGTATAGCCAAAGAGTATGTTGATTACAATTCCTTTTATATCAGTTTTAATTTTTCTTCTTTTTGAATATTATATCTTCTATTATATTATATCATATTATATATCTTGTATATGACACTTTAGGCCAAATATCCCATGGAAAACACAAAAAGACCATGTCCAGGGAACAATACCAAAGAAGCAATCTAGATGTCATGGATATGAATAGAGATATATACATATGTTTCTAGCTTCTTTTTCTCATTATTATGGTTAATGAGAGGAATCTGTGTTGTTAAATGTAGCTACAGTTTTTTTTTTTTATACTTGAGTACAATTCCATTGTTTGAAAATTGAGGAATATAGCCATTCCTTCATTGAACATTTAGGCTCTTTCCAGTGTTTGCCAGTTATAAATAAAGTTGTTATGACCATTCCAGTATATGTCCTTTGGTAGCATGGGTAGATCATAAATTACTTATATGTTTAGCCTGTTTAATAGATATGACCAAACTGTTATGCAGAGTCCTGTACCAATTTATAATTCTACTAGTAATATATTAGAATTCCAGTTGTTCTGGGCACCTGGGTGGCTCAGGCGGTCAAGTGTCTGACTTCAGCTCAGGTCATGATCTCATAGTCCATGAGTTCAAGTCTCACATTAGGCTCTGTACTGACAGCTCAGGGCCTGGAGCCTACTTCAGATTCTGTGTCTCCCTCTCTCCCTGATCCTCCCCAACTCTCTCAAAAATAAATAAACATTTAAAAATATTTAATAAAAAACAATCCCAGTTTGTCCATGTACTGGGCAGTATTTGATATTGACAGACTTTTTAATTTTAACCATTCTGATGGATGTGAAGTGCTTGTAGCAGGGTTTTAATTTGAACTTCCCAAATAGCTAAATATGCTGAGGATCTTTTCATATACCTATTGGTTATTTGAATATTTTCTTTTATGAAGTGTCTAAATATTTTCCCATTTTAAATGAGATTGTCAGTCTTTTGCTTTTTGACTTGCAAGAATTCTTTTTGTATTCTAGATACAAGTCTTTTATCAGATATATATAGTATGAATATTAGTCTGTTCAGACTGCCATAACAGAAGAGCATAGACTCTGGCTTATATAACCAAAATTTATTTTCTCATAGTTCTGGAGGCTGGAAGTCCAAGATCAAGGTGCTGGTAGCGTTGGTTTCTCTTGATGTTTTTTCTTGGCTTGCAGATGTCTCACTGTGTCCTCACTTGGCCTTTCTCCTTTGTGAACATACTCTTACTGTCTCTTTCTTGTCTTATAAGGACATGACCGAGATAAGGCCTCATTTATAAGTAAGGGATATATTTAAAAACGTAAGAGGTGGCTATATTTAAATATACAACATGGAGAGAAAAATGGGCTTGGAGCATGGTTAAACTATACCAGGAATCAGCAATCAAACAAACGCACAAAGGATAAAAATATAAATGATTATGATGCACTTTAAATTGAAGAATGTGATATCAAGTAAATACTGTGGTGGAGAAACTTAAACAGAAATTATATTTTTTTAAAAAAACTTGAGAGGGTGCCTGGGTGGCTCAGTCAGTTAAGCGTCGACTTCAGCTCAGGTCATGATCTCACAGTTCACAGGTTCGGGTCTGTGCTGACAGCTCAGAGCCTGGAGCCTGCTTTGGATTCTGTGTCTCCCTCTCTCTCTGCCGGCTCCCCACTCACACTCTGCTTCTCTCTCTCTCTCTCTCAAAAATAAATAAACATTAAACATTTAAAAAAACTTGTGAGACATTCAGAGTTTTTGCATATCATAAAATGTATTTACTATACCTTCATATTTCAATGAAAATTTTGAGTATAGGCTTCAATGTTGAATATTCAATTCCCAGTTCTTTAAAGGGATTAATCTATTGATTTTCAGCATTAAGTGTTGCTGGTGACATGTTTGATGCTGGACTGATTCTTTTTGTTTTGTTTTGTAGATCACATTTTTGTTTATTTGTTTGATTTGGTTATTTATTGATAGAACTTGATTTTTTAATTTTATACTCTAGAAGATTGATTCCCAAAATACTATGTATAGGTATGGGTTTTGCATTACTGTCTGGGCATTTGTTCTTAACTCTGGAATATTATATCTTTTTGAGTGTATTTATTTATTTTGAGAGAGTGAGAGAGAGCATAAGCAGGGGAGGGGTGGAGGGAGAGCCAGAGACAGAATTCCAAGCAGGCTTCACACCATCAGGGCAGAGCCCAGAGCAGGGCTAGAAACCAGGAACCGTGAGATCACACCCTGAACTGAGAACAAGAGTTGGACACTTAACTGTCTAAGCCACCCAGGCACCCCTTGTATTATATATTTGACAATTTTTTTTCTATTCTCTTTCTTATTTGGGGAACTCACATTTGTTATTTTTAAGAACTGATAGTTTTTTTTCTTTTTTCAAACTGTGTATCTAGTTGTCTTTTACTTTTCTTGAGAGTAATCACACAAGGTATATTTTGTTTTATTCCATTTCATTCAATAATATGCCCTGATGATATGATCATATGTTCAGTATAATCATAATTATTAAGAGAGATAATATATGTGATTCAAAAGGTATAAATTAAGCACCTAATAAATTTTAATTGAATATGAATAAAAATATACATACCTACCATATTTTTAAACTCTCCATATTTTTAGTACACATAAAATTCTGTCTCTAAAGTAGTTCCAAAATAATATTTAAATACAGTCATCAAATTATCATGCATGTATATATGTTTACATATATGTATAGGGATATCAATATAGATCTATGAGAGACAAAGAGAGAGTATGTATGATTAAATGTATACACATGCACATGCCAGTAAAGGACAATACCAACACAGAATTTCTCTGTGCTTTGATTGCAGTCTTACGTTCTTATTTTTTAATTTTTTTTTAATGTTTTATTTTTTTCTAGGAGACAGAGAGACAGCGTGAGCAGGGGAGGGTCAGAGAGAGAGGGAGTGACAGACTCTGAAACAGGATCCAGGCTCTGAGCTGGCAGTCAGCACAGAGCCCGACGCGGGGCTGGAACCCACGAACCGCGAGATCATGACCTAAGTGAAAGTTGGACGCTTAACCGACTAAGCCACCCAGGCGCCCCGCAGTCTTACGTTCTTAATTAGTAATAGCTACCCTCCCCACCCCCCCGCATAGAGTTTACTGTAAGCTCTAAACAAGTGAAAGTCAGTACCTTATGTTGAAATGTTCTCTGCCAACAAGTGCTTTACCATGATATCCTATCTGAGTGAATTCTTTTTTTCTTTTTTAATGTTTATTTATTTTTGAGAGAGTGGGAGAGCAAGAGCACGAGCAAGGAAGGGGCAGAGAGAGAGAGGAAGACACAAAATCAGGCTCCAAGCTCTGAGCTGTTAGCACAGAGCATGATGCGGGGCTGGAACTCACAAACCATGAGATCATTACCTGAGCAAAAGTCGGACGCTTAACCGACTGAGCCACCCAGGCACCCCCTGACTGTATTCTTAATATGTGTGTAGCTTCTTCTATCATGAGGTCTCATTCTGGTGTTTTCAGCATCCTAGCAAAGACTTTTGACTCATCAAGACTGACAAAATACATAAAAAGAAATCCGGGGGAAAATATCATTCTATATTTTCAAATGCAAATTTTAGAGCATCTTTAAGTAGATTAAAAAAAATACAGATTAGAAGCTAAGTATAGATTGTGGGAAGACATTTGATATTATAACGGCAGCTATAAACTTCTCTGGAACCTGAAAGGAATGTCAATACTTGTGTGAATCACACTGGAATTAACTTGGCTGGTTTCCAAAAATAATTTTTTAAATGGAAGAGTAATTGCCAATCTGTGAGGTCAGAAACAGCTCCCAAGGAGCTATGCATTCTCTGGTTCAGTTCTTTCGTTACTAGTAGCTTTGATCCTCTTGCTAAACAGGTGTTGTGTATTGGTTTGTTATGATTTCAGATCTACTTCTTTATGACTCAGGTGAAGTTGTTTTCATCTAAAGGTGAATTTGTTTACATTGAGGAAGGTATGTTGGGATGTTGTTATCAACATCTGTTGTCAATAAGTACTCAGAAGCTCAACTGTTAACAGGTGCTGCTAGGGACTTATCAGTAAGAACATATGGAAGAGCAGCTATGACAAAACTGATATTTAAACTTTAAATATCAAGAATTTGTGAGGATTTACCAAGAGTGTTCAGTCTGGGCAAGCTACCTTTTGCTGATCTAAATAGCTCTCCAACAACTGTGGCCATTTGTTTCTGCTACAGCAAGGCAACTGTTTCCCAGCAGTGGTGAAAAATCGTGCAGCGGCCCTTGAAGGAAATCATCCTGCCCACCAGTACGGGCAGCTTCATTTCCCTAGCAACCTGTTCTAGCAACAAGTGTCTTTTGCTCTGGCACTAGCAGCACTTGGTTGGCAAAGCTGACTCTTCAGAGAACCAACTCATTGAAAGGTACCTCAACTAAATTTTGACTTTGTTTCTTCCACCTATCCTTCGCCTTGAACAAGAATGTAATTAATCTATTGGTTTGGAGTATGTTATTTTTATTAGCTTATTGAAATACAAAACTGGCTTGTGAAATATTATTATAGATTATAATTCTTGTAGTGAACCTGTGTTAAGTTGTTGGCAAAGACATTCTCAGTTTCTGAGCATAATTTGCCCCAAACAAAGTTTTATGTGAAAGAATCTTAATACAAAAGTCAAAACATAGTTAATATGTAGGGGGCATTTTTCATGAACAATAGGCATTTGAATCATAGACTTATGGTAGGCAAAACAAAGTTCTTTCAGGATTTATACACCCCCCCCATCCACACCATGTTAATTATTTAGGGGTGTGTGTGTGTGTGTGTGTGTGTGTGTATACCATATACCACATTGGTCTTTTTTCTACTATGGATGTTACTCTATCAAGCAACTTAATAGAGAATTTAAGTATAAAATTTGTGAGTTAGAGTATGTTAATGAGCAAAAGGGTAAACTCCAATGTGTTTCAGTAGTAAAACAATGTAAAGATAAGGGGAATAAATAAAGCAGAATCCGGGATAAGGGCAAAGGGGCACTTATAATAATAGAATTTAAAGTAATGCCAGAAAATATAAATTCCAGTAGCAAAAATAGAAAAAAAAAGAAATGAGCAGTTTCTCTGACAAGATCAGAAAATTAGCTAATTTTTTAAAGCCCATGATTCACAGGAAACAAGAAGATGAAAACCAGAGACGGTATAACAACCTAAGAAAGCAATACTGGCAAAGAAAACAAAGTTTGCAGAATTGGAAAGAAATGAAAAAATAACTACTGACTAAAACTCACAGGGGAATACTTTTTTAAAAATGTGAACATAAATAAACCAGCAGGACCAAGTAAAATGGATCCCTGGGCATTGAGGGAATTGACTAATGAACTTCCGAGCACAGTCACAATTGCAGCAGGAAAATCATGGAGCACTACAGAGAACTAGAAAATTGGAAAACAACAAATGTGACATCATTTACTGAAAAGGGGGAAGCATTGTTCTATCATGTACCTTCCAGTAAGCTGAATGCCAACACTTTAAAAAACAAAATAGACTATTAGAGCTGCCCTACTTGAGTTCCTCCAGGGCAAGCACTTTAGTGCACAAGGTATATGGCTCAATTTGCAGGACAAGGAGCAAGTCTGTAAATAATGTTTGCTCAAGAGGGTAACTGAGTCACAGTCAACATAACCTGTTTGGCCTGTTCAGTTTTTTCCCGCATAATCATACACAGGATAACAGAAATTAAAAGCCACATAGTTAAACATTCTTGATACTCCCACCACAGAATTATTCACCAAGAATAACACTACTTTGCAATGCAATGGGATAGAAGACGTAAGTGTTAATTTTATTTTATCATAGAGCTCACAAGGGCTTAGATGTTTGGCTGGATTTCAGTCTCAGCTCCCACAATCTATTTTTTGACTACAGAAATTTATCAAATCTCTGAGCCATAGATTATTGATCAATAAAATGTCTAATAATAATGATTACATATTTATGTGATTTTTTTTCATAAAAAGGGCAGCTACTGTGAAACTTAAATAGATAACGTGAGAAAACAAGTGGATTACATAGAACAGCACCTGGAAAAATACCAGAGGCTTCAATAAAATTTACTTCCATTCCCTCTCTCCATCTCCTACACAACATTCTTCAAAGCTTTAGCACAACCATTGAATTTTGAATATAATTAGATGGGAGATACCTTTTTATATTAATGTTACTTAGATTGAAATAGGGGGTCTCTACAGGTAAATGAAAGCTCAGCCTCTTGTAAAATATTGCACAAATGTTTGTTAAGTCATCTATTCAGACAGAGGAACTAAATTTCTAATTGTGGCTTTTGCTTCTTGTATATATCTGGACTTGAGAGGTATCAATAGGGGAATGTGGCATAGTCTCATGGAGGCTGCAAATATGACGGTGAGCTGTTCATTACTGTGTATATGATAAAAGTACACATGCATAGCTTTTTTTCATTCTTTGTAAACAGCGTTTTTTCATTCTATGTAAATGTGCTTTCTTTAAAGTTATTGCAGTTAATTCACAGCAAGGGTTAACTATCTAGAAATCTAAGAAACTTGACTATTAGCTGTACTCTCACACAGATTGGTCTACTCTCTTACTATCTGTAAACTAATCTGCAATTTCTTTTCCTCTGTTACTTCTATCATTTAGTATATTTAATTATTTCAAAGACAAACTCGTTTTGTGATATTTTAAAATAAAAAAGTTTCTATCCTTCTATAGAAATATTTATCATTATTTGGCCTTAATAAAAATAAACTTCTAAACTTATTTTTAAACCCTCCCAATCAACCGATGAGAACTTCCACTGTCCCACCTTCTGAAAGTCAACTGGTTAGTGGCCGTAACAATCCTATAACTAAGGCCAAAAGTCATCCAATTTCTTTTTTTTTTTTACATGTATTTATTTTTGAGAGACAGAGTGAGACAGAGTGTGAACGGGGGAAGGGCCTAAAGAAAAGGAGACACGGAATCTGAAGCAGGCTCCAGGCTCTGAGCAAGAGTTCAACACAGAGCCCAATGCAGGGCTCGAACTCCCAACATGAGATCATGACATGAGGCAAAGTCGAACACTTAACCAACTGAACCACCCAGGCACACCAAAAAGTCATCCAATCTCTGAACACTCCTGCTGCTACAAGCCTATCAGTTTTTGATATGCGTGTTTCCCAAAAAACTCATATATAAGATCAATGATGGTCTTTGTTCAGGGATACTGTGTTTTAGAAGCACAACTCTCCATTACTGAGCAAGAAATAAACAAGAGTTGTATTTCAAATATTCAGTAGCAATTTCTTCCTTTCACATACTTAATAGACAACAATCAGAAAAGTTGAAATTACATTTCGAGTCATTTGTAAACAATTTCAGTATCTTTGACTCACATTTTGGTACATTCTATTCACAGTGATTTCAGAGACTAAATCAAAGAAGACTGACTCTCCTGAGATATGTAGACAAGTTTATAATTTATTTCTTGCTTAAGCCACAAATAAATGATATTTTTATGCACTATCTGTGAATCAGCATTTACTTAAATTCAAAGAAAGATCCAAGAATTACACTTTTTACTATGTTAAAGCTTTATCTGAAATGAAATCTTCAAGAAGAGGAACAGGAAATTTGTTCAGAAATGAGTTATATGTGGTGCTGGTGCCTTTTGGGTTTCACCTCCTAACTTTACTTGGTCTAAAGGTAAATACTAGCATCTAATTCCACCTTATAAGGTTTATATGCTTGATAGTATCCTAATTTCTCCCAGGGTAATTAGGAAATCATTAGTTATTCAAACCACTAAGAATAGACACTTTGCAAAACTCATTGTTCACTCACCTAATTTATAGAGAAGCTTTCATACTGTGGTCACTTCACAGGATAGAAAAGCAAACACAGACCACCAAAAAAAAAAAAATCTTTTAGGATACAATTTACAATGAAACTCTATTAAATTGTCTCAGTGGCACCCTACGTCCCACAGAACAACTTTACAATCGTTGAACTCTTCTAAATTCCTACCTATTCAACTTCTGTCCATCACATTCTAAAATTCTGCACTCTTTTAAATAGATGTGTTGAGGAAAATTGGCACATCTTATTCTTCTAGGAAAGGATTGAGTCTAGAATCCAAGAGAGAATTTTAAGCAAGGACTACCCATTCCAGATAAGCAGAGCCAGTATTTCTTCACCTTTTCCCCCCTCTCTCCAACTCTTTCCTCTCCTCTGGAGACTTCTATTAAATATGTGTTAATTTTTTCACCATGTCATGTCATAAGGACTTGACTGGCTTTTCCATTCCTGTTTTTTCCTTATCTGAATTTCCTTTGGAATATTTCCTTCTGACCAAGAATAAAGTTTCCTAATTATATGCTTTTTGATAATAGTTATTGGGACACCTGGGTGGTGGCTCAGTCAGTTAAGCAGCCAACTCTTGATTTCAGCTCAGGTCATGATCTCAAGGTTGTGAGCTCCAGCCTCCTGTCAGGCTCCATGCTCACAATGTGAAGCCTACTTGGGATTCTCTCTTTCCCTCTCTCTCTGCCCCTCTTGAGCTTCCATTCTGTGTCCCGATCTCTCTCTCTCTCTCTTTCTCAAAATAAATAAATATTAAAAATAATAGTTATTAATTCCATCTGATATATTCTTAAGTTTTGTGTTTTTATTTTAATGAGAATTTTTATTTTAATTTCTAGAATAATCACTTGATTTCTTACAGATTTCAGAACTTTCTTAATATTATCAATGTTTTCCATGGGGTTTTTTTGAAAAATAATAATCATAAAAACCTATTCTGACAATGCCAAATCATCTGTATCACCATTGGTTAGTTTATTCTCCAATTTTTCTCTTAGCTTTATGGTATTTGGTCCTGTTTCTTAAACTCCCTCATATGTCAGTTATCAGTATACTGCCTGTCAGCCCCAAATATACCCTTCATTGTTCTTGTTGTGATACTGAGAAATTTCTTCTTTGCCAGGTGACATAATTTTAAGCTTTGATAGTAGAAGACACTAAAGGAATATGGGAAAAAGAAAGGGAACTTCTGGTTCCACTGTGCACCCTCTTGATAGGCTCCTACATCAAGTAGCAGTCATCAGTGCAAGTCACCTCCCATGGGCAGCATCCCCCCAAATTCCAAAAGTAATCCTCTCAAGGTACTGCTGCTGATTCAGTGAGTTTTATGCATGCCATGCTCCTGTGGACAACTCCCTTCAATACCCCAGTAGTTGCCAGTGGATTATAGCATCTCTGTACTGATGGCATTCTCTGGCACCCCAGAGAGTAAATTGCCAACTACTTCCATAGCACGGTATCTTTGTGTGGTTGGTTTCCCCAAGCCCCCAGCAGAGGGATTCCTAGAGATTTCTACCAGTGTTATAACTCAAAGAATGTCTTTACTGTCTAGTGGATAATAGCTATACCATCTCTTACAAGTTCTGAGGAGAGAGTATTCTTTCATATTTGTTCCTTAAATGTTTGGTCTGCTTTTACCCTAAGAGTGATGACTTCTTTTTATATCCGATATTCCTGTTTCCTTTAGAGTTATCTTTACATCTTGCAGCTAACACTCTATTACTATAATTCCCTGTTATTGATAATAATTATTTATAAAAATATCTCCTCATTCAAATAGCTCTCTGGTTTGTGGACCCTGATTGGCCCCAGACTTGATACTGGGAAGATGGGATTTGAGGATTGGTATGATCTTGACTTTGGCTTGAGCATAGTTTTGAAATTCTTGAAATGTGTTGCTGGTAACAAATGATAAAAAGTGACATTACAAATAATCGAACTATAAACTATAGTTGCAATAGAATGCCCATGAAGTAAGTTTCTTGGAAGCCCAGTTGGATGCCACACTTGACTTTTGTGGGTAGCAATGACTACCAGGACTATGGTATGTGAGGCATCAACTGAACACAGTGCATAGGATCACTTACAAAAAGAAAATGACAAGATCCTTTCATCTCAATTTCACAACTGTCTGACAACCAGAGAACTTCCATGACAGCCCTAAATTAATCTCTTATTTCTTCCATGAGGCTAATATTACTGAAGAATCAAACGCAAAATCCAATTGTACTGGTTGCTGAATTATATTGTCAGTTGAATTCACAGTCTTCAGAGTTTCTGTGTGAATGTTAGCACATTGATTCTGAATGAGAGGGATCCTGAAACCTTGAAACAATCTTGAACCCTCAAATCACTTTGGTCCTCTCTTACCACTAGAAGTGCCTTATTTTCTGAGTTAACTAGCTTTCCTTTGCTCAAAAATCTGTAGTAATATCACCTTGGGCACATGCCTATCTTAACACTTGTCCAACTCACCAGTTTGGCCTTTGCAGGGGTTGGATAGGTCTCAGAATGACTGTAGATTATTAGAAACTTAATCAGATAATGACTCCAATTGCAGCTATTCTTACAAATCTAAAACCTTTACTGGAATAAATAATACGTTTTTACCCATAACATTTTTCAAGGGTTACCAAAAATAATTTATATTTACATTTGGTGTCTACTTTGTCTGAATAAGACATAGCCAGAAGCATGAATCTATACCAATTCATAAGGTGTTGATAACTGTTTGGCTGAATGGTCAAAGATTTGAAAAAAAAAAAGAATAGAAAATTAATAATAAAGAAGTATTGAGAAGAGGACTGGATGACCCTTTCAGAATGGATACAAACTCTAAATAAATTTGCATCTCATATTAAAGTCCAATAAAGAGCATCCCCTGGAGGGTAGGCTCTTCATAATCAATTGGACAAAATGGCACCCTCTGTGATGTCAATCATACTCTTTCCCCATTCTTCCTAGTGTTTGAACAATGAACCTATGAACAACAAGGCATGTGGACAGGAATAGGGGTTATGCATGGGCTCACCAACTATGTAATTTCTTTAACCAAGAATGGCCTGGGTAATGGTCCTGCTGAGTACCTTATTTTCCATCAATTGAAATGAATATTGAGCTCTAAATTTGTCATCATTACCTGGATGTAAAAGCCAGTTGTGGCAATTTATTTACATGACGTTTATTTCATCATGGATTAAGAAGCTCTTCTTTCTTCCCGGAATTGATGCATATTCTGAATCAAGATTTTTCTTCCTCCTTGTAATGTTCTGGCAGCACTACCATTCAGAACCTCAGAGAATGCTTTGTAAACCATCATGGAATTCCACATACCATTGCTTCTGACCGAGGAACTTATTTTACCAAATTAAGTGTAACAATGTGCTAAAAATCAGTGGAATTAAATAACTTTAAAACATGCCACATTACTTGAAAGCAGTTGAACTAATTGGAAGGTGGTAAGTGGCTTACTCTTATCTATGGTAGATATTCTCAGAGGATAGGGTTCTAATAGGATGCATTATAGGTTATGAATCAGATACTGTTATATGATGCTCTTTTCCAATGGTCCGAGCACAGAGGCCTGGTAATCATGAAGTGGGAGTGGCTATTCTCACTATCATATCCAGTAACCTACTATCAGAATTATTTATTTCCAGTATCAGAAATCTTTGCTAGTTTGATTAGGTCTCAGTTCCCAAAGAGGGAATACTTTACTGAACACAGCAATGGTGCGATGGTTGTATATTAGAAAATCAGACTGACACCTAACCATTTTTGATCCTTGGGCCACTGAAACAACATTCAGCTCAGAAGCTTCCTCTCCTGGCTGAAGAGATCATTCCTAATTACAGAGGAAAAAGCTGCTGCTATATAATGGTGACAAGAACACTATTTGCAATCCAGAGGATTCTCTAAAATCATTGTTAGTACTCATATGCCAATAATAAAGGTTAAAGGAAAACCACAGCAATGGAAAGAAAAAGGCATAACAATTTAAAAGACATAACCTTTGGGAGTAAAGTTTTGAGTCATTTAACCTAGCAAAGAAACTCAACCAACTAAGGTCCTAACTAAAGTTGGGGGAAATAAGGAAGAGATAATAGAGGAAGGAATCTTTAAATATCAACTATAATGTTCTAACTAACTAAAGAAGTGAACACTGTCATACTTCTGCAGTCTTTCTCTGTTTATAAGTAACATGTGTGTGCTATTTTGCATATGCCATTTTCTTTTTTGTCTTATTTACATTATAATTTGATATAAAGTTTTTGACAATTAGCTTTACAACTTAACTTTCAAGCAAAAATTATTCAGGGGTACTGTAACTAAAGTTGTAAATATAGTAACTGTTGGGACTGTGTATTTGGGAAAAGTTTGAGAACTTTTTTCACTTATACAAAAGGTAGCTGTATCTTGCTAATGGAAAACCTAGCATGGTTTTGTTGTTTCACAGAAATTCAATTGTAGCAGAAGGGTGCATATGAAGATAAGCAGCCAAAGGGTGCTTATTTAACAAATAGATTGCCTGTAGGTACCAAATCCCCTCTTTTTAAAAAAATTTTTTAATGTTTATTTTTAAGAGATACAGATAGAATGTGAGTGGAGAAGGGGCAGAGAGAGAGGGAGACACAGAATCTGAAACAGGCTCCAGGCTCTAAGCTGTCAGCACAGAGCCGGATGCAGAGCTCGAACTCAGGAATGGAGAGATCATGACGTAGGCTAAAGTCGGCTGCTTACCCAACTGAGCCAGCCAGATGACCCCCCAAATTTCCTCTTAATCGTTGTGCTTATAATATTGGAACATTTCTCTCCTGTCAATGGAAATAAAATTAACCATTGTCATCAAAGAATACTCAGTGGGCCTGAAGAAAGAGGACCTATTCCTCTTGCTTCCTGTTTGTTATGCTCTCTCTTAACTTACTGTGTGTGGTAGTCAGCTGTGTGCAGTAGCTCCCATGGCAGCTTCCCCCAGCATGCTGGATCATAGCATCTTAATGCACCACCACAGTGAATATGGAGTTCTCTTTGTACTGCTTCTCTTTAGAGAGTTTTCCCTTAAAATTTAAAGAGTGATTTCCATAGTACAACAACTCGCCATATATGGCATCTCCCACCATCCCCAAAGGTGGAGTACCAGAAAATTCTATAAGCATAGATCCTCCACAGAACTTTCCTTGCCTTTTTCTTGGCTTTAACCTTTCTCTCCCTCCCTCCCTCCTTCCTTCTCTCTCTCTCTCTCTCTCTCTCTCCTTTTCTCTCCCTCTCACTGTCCGTCTCCCTCCCCCTCTCCCTCCATTGAGGTCTGGATGCCAAACTTTGGAGGCAGGACCCCTCTCTCAGATTTGTTTCTTATTCTCTTAGTCCTAAGGGTTCGTGGCTGCTTGCAATATCTACTCTTATTGTATTCTTCAGAGTTCTATTTTCAACTTGATAGCTAATCTCCCATTATGCTAATCTCCTGTTAGAGTTCTTCTTCTTCTTCTTCTTCTTTTTTTTTATTTCTGAGAGAGAGAGAGGTGCCCTCTGTTAGAGTTCTTAACTCTAATTATTAAAACTTACAGATTGTTGCGTAGTTTATGTCTCCTGTATACATCCTGAGAAATTCACCTGGTTCTTTCTCATTGATTACCAGGGATTATGTACCAAAAATTATACAGATTTGGGATGCTGTTATCCCTCTTCAGAGAGGTATTAATGTTCTCCCAGAAGACATATAGTATAGGGAAGGGTTGCATAATAAACTTAGAAAAATGTATAACAAAACGTCAATAATGCTAAGGGAGATGAAGGAAAATTAAATAGGGCAAGGAGATTCAAAGAAAGTGTTTCACTCTTTGGATAGGCTTGTCAAGTTATGCTTCTCTGAGGAATGTCAAAAGAGCAGATACTTGAATGATGGAGCAATAATGTTTCTGAAAAAAAGAACAAATGGAAAAGCTCTAAAGAAGAAAGTGGACAGATAATATAAGATACAGTAAACACGGAAGATAAATATAAACAATAAGATCAGAAAAGCAGGTGAGCCTTACATGCAGGATATATTAGGCCATATTGAAACCTCTCTTAAGTATCTTAAGGTTCCTGCCAATCTCTCTTTAACCACCCTTCTGTTTTGTTTTGCTTTTTGTCATGTAAAATTAATATGTAATCAGAAAGAGTATTTACACGTAATTAATGCTAGACCTTCAAGTACCAAAAACATACAGTAAAACTACTATTACAGTGTATTAGTTTGACTCTCTGCCAAGTCAGAGCATGAAACAAAGACTTGGGAGCAAGTAGTTTATTTAAGCAGCTGGTACCTGGCAGCAAGAGTGAGAAAGTGGGAGTAAAACAAGGAAGAAAAAGAGAAAATAAAGTGTCGTTACAGAGCTACTTACTTATATGGACAACTGGGATTCGCTTCCACGGGGAAGCAGGACGAGGGTTCACTTCATGAGCTTTGCCCAGGGGGAGTGCCTCCCAACCCCCACTCCCCTCCACCCACCCAAATCCCCAGTGTGATAAATCTCATGAATTTCTGGAATGCCTTGGATGAATTTGAGTGAAACCTAATGGTTTTCGAAAAACTCTGAAGCAAAAAAATTGGAGAGATTTGACAGGTTTTGCAAGTGGAATGCTCTCTCCCAGCATAGGAATGACTCAACACAGCTGAGGTAAAATGAGAGTTGGGCTGGGGGCACAAAAGCACGGGACCAGTAGAGTTTATGAAGCACGAAACTTAAACACAGGGTTTTATTATTGCAAAGGTGGGGAAACGCACCGGTGAAACTTGTATCAGCTGCTAGCTGAGAGTTCCAGTCCACGCGTTTGGTGCATCTATTTAAATGGCGGTCCTCCCACACTGGGGAGCTGCCTGGCAGTTGGTCTCTGTTTGACAGAGTTAACAATGGAAGGAATGATTGTGAGTTGCCTGGCTGCCTGAGTCTTGAAGAAGAGGAGCATCTGTTCAAAATCTTTAAACTTGTTCCCAACCTTTGTCCTTATGTAGGCATATAAAGCCTAGAAAATACTGGATACAGGGCAATCCACTTCCTGCCTATCTGTCGACTGTCTTCTCCCGGATCTTACCTCTCCTCCTCTTCCTATCCATCTCCAACCCCACAGCACAGGATATTTGGAAGAGAATTGGATGGAGAATACCAATTATATCCAAATTGGTACCTTTACAAAATATATTATACTGGTTTTCTATTACAGCTTGCATTGCAATCTCTCTAAAAATTGCTTTGAAAATTGAGAACAGTTGGGGCGCCTGGGTGGCTTAGTCGGTTAAGCGTCCGACTTTCACTTAGGTCATGATCTCGCGGTTCGTGGGTTCGAGCCCCGCGTCGGGCTCTGTGCTGACTGCCAGCTCAGAGCCTGGAGCCTGTTTCAGTCTGTGACTCCCTCTCTCTCTGACCCTCCCCTGCTCACGCTGTCTCTCTCTCTCCTAGAAATAAATAAAACATTAAAAAAAATTAAAAAAAAAAGAAAATTGAGAACAGTAAACATATTTTTTAATATTTGCCTGATAATCTGAGATCATCACAATTAAATTCACACGCTATTGTTTTTGATATCATTCAATGACTGTATTATATAGTATTTGGCCTCAGGCTTTTTTTTATTTTTAAAATTTTTACATTTTATTTTCAAATTGATAATTTTTGTCTTCTCTGTCAATTTCTAGTTTTTCCTTTTTGTTGCTCAAGCGGTATTCATCATTGTAAGACTCTTTAGTTTGTACTCCCTAAGTTTTCTAAGGTTGAGAAGCAGATGAACAATAATAGTAAAATAGGACATGTTCTAGGGATCTAAATGAAAGCCTTTTAACAGATATCTTCCTCTCTAGCAAATTTCATTTTTGTTGATTTATTCTTATTGTTCCCTGATCCTTATCTTTTTGTTTGTTAACCAGGATTCCTGAAAAAAAAAATAAAATCTTGATAAATTTCCATGGTTCAAACTTTTATTCTGTTAGCTTTTTAAAAAAACATTTTTTTTTTTTGAGAGAGAGAGAGAGAGAGAACAAGTGGAGGAGGAGCAGAGAGGGAGACACAGAATCCGAAACAGGCTCCAGCACAGAGCCCGACACAGGGCTCGAACTCACAAACTGCCAGATCATGACTTGAGCCAAAGTTGGACACTTAGGTAACTGAGCCACCCAAGCTAACCTGTTAACATTTTTTTTTTAACTGTTATGTTTTTTTAACCTGTCTTAACTTTTTTCGTGTTTTCTAACACTGCCATCCTCTAAGAACATACACACATACACACCTGCTTAGAATTTACTCCTACAAATATTATATGAACATACGTATTCTTTAAGGTAAAACTATTATTATCAAAATTATTTACAAAAAAATGTGTCCATCTATTGT
Organism: Crocuta crocuta; assembly: GCF_008692635.1. NCBI lineage: Eukaryota > Metazoa > Chordata > Mammalia > Carnivora > Hyaenidae > Crocuta > Crocuta crocuta. The sequence continues at coordinate 17,743,517 of NW_027551558.1, forward strand.
TTCATGACCAAAAATGCTAAAATTATTGTTCCCAGGGAAATAATTTCCTATAATACATCAGATAAAGGAAAATAAGTTATCCACAATTTAGATCCAAGTAGGATAACATGAATACCTGACATTTATAAAATACTTCTACATAGGGTATGGTACTTCCTTTTATATTCCACAAGACTGAAAAATGAAGGTTTAGAGAAGTAACTTATCTATGTCGATGTACTTATTTAGTGACCCACTGAGCAAAGGGTTTTGTTTTTGTTCTTGTTGTTGCTGTTGTTGTTTTAACAGTTCCAGCCTCTTCCATTTGACTCCCAAAATAAGTATCTTGGAAGAGGGAAGCATTGCCTTCTTACAATAATACATAAAGTGTTGTGAATGGTCTCATATGCAGGGAAAATTTAATTTTTTAAGCAAACCTCCATTAGCTCTTTCATTTAAGTACATTTGCTATATAATACCTTATTTATTATTTTAGTTAATTCTGTTTCTAACATGTACTAATATGTTCTATAAATTAAATTTTGAAAATAATGGCTGCTGGGTTAGGTTCTCTAACAAGGAAAAGCTTATCTACTTCTTTACACACATGAGGAGCAACCAAATAAAAAAAAAAAATTAAACCACCCTTTTTTCCTAATGTTAAAACAAAAGCAAAGTAATTGGACTAAATTTACTTTAATTCCTTTGAAATTCATCTTCATGTACTGAAGAGGTATACAAGCAAAATAAAGAAACAACAGAATTAATTGCCTCCAAAAAACACATTCTTAGCATCTTTTTAAGGGCATGATTTTATATTTATATTATATACATAATATATAAATGCAAATTTAAAAACATTTGAAAAAGCACATACTTTTTAAATACTATTTTGAAGAGTATATGATCAACAATTTTTAAGGTAGCTTCCCTTCAGTACAGTACATGGGACTTTTGTGCCCAGTAAAACCAGATGGGAATAAATGGTCCATAACTGTTTTCTGTTATCCATTAACAAAATCCCTTATTTGAAATAAGGGACAAAAATAAATGACATATTTAAATATTCGTTTCTTTTGTTTAAAGCCTTTTTTTTTTTTTACGTTTATTTTGAAAGAGAGAGAGCATGCATGTATACAATGGAAGGGCAAAGAGAAAGAGAGTATCCCAAGCAGGCTCCACTCTGTCTGCGCCGAGTCCACTCAGGGCTTGAATTCATGAATTATGAAATCATGACTTGAGCCAAAATCACGATCAGATGTTTAACCAACTAAGCCATCCCGGCACCCCACAAATCCTCATTTCTTAAATCATTATTTGATTAAAAATAATCTGGGCTTGATTTTTTTTTTGCAATAAAATAGAAAAGGTTGTTAATTTGGAAATACCCACACATGTACAACTCAAACCTTTAATAAATGATTCAAAGTGATGGAAAAATTAGCCTAGGCTTCAACAGAGAATTTACTACAAAGTGCCAGGAATTCTGTGAATTCTTTTTATAGGACCAGGGCAAGAGTTGCTGGTAAAGTTCTTGCATTTGCATTTGCTAAGAGAGTATTGATTCTGAGACAACTTTTTACTTGTCAGCTGTCCCTGGTGTTCTAGAGTTGTTTCTATGTTGGTTTGATTTGTTATGAAATACTTAAAATACACAAAACATGAAAGGAATAACATAATGAATTCCCATGTGCCTGTCACCCAGATTTAAGAAATGTACTGTACTGTTTTTGTATATTATTCTTATAGAAATAATTTATCAACACGACTTACACCTATTTTGTCTCCCTACCCAAACATTCTCTACCCTTTTTCCTTGGAGGATTTGGTGCCTACTTCTATATTAATACCTTTACTACATATTTACATATGTATAAACAGAAAATATAGAATATTTTGGAGACTTTCAGGTTTTGCATAAATTGCATCATACTATGCTGTTTTTCCCTCATTTTCTTTTTGTCTATCAACAGTGTATATTCAAGCCGTTTTGTTTTAGAATAAGTTAACTGTTTCATTTTATCTCCTGAATACTACTCCATTTCATGAATTAAGAAACCACAATATTTTTTATTCTTTTTCTTTGTAGATATTCAAGTTACCTCCCCATCTTCATGTTTGTTTATTATTTAGTTTTGGTAATACAAATTGTGTTGCAATGAATACTGCTGCCAAATAAAAACAAATCTAGACTTAGAGAGTTATTATTCAGAAGAAAGACAATTACCATAGGAAGAACACTATGGCCTTAGAAATCTGCAACCATCTCAAAGTCAAACAAACAAACAAATAAATAAGAATTTTTTTCATTTTATAGGATAAACAGGAAGAAAGCAGAGAGAAGCAGAATCTTGTTAGAGGAATCTGGACCTGTAAGGAGAAATGGCCAGTAGGGTCTGATAAAGAAAGGGTCTTGCTGTGGTCAGTTGAGTCCCAGGAGAATCTGGTAAGGGGGCAGATTTCACTATTTTAGTGTTTGCACATGATTGGGGCATACAGAGCTCAGGCACCTGTAGGAAGGAGAGAGGTGTAATTAAAGTTTGGCCAAGACAAAGCAGAGGGCAAGAGATGGGCAGTAGTGATTGTGTCCATCCTCCCAAATGCTTGAGAGAAAAAGTCTGTCCTTAGGCACTAATAACAATGGACTTGTGGACTATTAGGAAGAGCCCTTGTGAGCTTGAGGTGGGCCATATAGTTTTCAGGGATCAGGCACCCCTCACATTCTTATTGGCTCTGAAGAACTAGCTGTGTTACATAGTGATTGTGCTGCCAGACTGAGATATTTAATGAGATATTTAACAAGAGATATATCTAGGAATATAATAAAATAATAACTAGTAAAGTGTGATCACTTTGGAGGAGCCAATTGAGAAGATCCCAAGATGTTGAGTCTGAAACATATTTATTCACATGGTAAAGGTTAGCAGTGACAATCTGACAAATTTCCCTGTTGACAGTCTAAATATTTTTGGTGATGGCACAGGACATCAGAGAGTATTCTAAAATATGCACAGCTGTCTCTTTCAACCACTGTGTAAATGCCCCCTCATAATACCAGGGTCATGTATGATGCCAGATGATTGTGCAGGGCCATTAGCTGGAGTCAGCATAGTTGATTAGCAGTGATGTTCTAACTTCTGCTAATAGCGTCATGGATATTTCTTGGAGTAGAGCAAAAGAGATAAAAAAAAAAAAAAAACCACTTTGCCAAGCTTCCCAAGTGGCTCAAAACACAATAGCTCTAGACACAAAGATACAAAGATGGTCCATCATGGTCTATAGTAGCAATCAAGTGTTTTAGGTTTTCTCTCAATCTCTTAATCTCTTCTTCTGAGGCTTTTTGAGAACCTTGTGATAAGTTCACAAGGTCTCAGGTGATTAAGTTTCTGACTCTTGATTTTGATTCAGGTTAAGATCTCAAGGTCAGGAGATGGAGCCCTGCCTCAGACTCCACAATGGGCAGTGCAGCCTGCTTGATAGTCTCTCCCTTTCCCTTCCCCCTCCCCCTTGTAAGTATGCTCGCTCTCTCGCGCGCGCTCTCTCTCTCTCTTCCTCTCTCTCTCTCTCAAATAAATAAATAAATAAATAAATATATAAATAAATGGAAATTCACAGCCTCCTTATAGGACTGGTATGTGTCTAAGTTTATAGTTAACATGGTTGTGTAGACTTTTAACTCATATAGTACCTAGAAAGCTTACAAGTATTCTCACTTTTCAAAAGTTTGAATTATGCCACTACTTTAATACAAAAGGCCTACATTGGCAACTGTTTTCACAAACTGAAAGAAATCCAGAGGATTTTCACTTTTCAAAAAAAAAAGACAAAAGCAAAAATAGAGTTCAGTGTCTTTGTTTTACTCTGAGCTGTTACATAAACAGCATGAACCCCAGCAGCTGGAGCGGCACCACCTAGCTCCTTCTCCAGGAACTACACTCCTCTTCTCCCTGCCATGGCTTTGAACTGTGTCAGTGAACATCTGTGCTTTATATTGATGTATTTTGTGCATCTGTTAGCCAGATGTGTCCTAAGGTATCAGAAAAACCCAAGAGAGGTTATTTTTTGGGTCTGGAAATGCTCAAAAATTTTCTGTATAAATTAATGGTAATTACTTTTTCACTTTGCACTGTTTGGCTTATGAAAGATTTTATAGAAATGTTCTAGTTTCAGATAGAAGAAACCTGTAATGGAATAGTTAAGGTGAGAAAAGAAGGCAGTCTGGTTAGAATTTTGATAAGCACTAATTAGATTAGCTAGATAGCAGGATCCAGTTCACTTAGCAGGCAGATGCCAATAGGCACCACTATGCCTCATTAGGGGCTATCCAAGGTTCAAGAAATAATTGTCCCACGAATTTTCATCTTGGGAGTCATGTGAACCCTTTTGATAGAGTTGTTGTCTCATTGAACTGGGAAGAAGAAAGTGATCAGACTGTTGCTTACAGATTAGACAGTCTGGGTAAAATTATGTTTAGGATCATCTAAGTCTGTTAGATTCTTATGACAAGGCAATGAACGTGTATTTTGGCTTCCCATGATTATAATGTAGCTATTTGTGTTTATGGAAAAGTAGCTGTGATTGCAAATACTTAGGCCCATGGATGGCCCTTGGTTATATTGCATAGAAGCATCAGTTGTCTTGCTTGAAAAGTACTGAAATTGAAGGAATTTCTGGTTAAAATCTAGAGTAGAAAGTGAAAGGTCCCCAGAGTGATAACACAAAGGATGCCCTTAAATCTGAGACAGTATCGGGATTTAGGGGAAACCAGATACTTCCAAAGTTAAGGGAGTTTATAAGCAGCAACTAAAAGTAGGGTTGTAACATTAATCATACTAGAAATTTAAAAAAAAAGTAAAGAAAGGTTGTGAGGTTTTACTATAAGTTGAGGAAAGAATTCCATCAATTCTGGAGCCTTGCACGTATGAAGGAATTATTAAAGGGGGAACAGGTCATATGAGGGGGAAGAGATGGTACAATATAAAGCTCATTGGTGGAAAGTAATAGTTGCAATGTGCGGAGGAACATGGAGAGCAGGAGTGATGGAGGTAGGAATAAAGAAGGATAAAGCCAAGGAGGACAATAAAAGTTACAAGAAGAAGGAGATAAGGGAATGCTAGGATGCCACGTTTTGACATCTTAAGTGGAAACTAACCACTTCATGATATTATCAACTTGTCATAAAGATATCTACACTGTGGCTCTGTCTGCTTCTAGGGATTCTTGAGAAACTTCAGTTTAAGGTTTCTATTTAGATTAGACTTTCATTCAAAGTAGCATTTATACATTTTCAGTTAAAGAACATGAATCCAGGTTTGTACCACCTGAGTTTGGCAGCATGTTAGTGGTAAAGAAGATGACATAAAGGCCCTTCCAAAGGGGAGAAATATTAATTTTCAGTTGATGTGAGTTCCAGAGAACTAAGTCCCTAATTTCTAAAATGTAGAGTGTTTGGGGGGGGTGGGGGGAAGCCGCCTGGATGACTCAGTTGGTTTAGCATCTGACTCTTGATTTCAGCTCAGGTCTCGATCTCACGATTCACGAATTTGAACCCTACATTGGGTTCCATGCTGACCATGTGGAGCCTGCTTGTGAGTCTCTATCTCTCTCCTCTGTCTGTCTGTCTGTCTCTCTCTCTGCCTCTCCCCCATTCTCTCTCTCAAAATAAATAAGTAACTTAAAAGTTTTTATAAATAAATATGTAGAGTGTTTTGGATAGTAGAGCCTGAGAAATAGCAGCCTCATCCTATTGATGAAGCAGATAGATATATTTAATAAATCCCTTGCAGTACATTAGGATGTTTGAATTGATAAGAATAGAATATTTTATAGCCCAGGGAGAATAATGAATGATCATAGGTCATCAGTTATTACTTCATATTGGGACAGTTTCTGTGATCCAGCAGGAGAGACTCAGAAGGCAACCCGTGCTCAAAGTAAAACCTTAAGCCATAAGAGATTGAGTTACTTTATCAGTTTTTCAAGCTTTAATTTTAATGATCCATTAACTCTCTTTATATTTCCAGATGATTGGGAATGATAGAGACAATGTCATTTTGGCGATAAGGGGAGAACTTGTTGGATTGCTTAGATGACTTTACCAATGAAATGAATGAATCCCTTGGTCCATGAATAAGCCAGTAGAATTGGGATGCAGGGAATACTAGTTCCAAAGAGAGTTTGGTATCAGTGTGGCAGTAGTCCTCTTACAGGGAAAGCTTCAAGCCAGTGAGAGAAGCATATGATAATAAGAATATACTCATATCCATGAGATCTAGGAAACTCAGTAAATCTAATTGCAATGAAGAGAAGGTCCTGCTGAAGGGGTTCTTTACTTGCCCCACCTTTGCAGCTTTATCAGGATTGTATTTTTGAAAGGCGGGCCAAGAAGGCACCATTCGTTCCAGATGGGAGGAAGTTTCCTCAGCAGTGCTGGAAGAAGAGTTGATTTACTTTTATCCTTTCTTGGTGAGTAATTTTATGAAGGTCAGAAATTAAATTTCTGGTGAGGGACTGAGGAGAGACCAAGTGGTTATCTGAGTATTTCCAAAGTTCAGTCTGGTTGGATAAGACATCCAAATTGTTTCCAATTGGCCTTTTAATATTCAAGGACTTTGAATTAGGAGGTTTTAAGTACCTCAATTAGAGGATCAGGTGTAATCAGAGTAGATTTAGGATTTTATCTGATTGAAGTGAGAGTGTAACAGCTTTATGACAATTTAGTATATCACACAGTGAATTTCCTTTTGCTTCAAGGGTTTGTGGCCTATAAAAGTCTCTATCTTAAGTAAGGCTATCTTTTTGGCTGTATAAAGTCTCTAGGAGGTCAGATCAATGTTTTCCATTTTCCCATTAGTGTCTCAGCTGTTGACTTAAATCCTCTGATTCTCCATAATATTCCCAAATAATGTACTACCCCCAAAACATATTTATTATCTGTATATATGCCAAATTCCTTATCTGTAAGCAAAGATTACGCTCTTCTGAGAACCACAATGTAAGAAAGCTGAGCTGATTTTGCACCAAGTGGAGACTTAAACACAATGGGATTTTGAAAATCTGGAATGACATATGCAGTCTGAGAATTTCCTTCCGAGTTGTGAAGATGGTAGCCATCAACAAATAGGGTAAGATCTGGATTTGCAAGGGATATCTAAGAGGTCAGCATGGGATAGGATTGAGGCTTGAGTGTCCATAAAAATCATGCAGTTGTCCTTCAGTTGGGAGAGGGAGCAGAATAGCAGGACTGAGATTTTGACATGGGTGGATAATGACGTGAGAAAGAGAAAACAGAAGAATTTCACAACAAGTGAGCTTAAGAGATCAAAAAGTCAGCAGAAGGGTCCTAACTGCATAAGGGACAAAAAATGTTCAGGGTATGACCTAGCACAAGGCAGACAGTGGTTTGAACTGATTTTCTACTTGCCACTACTGCCAGAAGAAAGGATGGATAAAAATCTTAAGCTGCAGGATCTAGACTGCAATATTTGATTGACCTCCAAATTCCATTATGTTTTTGAGATAGAACTCCTAAAGCATGCCCTTCTCTTTCATGAACAAATAGAAAAGCAAAGAGTAGTCAAGATGCACTAGGTGGGATAAAAAAAAAAAAAGAAAAAAGAAAAAAAGGAGATCTTAGAGATTCAAATGATGTGACAGAAGCAAGTCTCATATTAGACGTTCAGACACAATTTCTTTAGGCATGCCATATAAAGGGGTTGTTATAACAGAAATTAGGGACCTGCATTTTATGATGGCCAGTCAGTTCCAAAACGTCTTGAAGTTGTTTTTTCATTTCAGATGGGAGGTTGTTAAATATGATCTTGATATAATCTGGAGATCAGTTTTTTCCTCAGGGGGAATATCATGACCTAAATACTAGACTTGCAGGTAACAGAGCTGAACTTTATCTCTTGATACCTTATGGCCCATTTGAACTAAGTCCTTTAGTAAGTATCAGATGTCATGAAAAGAGTTGCTGAATGTCTTAGAACAAAGAAGGAGATCATCTACATACTGAATGAAGGTTGAATTACAAGGGAAGATCACATCTTTTAGATTTGCACTTACTGTTCAGGAAAATTTTGTAAATTCCTGGGGCATGACTAAGTGTATTATCGATTTTCCCATGTAAAAAGTAAATAGATATTGGGAATCAGGATAAAAGGATATGCTGAAATGTCATCAGAGACAGGGTTTGAAGAAAAAATAATTTTAGGGAGAGGCATAGTAGAGTATACATCCACCATTAAGGACTCTGCCTCCCAGGTATGTCCCAGGCCTGCTGTTCCTGTGGCCTCAAGTGAGTCAGGAATGTGAGTGAGCCTGTCTTGAATGTAGGGATTGTCAATGGCTTAGGAGCTGTGAAAGAGGCAAGAAAACTGGGATTATCTATTAGGGCTATCAGAGAATAAAGATGAGTGAGAGGGAAATCCTGAACTTCAAGAATTAGTGTCTCACGTGTACATGAAATACTAACACTCTAATTAGAAAGTATGTCTCTGCCTATTAGATGAACTGATTTGTGGAACTTAATAAATAACCATGTGAGACATGATGAGGCCTGACAGAGAAAGATGTTTATAAAGGGACAAAAGTGATTCATTTTCTAACTGCAACATAGAGATTTTTTGTGCACTCTGAGGGGTTATGGTGGGAAATTGTGAGATGTCACTATTATAGGAAAAAGGCAGGATAAAATAGGCAGAGAGGGAAAGGATTAGGACCTGAAGTCCCTGGGTGGGGAAAGACATATTTTGGAACAAAGCTGGGAGTTTCTCACCACAGCAAACCTCCTCAGGCATAAGGTTCCTCTTAAGAATTTAACAGCCTACTCCCCCTCAGGTTCCCTCAGGAGTCTGACAAAAGACTGGACTAAAAATACCTAGACCATAAAACCTATGACCCACAGGAAATAGTATGGCCACAGATGACCCCTCATACAATGGAAATGAGTTAATAAGGAATGGACAACCCAGCACCTAAAGTTACCCAGCCACTAAGGACAGAACCTGAGAAGGAACCAGGGGAAAAGGATGGGAGGGTAGCAACCAGAACCTTATAAAACAAGGCATTCACTTTTGAATGTCCCCTCTCTGTAAAGAGAACTTTGCTACTATTCTTCCTTTCTTATCTTATACTGTAATAAACTTTTTCTGCTGTTTACTTTGTGTCTTCATTCTTTGAAGTGTCAAGACAATGAATCTTGGCTAAAAAATCCTGCACCATCATGTGTGGAAGCAAGTGGCTCTGGTGTCTACTAGAAAGGTGGTAGGGTGCCCCTTGACTGGGATTATTACTTGCCCAGTTTGGGACATACATAAGTTGATCTGTTATAAGAGAATTGTTGAGACTCTGAGGTCTTATGGCATTTTTTAGCCTACTCTTCTTTCTCCTTATAAGGTTAAAGGTGTTTCTAGCAAAATTTTGGTGAAGTTGAGGGGACATTAAGGTCTTCGAATAATTTTCCTCAAGTTGTTTAATTTGTAGAGTCATGAGTTTTATAGTGTATATTTTATCATCCTGTATATCCTCAAGGTGCTGTGTTAAAGCAAGGATTTCAGAGACAAGGACTTTTTTCCCCCAATTAATCTAATATTCTCAAATAGCCTCTCTCAGTTCTTTGTGGAATCCATTAATAAAGTTGGTAACCAAAGCAGATGCCATGTGGCCATATAGAGTAAGACCTAAATAATGTTTCCACATATTATCTAGGAGTCTAAGAGCCTTTTTCCCATTTCCTTAGCTCTGTTATAGTCCTTGAGGTTATTTTGATTTCTTTGTAGATTTTTGTTAAGTCTGACCAATTTAGATTTGTCTTTTATTCTTTTTTTTTTAATTTAGATTTTTCAAACTGCACTAAGGTGTCTCCAACCTAAAAGGAGTCAAGCCAATTGGTAGAGATCTGAGTCCCAGAGAGTATGCCCCTAAGATTAATTTGAATTGTATAGAGACTTTACTCCTTTTTTTTTTTAATTTTATTTATTTCTAGGAGAGAGAGAGTGTGAGCCGGGGAGGGTGAGAGAGAGAGGGAGACACAGACTCTGAAATAGGCTCCAGGCTCTGAGCTGGCAGTCAGCACAGAGCCCAACGCGGGGCTCGAACCCACGAACCGCGAGATCATGACCTAAGGGAAAGTCAGACACTTAACCGACTAAGCCACCCAGGCACCCCAGAGACTTTTCTCCATTTTTACATGAGTCAAGAAAATTCTTCATGATAGCATGTAGGTCAGCTTGAGACCAATGTTAAAAAATAATCTGTTGGGGCGGGGATAATGGAGTCCCTATAGTTTCTTGTTCTTGGAGTCTTACCATTATAGGAGCCATACTCAGATCACATGACGCTGTGGGGAATTGAGAAGCTGGTAAGGTTAGGACAGGGTCAGGGAGCAGAGGACAAACAAAATATCAACAAGAACAAGGTTGTGGGAGAGACTGGAACAAATTTGGAGGAGCAGAAGTGAAAGGAGTGGAAAGTGATGACGGCACAGTATCTTAGAGAAGGGGATATAAGGAGTAACAGTGGAAAAAAACCACGTGGTCCCCAAGAGATTGAGTAGCATGGATTCCAATAAAATAGATGGAGATTGTGAAGGGTGTGATTGAGATTTGATTGGGAGAAGAATATTTTAGCTTCTTCGTACCAAAAATAAAGAAAACAGACCATGTTTGGAGAGTATTTTAGACACTCAGGATTCAAGAACTCTCTGAAAGTGTACTAAGTTAGGGAGGTCTCCAAAACCCCAATGTGGCTATTGCAGTTCCAAGTTATCCTTAGCCATTTTTTAAAGTGCTGGCAAAATTAGTGCCTTTAGTGATGGATCATACAGTCAGGTGGAGTTAATCTACTCTCAATTCCAATAGATTCAAAGTTATCCATGGGAGAAGCAGCTAATAACAGACTAGTTCCATGCACATTCCTCATTTGGCCCAAAGGGCCACTCATGCAGTCCTTGATGAAGAGCTGAAAAGCTTGATCTGTGCAATCCCTGAACACGGAGTCAGGAAAAACAGAAGAACATCACAAAAAAGCTGGAATTTCCCTCTGGAAATTCAAGTTGTAAATCCTCAGTCAAAAAGAACCAAGAAAATCCCCATCCAGTAAGATTCTCACTAGAATAAAAAAGAGCTTTTCTGTTCTCAAACAGAAAAGAACCAGAAGTCCAACTCAAATAGAAAAGAACTGGGAAGAGCCCAGTTTAATAGTTTAAAGCAAGTCCCTATCGTGCTACTATAGAAAACAATGTCTCGAGCACTGGATTAGGAGTTGTGACTCACCATAGATCCTGATTTCCGTAGCTTCTCTTTTGAGAAGGCAACATGAGTGCCTGGGTTAAGACAGCAGAGGATGAGAGTCAGTCAGCACTCCATCCATGACATGACACCAAAAACTATTGAATTAGAACCAAATCCAGATTGAGAAGCTTTATTTAGAAAAAATAAAATACTACTGCAATGGGGAGAATGCTCCAATTTCAGAAATGTACAAGTATTTCACTACCCAGAAGTAAAAGCTTCTTTGTTTATAGGAGTAGGGAGGGGCAAGCAGAGATAAGGAAAATCTTTTAAGGGACAGCTGGACAAGCAAGGGGAAATGACTCTTAGGGTCTGTCAAGAAAAGGGTCTTGTGATCACTTGATTCCATGGAGAAGCTGATAAGAGGGATAGATTCTAGTTTTTTAGTGCTTGTTCATGTTTGGGAGCATGCTGACTTCTTTCTGTGGGAAGGAGAGAAGCCTGACTAAAGTTTGGTCAAGAGAAAGCAAAGGATAAGAAATAGCCACTGCAAATACTCAGTCCTCCATAAACATTTCTCCTTTTGTTTGTGTGTGAGAGGTTATCTAGAGCAGGAATCAGAAAGCATTTTTTATAAAAGAGAAGATAGAAAATAATTCAGGCTTTGTGGCTGTATGGTCCCTGTCACAACTCTGCCATTGTGGCTTGAAAGCAGCCATAGACAAGTAGAAAGGAAAGGGTGAGACTGAGCCCTAGCATTGCTTTATTTAAGACACAGGTGCCTGGCAAGATGTGGCCTTTGGGGAATGTAAGGACATAAGTCTAAACCAAACTGACTCCATGACAGGCTTTAAGTTTCCCCTCTGAACTGGAAGGCCTGAGTTTCAGCTTCCCGGAAACTATCAGGCAGTCACACATTGCCCAAGGCAGGAGAAACCACCCTTGCAACACCCAATCAGGAAAGGCCAGCGACCACCCTCCACATTACTGAGGGAGAGGCCTGGAGATAGAAACTATAGATAGGACCCTGTTACCTAATGTTAAAGTTAACCCGTTAGTCGCCGAACAAGACCCTAGGCTCGCTCTGTGATTGGTTGAACTTAAAGGTACTCTAAATGTTGTAATTGGATCCCGCCAAAAGTAACGAATACTCTAGACAATGTGTATGGTCAAGCCCGCTGTCAATGATGTTGAATAATCATGATTGGATCACTGTTCCCATGCCACAATTTCTGTAACTCCCCTATCACAAACCCCATAAAAATCCTACTCTGCCTTTGTTCAGGGCTCACAGCATGGACCCACTACGCTGTTAAACTCTGTGAGCCCTAACTCGAGCCCGTAATAAAGCCCTTTGCCTTTGCATGCGTGACTCGGTCTCCCCGGTGGTCTCTGGTCGTTGAGGATACTGCGATCTGGGTATAACAGGAATACTTTGCCACTATGGTATCTTATCAGTTAGAAATTAAATGTCCCGAAATGGGGAGAAAAACCAGAATAGTTGTTTGAAAGCCCTTCCTAATAACATTGGCCTGCTTCTAATTGGCCTGGCCATTTCATAAAGCCACATCTCTCCACAAGAGAGCTTGAGAAATACAGATACTCAACAAGACCTATTACTATCAAATAAATCATTTGTGAATAAGAAAGAAAAACGGAGGCACCTGGGTGGCTCAGTCTGTTAAGCATTCAACTTCGGCTCAGGTCAGGATCTTGTGGTTGGTGAGTTCCAGCCTGGCCTTAGCTCTGTGATAACAGCTCAGAGACTGGAGCTTGCTTTGACTTCTGTGTCTCCCTCTCTCTCTCTCTCTCTCTGACCCTCCCTAGTTCACTCTCTGTCTCTCTGTCTCTCTCAAAAATAAATAAAAACATTATTTAAAAAAGAAAGCAAGAAAGGAAAACATCCAGGGACATCTTGGTGGCTCAGTCAGTTAAGTGAAAGTCTATTGATTTTCGGGTCATTATCTCACAGTTCATGAGTTCGAGCTCTAATGGAGCTCCGTGCTATCCAGTGCAGAACCTGCTTGGGATTTTCTCTCTATCTGCGCCTCCCCTGCTTTCTCTCTCTCTCTCTCTCAAAATAAATCAAGTAAACTTTAAAAAAAAAGAAAAACAACTAATTTCTTACTTGACTTTGTTGGTTTTTCCCTTTTGTGGTGCATCATTCATGTGCAGTAAAAAATGGGAACCTACTGTTTGAGAGTTGACCTAACCTTATAATGACCTGTATTATTTAATTCAAGTTTAGGTAAAAGCAGGGGATAATTAATCTTATCTTAAAATAAGAAACATAAAATATTCCTTGAACCTTTTCTTATTTTGTGCTATTCATTATTGTGGAGCCCACTTTCAGGCAAACAGACTTGAACAATGGGATGCAGAAAAGGCCACAGTGACCACCAGGCTGAATACAGACAGGCCCACCAAGCGACCCACCCCAAAATATCCATAAAGCCTTAACTGAAGAGCTTTATTATTAACTGAAGAGCTGAATTATGATAAAGTAACCAAACTAAACAAAACAACAACAACAAAAAACCCCTAGTCTTCCCCAAATTACAATGATCAAAGATAAGTGGGCCAAAAACATGAAGGGAATTCTAAGGATTTTGCATGAAATATTAGAACTAAGATGCTCAGCATTTATAAACTGCCTGAGAACAAATTGATTTGGACTGAGAGAACATTCAAAGTTTCCATGAAATCATAGTTCAGGGCCTACCTAAAAAGGGCAACATATATTTGCCCTCATTACTAAGGCTGTTTGGGATTTCAGTGGTTCGCCTCCTAAAGCCATCTCCCTTGCTCATTTACACATTTCTGCATGAAGTTAATTCTCTCTCTGGATGTGAAAGCCCCCAGCTCTTAGCTAGTCTTAGCCATTTGCATGCTGAGCAGCGTCAGAAAGAAAGAAATCCTCCTTGAGCACGCCTTTAGTTTTTCCGAGGCCAACCTTATCTTTAGAAACTTTCTTGATCTGCTTTATCATCCTGACCTGGAGAAGATGGATTTGATACTTTTTTTTTTTAAGTTAAACATTGTGCTTGGTTTATAACAGCACACTAAGATAAAGCTATACTGTTTAATCCTCTGTTCTTTTCACATTTCTAAGTCCTTTGAGTCCTTTCTCATTTTAATTTTTTGTATTGCTGCATTTCCTATCTTATAACTTGTCTCTTTACCTCTTTAGTTAGCTAAGTTTGTGTTTAGAATTTACACATCAGTGATTGAGGAGATCTGTTTTGGACTAATTTTTAAAAATGATTTAGTAATTACCAGCAACTTTTTTTTTTCTTTTAGCAATTCTGTCTTTCATTGCATGGGTTTGTGGGTAGACTCATTTCCTCTACCTTTTGTTATTTAAAACTGTTGCGGAAATCTGGTCTGGATCACTAGCGGAAGAACCAAGAGGGGCCCCTCGGAAATCTTGGAAGGGAGGAGATTTGTTTTTCTTTTTGTCTTCCCTAATTCTCAATAAAATTTATTACAGCATTAATTGAGTAATACATGTCTACCTTGCAGAAAAAAATAACTTGAAAAAAATCTAGTTGGGACTCATGTGAATTAAACAATTTGTGTAAGAAGTATACAGTATACAGTAAAATTACATTCTATAGAATAGAGACATGTAAGGATAAAAACAAATTTAAAAAGAAAAAAAAATTCCTTGGCACCAAAAGAGAGACTCCCCCCACCCTTCCTTTCTTAGAGCATTTACTTTAAAAAACTTGTAATTATAAGGATTTTCTCTGTCTCTTTGAAATATATGTAAATCTTTTGGAAAGCAAGGTAAATCTCTTATCAGCTTTAAGACACAGGAACGTCTTTCTCAAGGATCTGAGAAGCATCTCTTGGAAATGTAGTAATGAAGAAAGGTAATGCCCTTATCTTCCAGTCCTTGTAAGATGGTAGGTGGGTAACTTCAGTGGGCACCTTAAAGTTGCAAAATGATCTCCTGCATAACAATAGGGGAAATTTATTTTTTTCTTTTGATAAAGCCATTTAAGTAGCCTAGGTGTTCACCCCAATTACCATATTGGGATTTTGGGATAAACAATGTGTGACAGATGGTATTGTCAAATCCTTTCACTTGAAGACTAGTTATTGTTTATCTTGAGAACATAGGTAATAGGTGCTTAGCTCTAAAAGGGTGAGGTTTCTTCCTGTCTTCATAGTCTTTTAAACTGATTGCCTGTGAGATATACCACGTTCTGGTTTAATGTATATTTAATAATAAAACTCTTTTCTTTCTAATCTACTTTTGTGGAGAGGTTTTCTGGGGTGACAGAAGACTGTTTTTAGTTATACTTTTCCAACTATCAGAAACTGTTCAACATAGTACAAACTAGAAGTACCAAATTAGCTTGAGAAAAGAGATCTCTCTCTGTCTCTCTGTTTCTGTTTCTGTCTCTCTTTCTCTCAGACACGTGTGTGTGTGTGTGTGTGTGTTTATATAGATACATACATATGTGTGTATGTGTTTACGTATTAAAAGTATACATACATAGACATACACAAACAGGCATATATTAAAAGTATACATACATAAAGATATATATACACACGCATATATATATATGAGAGAGAAATAATTTTTTTTGTATGTGTAAGGGGGAATAATGTTTGTACTTACCTCCTAGAACTCTTGTGAAAATTAGAGATGAAAGAGGTGAAGTGTGAAACACTGAATGCTTTATGATACTAAATATACAGCATCGTTATGATTTATAGCAAGGCAAAGACATTACTAAGGTTCTTAGAGTCAAGAGGAACTGGATCCTCTTCCTGCTTTACTTTCTACAAGGTTTGAGCAAATAAACAAACATCACTGATTGGTTCTTCAACTGCACAATAAAGAGAAGAAAAGTAAGTGTGAACATCACATGAGATCATAGAATTGATTTATGAGTACTTGTTCCCTTTATTTAAAACATTACTGTGTGCAGGGGCATGTGGATGGCTCAGTCGGTTGGGTGTCTGACTTCAGCTCAGGTCATGATCTCACCATTCCGAGTTCAAGCCCCGCATCAGGCTCTGTGCTGACAGCTCAGAGGCTACAGCCTGTTTGGGATTCTGTGTCTTCCTCTCTGTCTCTGCACTTCCCAACTCATGCTCTCTCAAAAATAAATTAACATTTAAAAAAAATTTTTTTAAAACATTATTGTCTGCAAAGAGGAAGTAAAAGTGGTAAGGAAGATCAGACAAAGAGAACAAAGAGAAGATGGAGGCAGAAAGTAAAAGAAGCATGCTGATCAAGGAGTCAGAAAGACTAATATCAAATTATTTTGTATGTGTAGGAGAATCATACTATCTGAAGTCCTATTTTAAAAAGTGGTGCCAAATGATCAGGGACTTTAAAAGCATTCCTAACAATTTAGTATTAATATGGAGTTGGTAATGGGAAGTATCCTCTCTCTAGTTCTCATATTCTGTATTGTGAAGTGTGTGTGAAGTGTTTTGCCCTTTATTCCATTAGATTTTTTCTTTTTATTGATGTGTAGGATTTATGGGTTAGTTTTAATTCCTTGAATAGATAGTAAAAGTTGGATGGCACATTCTATATACAGTGTGTTTTTTCACAAGTAGGTGTATTGTAAATATCTTCTTTCACTTTGCAGCTGGCCTTTTTATTCTATTAGTGAAATCTTTAGACGAACAAAAGTACTTCATTCTCCTAAACTTCAGCTTATCATTTTTTCCCACGTGGATAGCACTTTTTATACCTTGGTTAAGTTATCTTTGCTGTTTCAAATTCACAAAGATCTTATGCTAGCTTTTGAAAATGTTCTTATTTTTCATAGTTAGATTTGAAATCCAGTGGGAATTTATTTTTGTGTACGATGTGAAATAGGAGCTCAAATAGCTACTTTTCCTTTATGGATTTTTATTTGATCCAGGAACATACGTTGAAATGTGCCTTTTAATTTCACTTTTAAAAATAAATCATGTGACTCTATGTGACAATCTATTTCTATAATTTACTTTGTTCCAAGGGTCAGTATGTCTAAACTTGTGCCAATCATAAACTCTTCCAATTCCTATAGCTTGATAATAGGTGTTGATATCTGACAGTGCAACTTATCTGACTTTTTAATTCTTTTTCAAAATTGCCTTAGCTTTGCTTGGCTCTTTGCATTTCCATAAATTTAAAAATTAACTACTCAGTTTCCATACCATAAAAAGTCTGTATAGATTTTTATTGAGAATGCACTTTTCTGTAGATCATTTGGTGAAATGTGGTATCTTTACAATATTGAGTCTTCCAATACATAAGCATAATAGAAGCTGATTTATTTAGGTGTTCTATTTTGTTTCATTTTGTAGTTTTCTGAGTGGAGCACTCTCACAGTGTCTCAATTTATATAAAAGAGTTTTAATTTTTCTGCTACTTTAGTGGCATTATTCCAATATTACTGTGCTACAAGAATGATTCTAAAAGCCATACACGGATTTTTAGCAAAACTAAGCATCAATTATACTGAGATGTTTTCAAAATTCCCTAATCCACAGCCAATAAGTTTTGTTATATTCAAAATTTCTGTTTTTCACAGCATTTTGTTGTTGTTCCCTTGGTATTTTCATTCCATATCCTCATATTCAATATATAACCAAACATATAGAAATCCACCTGGTATTTAATAAATGGTGGAAAGCCTATAACAGCACCAAAACCATCTGAAGAAAATCAGAAAAAAAAATCTCCAAATTTACCGTTGATAAATTTGACTTACTTTTTAAGTCAATATAATGTATTTATATATTATTTTTAAAAATTCAGGTATGATTAACATGCAGTGTTATATTAGTTTCAAGTGTACAATATAATGATTGGACAATTCTATACATTACTCACTACTCATCATGATACATGTACTTTTAATACCCATCACCTATTTCACCCATCCCCCTACCCAAACCCCTCTGGTAACCATCTGTTTGTTCTCTGTAGTTAAGTTTGTTTGTCTTTTTTCTTTGTTTTATTTCTACCTGCTTTTAAGAAAAGATTAAATGGAATCTTTGTTGAATGGTTATACGTCATTGATACTACTGTTTTCCATTTCTAGGACTAGTTCACGAAAAATTACACTTTAACACCAATCTCTGTCTCTCTGTCTCTTTCTCTAATATATAAAGTGTATAAGGTATACTAAGATTTAATGCATATCTTATTATTATACACATACATACACATATATATTTGTACAGACTCTTGAAACTACCCCAAACAAGAGACAGAATATTCCCAGTGATTAATAAATTGTCACAGTGCTCTTTGTCAGTTCACACTCCCCTTAGTCAGATTAACTACTGATCTGACTTCCCTGAACATCAATTAGTTTTCTCTCTTTTTGAAATTTGTTTGTTTATCCTTGTATCTGTTGATGGGTATTTCTTTTAGAGCTATTGTGAATAAAGCTTCCAAGAACATTCTTTTGCTAGTTTTTTTAATAAGACATAAACATTCATTTCTCTTGGGTATACACCTAGGAGTAGAATTACTTGCCAGAGTCCTGCTCCAGCAGGCCCAGGGGTCCCTGAAGGATGGACGGTGTCGGTGAGGCAGGGATGAAAGACCCACGAGTATCTTTCTGGTCACTAGGCAGGCATCTCTGCTCTGACTGGAGTTCAACTTTATTTTATAATTAAGTGTTTGGGGGATGGCACAGAAGTGGCATTTGCCTTAGACAATGATTTCTGATGACAAACTTCTTTGATATGTAAGAATTTCGCAAAACATAGATTTGTAGAAGACTCATGCATAACCTTTATCAATAGTGATTGAGGTAGGTGATTTAGATGCTTATCCTATGGGGAAGGAAGGTATCTTTAGCATTCAAATAGAAGACAATGTTTTTGGCATAGCAAAAGCAGTTCTTTGTGAGCAGGGGTCAATAGCCTGTTTGTTTAGGGGCAAGTATTAAGAAAAACAGGTTATCCAGGAGACACAAATGTTCGTTCCCATAAGCACAAAAGAAGACGTTCCTACAATAGGTTCCTTCACAAGATGCAATCAGCATATCAAGACCAGAATAAGTCACTCTCAATACCAATCAACAAGGTGCCTTGAGGGTCAGTGCTCAAGCAGAAACAATTGAGTCAGGGTGGATATCGGTCGCGAATGGCAAGAGACCTCGCAAGCTTGCCTTAACCTCACAAGGAGTTTTCTCAACTAGTGAGTTCAGAAATGGCTCCTGACAATTACTGAAGCAAATGGTAGACATGTATTTATTTTTAGTGGGACTGCCAAGTTTACATGCTTACTAGAAATGTAGAAGGAACCCATCTATGGCTTCCCCGACACTTGGTATTGTTAATTATTGTTAAAACTTTAGTCCTTTTAGTAGATGTATATTGATGTCTCCTTTTAAATTTGCATTTTGGAGAAAGAGTAACAAGTTAAGCATTCATTTATTTGTAGTTTGGAATGTAAACTGTTTTTAAGAATCCTTGTTCAAGTCTTTTGACCATTTTTTTAAACTGAATGTCCTAAACACCCAGCCCATATTTTCCTCCTATTGATTTTCTCTCATAGGACTTTTGCTGTCTTCCTTCATGATACATCCCTAGTGCCTACAGTACTGATTGACACTTGAAAGGCACTCATTAAGGAACTACTGAATACAAAAACAGATACATGCATTAATTCAAGGTAAGCCCTTAATATTTGTTTTATTAAGTCTTTTAAAATATAAATGTCCACTTGTTTCTGCACCATCTGTTGAAATGACTGTCCTTTCTCCTTGATATCACCTTTGGTCCTTTGTCAAAGATCAGCTGCCTATATTTGTGTGAGTCTATTTCTGAGCTATCTCTTCTGTTCCATCACTATTTGTCTATTTTTTTCACAAATGGCATGCTATCTCAATTACTATAACTTTATAGTAATCTTGAAGTCAGGTAGAGTCAATCCTTCATCATTGTTGTTCTTTAATATTATTTTGACTCTTCTGGGTTTTATGGCTTTCTGTATAAACTCCAGAATCAATTCATTTATATCCAGAAAATAACTTGCAAGGATTTTGACTGGGGTTGCTTTGGATTAATAGGTCACATTGGCAAGAATTGACATCTTCACTGCATATACATGGACTGTTTCTCCATTCTTAAAATATTTTCTTTGATTTTTTTTAAATCAGAATTTTGTTGATTTCTTTCTGTAGATCCTATACATATTTTGTGATATTTATACCCAAGTATTTTATTTTTATTGTTGATAGTGTTTTTCTTATTTCAAATATATTTCTGATTTTTTATTGTTGGTATGTAGGAGAGCAATTGAATTCTGCATATTAACCTTGTATCCTGAAACCTTGCTACAATGACTTACTTGTTCCAGGAGTATATTTCTCAATTCTTTGTGATTTTCTACATAAAATTAGGCATATATGAACAAAAATGGTGGTTTTTATTTCCTTTTATTGTTTTATTGCATTAGCTAGGACTTTGAATGTGATATTGCATATAAGTGATGGCAGGGCATATGCTGACTTTCTTCAGATCTTAGGGGAAAAACATCCATTTTCTCACCATTATGTAGGTGTCCATAGATACTTTTTTTTTTTTTTTACTTAATGTTTACTTATTTTGAGAGACAGAGAGAGAGACAGAGCATGAGCAGGGAAGGGGCAGAGAGAGAGGGACACACAGGATCTGAAGCAGGCTCCAGGCTCTGAGCTGTCAGGACAGAGCTTAATGCAGGGCTCAAACCCACAAACGGCGAGATCATGACATGAGCCAAAGTTGGAGTCTTCACCAACTGAGCCACCCCTCTGCACATACTGGTATAAATATTTCCTTGTAGCCTATGTGACTTTGAAATGTCGAAACAGCCTTAAATCACTGGACTAAGTCCCACTTGATTATGTTGTATAATTATTGTTAAACACTTTTGGATTTGATTTGCTAATTTCTTTTGAAGGGTTTTGCTTCTATGTTGATGAGAGCTCTTGGTTTCATAATGTTTTCTTCTTGTATTGTCTTATCTTTTAATGATTTTGCTATTAGGATAATGCTTACTTCATACGAGTCAGTAAGTACTTCTTCTGCTTCTGTTTTCTGGAGGAGATTATAGAAAATTATAATTATTTTAATTCCTTCCTTACATGTTTGGTGGTATTACACTGAAGCCATTTGGACATACTGCTTACTTGTTTAAAAGGTTATTAATTATAGATTCAATTTCCTTAATAAATATACATTTTTTCAGATTATCACTCCTTATATGGATTTTGGTCATTTTGATATTTTAAGGAATTGGTTGATTTCATGTAAATTTTTAGTTTTCTCAGCTTTTTTTCTTTTGGGGAGGACAGAAGTGGTGACTTCCATCCTCTTTATACATCAGAGCTAAAGCCAGAAATCAGCCCCCCCTTTTTTTTTCAGATTGCATACTTAATATTGATTCATCATCAACATCACTAATTCCCTTCTGATATCTCAATTTTTGTGTACAATCTATCTACTGAATGTTTTGTTTAGATAGCATAAACTTAAGTTCTAGAATTTCAATTTGGTTCTTTGTATATTTTCCATTCCTCTGATAACATTTCACTACTTCTCATTTATAATGACCAGACTTTTCCTTACCTCTTTGAGCATCGTTATACTATTCCTTAAAATACTTGTCTCTTAATTCCTATATCTGCATCATCTTGGGGTTAGTCTTCATTGATTGCCTTTCTCTTACAAATAGTCCTATTCTCCTGTTTTATATATGTTGGCAAATTTCAGATTGCATTCTGTACATATGTTTTAGAAACTCTGAATTCTCTTTGTTCTTCCAAAGAGTATTTCTCTTTCTTTTTGGTTTTTTTATGTTTGCTTTTGTAGTTTTGTTTTGTTCAACAGGCATATAACTTGGATAAACTCTGCAAACTTTCTGATGCTGCGGTAGTGAGCAGCTGAAAACACTTTAGCTTTTTTTTTCCCCCTTTCACCTGGACTGCTGGTCTTTTCCCTATGCATTTACAGTTTATGCCTTAGTCGTTAGTTTGGGCAGAATTTGCAGCAACAGTTGAATTTTCTCCCTGTCTCCTTTCTTGAATTTTGTGGCCTCAGTTTCTAGTTGCCTTAGTTTCCATAACCACAGAACTTCAATTCTCCAAGCCAGCACATTTTCTAATGAAATTCAACAGGCTGTCCTTAGAATAAAAGTTGTAAACACAACAAATTCACCCAGTGCCATTTCCTTCTTCAAAATATCAACTTCCCTTCTCCCCACCAGCACCTGACTGATACTGGTTATCCCCTTGTGCTTTCTAGTAGATGTGTGTGTGTGTGTGTGTGTGTGTGTGTGTGTGTGTGTGTGTGATGTTTTTACTTGTCAGGGAAAGTTGGTTTGATAGAAGGTAATTGGCCATACAAGAAGTAAGCTCCTAGAACACAATTGATTTTTGAAATTTGATCTTGGCTAGAGTAACTGTTGAATTTATAGAGCTGTGTATATAGTGATTTATGTCTTTGCTAAGTAAAAACAATCTTGAGTCTATCATTTAGATTCTATAACTCTATTTTTTGGTTCTTCTGACTTATTACTTTGGCCAGGATTTTCAATATATGGTGAAAAATAGTGGTAATAATGTATTTTTTTTCCTGAGAGGTCATGTGTCTTGTGTTAATTATTTTTATCTTAAGTATTAGGCTTGTAGCTGATATGCTATATATGCTCACACACAAATGGTAGGTAAATTTAATAAAGCAAGTTGCTCAGTTTTGAATGATTTTTTCATTATGAGTTGGTGTTTGAGATTTTTTTTTTCTGTTATAGTTAGGAAAATTGCTACATGATTTTCCTCCTTCACACAACTGTTGCGGCAAATTACATTATCAGATTTTTAAGACATCAAATCATGCCTGCATTCAAGGGATAAAACATAAAGGAATGTGATAAATTGCAAAATACTTTTGAAGTCATGCAAGTGTGGAAGTAAACATATCTTTTTGTAAAGAAAAATATTCGGTAAGAAATATATTTATACAGATAAGATTAAAAAGAAATTTAAAACTGAAGAAAGATCTTAGAGTAGCTGATTAATCACCTGAAGGGAGATACCTTGCTCTACACTAAAGTAAAAACAAAAACTACTTAGTGTGTAAATTCTTTATATTCAATTTGTCAAAAATACTTTCAATGTGTAGCATCAAAAAGCACCTGCAATGTTGTCTTTATGTTTGAAAGCCGACCTAGATACTTGGCACATGCTTCATGCACAAAAGGTAACTTTAGCATGTAAAATATTTTTTCTTCTGATGGTAAATATTTGTTTTAGAATAGAGAAATGATTCTGGTGTTTTTCTAATTTAAACACACATTGAACAGTCTTACTTCTGCTGAAAGCTAATATTTTACCTGGAAATTTCACATCTATTTTCATAAATGTAATGAGTCTGTGCTTTACTGGTCCCATGCTATCTTCATCAGGTTAGAAATTGGAATTTTAAATGTGCTTTATAAATTAGGTGAATGTATTTTAATCTTTTGACTGAGGGCAGAGAGGGTGATGGACAGAAAGGATTGAAATATTAGAGGCTGCTTCCTTTACTCCATCTCTTCCTATTTGTTCTTTAGCACAGCCAGCTCTGTTATCCCCTAACTCCTGTCCCCACTTTTTGAGTGGTTATTATTTTATTTTTGATCTTGTCAGTGCTAGAACAGGTGAGCAGTGATACCCTCAGGCAATTTTGGGAAGAGGAAACAAAGGACCAATAATAATGCTCTTCGTCTCTCAGTCCCCCAGTGGGGCCTCTGCCTTTCTAATCCAGGACCAGAAACCTAACACCTTTGCCTCTCTGGGAGGCCTCTCTCTTACAGGTTTTTGAAATCTGTCCACTTCCCTCTTGTTTTCATGGCATTTCCAAGGTTAAGCTCTGGGAAAGGAGCCAGATTCCTGTGCTCATTTGCCAACTTGTCAGGAGCCAAAAGTCAAAGATATTTTCCTGAGTTCTTCTCCTTTTACTTTTCTTTCTTTCTTTCTCTTTCTTTCTTTCTTTTCTTTTCTTTTCTTTTCTTTTCTTTTCTCTTCTCTTCTCTTCTCTTCTCTTCTCTTCTCTTCTCTTTTATTTTCTTTTCTTTTTCTTTCTTCACAAATATCCCACTCGTCAACTGAAGCCGTTTAAAAGTTAAATCTGAGGGGCGCCTGGGTGGCTTAGTCGGTTAAGCGTCCGATTTTCGCTTAGGTCATGATCTTGCGGTTCGTGGGTTCGAGCCCCACGTCGGGCTCTGTGCTGACTGCCAGCTCAGAGCCTGGAGCCTATTTCGGAGTCTGTATCTCCCTCTCTCTCTAACCCTCCCCTGCT
The DNA here is from genome assembly GCF_008692635.1 of Crocuta crocuta. Classification (NCBI taxonomy): domain Eukaryota; kingdom Metazoa; phylum Chordata; class Mammalia; order Carnivora; family Hyaenidae; genus Crocuta; species Crocuta crocuta. The sequence goes on from NW_027551558.1 coordinate 17,768,026, forward strand.
CATGCTGTCTCTTTCTCTCTCTCTCTCCTAGAAATAAATAAAAATATTTAAAACAAAAAATAAATAAAATAAAAGTTAAATCTGAAAAACAGAACATTTAGGATTTTAAACAAATGGAACTTTTTGAACAGGATCAGAAAGAGGAAAGACTCCTTACCTTGAGAGGAGCTGATAAATATTCCTAAACCCAGAATTTGACTTTGTATTTCCTATGAGCTAATAAAATGGCACAATTGGCTCTGTTTCATAGACCTACTTAACTCTTTCTTTATCGACATTTTCTCCAAGAAATTCTTTGAATTTCTCTAGCATTTAAACCTCTATGGTCCCCTTTATGGGGATTCTAGGTGCTCTGAGTAATATGATCCTAAGTTCCTTTTGGGCCAGTTACTGAACTGAGATGTGACTGTTACTTATTCCATAATGAAAAGTATTTAAGATTTACTCTGAGTCTCTCATTTCCCCCCTATTACTTGTTAATGAACCCATAGCAGGATAGAGATAGCATTTTTGTAGTGGATCTAGAAATAGATTCACTTTGCTGACATCTTAGACATGAGATGGTTTGCACAGTAACCAGCCCTCCCAGTTTATGCAGACAGGATGGGTTTCTGGGATGTACTACTTTCAGTTTTGAAATCAGGTAGTCCCAGGCAAAGCAGGAAGAATGAATCTCCACAAGTGTCTTTAAGATTTAGTTTTTATATTAAGAAAAAGTTCTGGAAATATTTTCCTATCGATACTGAGATTTAGTGGAATCAACATAGATATTGGACAGAGAGCTAAACTTCATATCCCAGCCTTCTGGCTAGTAGAATGCGAATAGAGTGATAAATATCATTTACAGACATAGACCACGATATTCCCCTATAAGCCTTCCCCCACATCTTCTTTGGTTTCCTGACTAGAGGCCAAAGATCCAGTGGCAGTAAGGGAGCTACAGAGACAGACTCATCAAGCAGAAACGGCCTGAAGCACTGAATCCTCTCCTACATGACAATCTAGCCACAAAACATTCAACTGGACAGTGATATGAGTGAAAGATAGTCATGTAGTTATATGAGCCACTAACATTTGAGATTGTTGTAACAATTAGTTTAGCATGATAGCATAGGTAACTACAGCAACATTATATGTTGATTTAATTTTTCCCTTCTCTTCTTTACCAATCTGCCAGTTAAATAAGGTGGTTAACAAAAATAAGAGCATTTTCTCAGTACTTTGAGCCATGAAGAAATATGTTGCTTTTAAAGAACTGTAGTGGCTTTTGAATGAAATATCTAATTGGGAGTTTTGAAAATTTAAATCAATTTAAAATCAGAAAACTGGAAATTGTGGCCTTAAGAAAGTGTATTTAATTTTCTTGCCAATTGTTAGGTATACTTTTTTTATTGCTTAGAGTTTTTAAGTTGCTCCAAACTTTTATACTATTCCTATTTTGTTGATATGTAGATGGGTTTGAAAATTCATTTGTCTGCAAATGCCTTTATCCTGCTACCATTTTCTTGCTCCGTCCTCATGTTTCTACTAAACTCTACCTATTGTATATGTACAAAGTATGCAAATACCATTTGTGTGATTCAATAGGTGACATATTACCATTAATCATAACTGGAGACTACCTCCTCTCTCTCTCTCTCTCTCTCTCTCTTTCTAAAACAGTATAATATATACTCAAACACTAGATGAAGAGAAAACTAGAAGACACAGGGGGCTTCAGAGCAGTAAGTATCATTTAAAAGCAGAGTCATCTAGGAAGAAGAAAAGGCAAGTAATAAGTGACTTTACAGATCATACCATAGCTCATATATCTTCTGAAGAAAAGAATAGGGAGGGTAATTGCATTAATGTTACATGAAAAAGATAACTAGATTCAACTGCTTTAGGTTTTAAAGGTATCTTAGTGTATTTCTTAAATAATTCTAAATATACAGAAAAGAAAAACAATGCAAAATATGTTATAAACAAGACACATAAGTTCAAGTATCTTAGAAAATATATGTTTAATATAAGATATGTTTATATGAATTTAATCACTATCTATGGAATTAACTGTCTTGTTAATGACAAGAGAAAATTGAGGAAAAGTGTAGATCTGCTCCTGCAGTTTAACAATAGAATGGGAAAACTGTGAAAGTATTTCAAGTAGAATTACTGCCAGTGTCTAGACTTTGAAAGAAAACAGCTCCTACATTGATAAAAGTATTTTTAAAAGGTTTTATTTAGTCATTGATAAGAAGGCCTTCCTATTTATTTTTTTCTGAAAAGGTTTAGAGAAATATGTAAAAAGTATAGACTAGAAAGCCATAATAACATGTTAGTAGCAGATATTGCTTAACTTTGGTCTTGACACATGTCTGACCTTTAAGAATAATTTTATAAATATCTTTATGAGAGAGCCAGAGAATGTCTATAGTAGTCATTCTAGCCATTCATTTGTAGTCATTCTAGCTATTCATCTGTGGTCAGTTCAGAAGGGAAAATAAAACTATGTCATGACACCAATGAGTAGCCTGAAAGATGAAAATAAGTATGAAAATAAAGCTAAAAATATAAAAAATGAACTTTTAAGTACAATGTAACTATGTTTTTCACCAACTTTCTAGGGCCCAGAAATGATTGTATAAAATCCTTATTTCAAATAAAAATTATTTAATTAATGAACAAATGAACCCTTCTGCAGTTCTTTACAGGAAATGTACATAGAATATTACAACCAGCAGTGACTTTAAGGATCACCTTCTCTAGCTCAGTTATTCAGTAGTTGAAAAATAGGACCTGAAAGAGTAAGCAAATTATGCCACATTCTATATCCACTAATTTAGCAATCATTGGACCAAAATCCAATCTCAAACCTTTCTCTTCTCTGTCCAGTAGTCTTTTGATTACATAATAATCATTCAGGTTGTTAACATTAATTTTGACAATATCATTTTAGTTCCTAAAAAAGTAAGACAATAATTGAATCATTTACATGAGCAAGTAAGAGACTTAGTTTGCCTTCATCAAACTGATGAGATCCATGCCAAATAGTAAAAAAATATAAATTCCAGAGTGTTGTGCTCCCTTTGAAGCATTTACTACATTGTAAACCCTGTGACTAAAGATATTTCTAACACACACACACACATAACATATATTTTAGTTTTTACTTACACAACCATCATGTGATGAACTGGAAGATCAAGAGGGAAAAATTTTGTGGGAATTATTAAGTTTCTTAATTTCATACCCATTGATATACATTCTAATTTGATGCTAGTGTTGATAGCAAATCATTGTCTCCTTTACCAGGTGGTTTCACTTTAAATTCTGTGAATAGGGAGTCTTATAAAGAGACTGGGTAGCAATCTTTTAGCTGTGTTGATTGTTTGCTGTGCAGAAGCTGTTTATTTTGATGTAGTCCTAATAGTTTATTTTTGCTTTTATTACACTTGCCTCAGGAGACATAGCTAGAAAAATGTTGCTATGTCATTTTCCTTTATTTAACAGTTTTATTAAAGTATACAATTTGATGAGTGTGCACATATGTATACACTCATGAAAGCAGTACCACCATCAAGGTAATAGACATATCTATCACCTCCAAACTTTTCTTGTACCACTTTTGTGTTTTGTTTTGGTGTATGTATGTGTGCATGTATGTGTTAAGGTTACTTAACATGAAGGGCACCGGGGTGGCTCAGTCGGTTAAACATCCAACTCTTGATTTCGGCTCAGGTCATGATCTCATGGTTCATGGGTTCGAGCCCCACATTGAGCTCCAAGCTGATGATACAGAACCTGATTAGGATTCTCTCTCTCTCTCTCTCTATCTCTCTCTCTCTCTGCCTCTACCCCACTCATGTATGCACACACTCTCTCACAATAAATAAATTTAAAAAAAAAAAGAATACTTAACAGGAGACCTACCCTCTCAATAAACTTTTAAATATGCAAAATAGTACTGTAACTATAGGTACTAGATTAAACAATAGATACTATATACATATAATGGAATAGTATTCAGTCGTTAAAAAGAAGGAAATCCTGCCACTTGTGACCATATAGATGAATGCGGAGGACTTTATGTAAGTTAAATAACCTAGTCACAGAAGGATAAGTGCTATGTAAGTCCACTTATATGAGGTATCTAAAATAACCAAAATCATAGAAACAAAAAGTAGAATGGTCATTGCTAGGGGCTGGGAGAAGTGGGAAATGATAAGTTGTTCAAAGAGTATAAAGGCTGTTATGTAAGATCAATAACTCCTTTTAATGGAGGGATTTTAGGGTTACAGATCTTGCTCTAGTCATAAAGAAATGGGTGGAAGAGCCTGGAATGGGAAGATAACCGAAAAACCTGAAGTTTTTCGCTTTCTGCTAAAAATCTTGAAACCTATGAAATATTATTTGAGAAATGATAATGATGATAGGCAACCATGAATAAATATTTACGCTGATGTAGTCAGTCTTCTAGATGTCTAAAACATTATTATTAGTTAATGACATATAGTGACTCATTTAAACACCAAAACACCCTTATGAGATATTAATTTTATTATTCCTAGGTCACAGATGAGAAAATGAATGCATAGAGATTCAAACGCAGTAGTCTGGTAGTAAGTCTGGAAGTAAGAGAGTAACAAATGAATATAAGGTTAAGTTGGTCAATGACACAAATAGGAAGTATAGATTCCCACATCCTTTTTCTTTACCACAAATAGCTTTCCATTATTTTTTCCTTCAGTTTTTTTCTCCTTCCCCTCCCCCCAGATAGTCTAACATTCTTGAACCTATCCTTCTCTCTATACTAATGATCCTAGAGTTATTCCCCATTTTAAGTTGTTATTTAAAATCTTTAAAATCTAGGTCCAATTTTCCAAGTTCATTTCCACTGATTTACAGCAGGAACTATGCAAGACTTTCTTCAACCATTACCTGTGTAAGCCTGCCTTGTATTTGGCATTTCTTGCTCTCTTTGTTTGAAATACCCTTCTCATGGCCATTATTTCCTGATATAATAGCCAATCATAATTATCCTTATTAAGAAGTTATCCTGATTGAACAGTCCATACTGATTTAATTCAAATTTTGAATTTTCAAAGCATTTATTTCCTTTATTGTAGTATCTTATTGTAAGTCACCTTATATTTTTGCCTTTTCTCTTTCTTTCCATAGGTTTCATGTTATTTTTAACTCCATGAGGCCAGAGGTCATGTCATGGATTTATTTGCATTCTGGTAATTAGTAAAGTTATTTGCACACCAGAGTTGCCAGATAAATGTTTATTGTTGAAGAGATGATAATAATCATAACATACATCTCAAGCTTTCTACCCTCCTGGAATAGGGATCCAAACTTGAAGAAATAATGCTAGAAATGAGAAATATAGAGATGATTCATTTTATGTGTCTCTAAGAATATTATAAAATCAATCAGTCAATCAAATCTATTAGCCTACTCCTGAGAGAGAAAAAATAGTTTTTTTTAAGTTTAAAAATCCTGAAGATTGGAAGATCCTTTTATTATCACAAGAGAATGAATGGATGATCAGAGTAAGAACACCTGAAACACAGCATATGGGACTTTTTCTTAAGAAATACCATATAGCAAGAAGCCATCTGCAATATACTGTTTTATTTATTCCTAAGAGAGAGAGAGAGAGAGAGAGAGAGACAGCGTGAGCAGGGGAGGGTCAGAAAGAGAGGGAGACACAGAATGTGAAACAGGCTCCAGGCTCTGAGCTGTCAGCACAGAGCCCAACATGGGGCTCAAACTCATGAACTGCGAGATCATGACCTGAGTTGAAGTTGGATGCTTAACTGATTCAGCCACCCAGGTGCCTCTATACTATGATTTTTAAGAGGACACATAGAATATTCAAACATTCTTGGGTCCACATCTTAGCTCTTCCACTGTCTAACTGCAGTAGTATGCAATGTGTGTGCTCTAAGTTGACTTCATTAAAAGAGGATAAATATGATAATTATTATACCTATCGCAAAATATTTTCAAGATTACATGAGATGATCTGTGAAAGTGATTAGGAAGGTACCAGCACCTGGAAAGTATTCTGTTGCTGGTAGTTATATGTTCTTTAGTAATATAAAATGAGCTGTGTTTCTGTATTATTAAAGAGATAAAATACAATCGAGGGTGCTATATCACGGTCAGACCAAGATCATTTATGAGGAAAATTGCAAATAATATGTAATAATTAGAACATTAAGTGAAAGAGATAATTCCTATTGTCTCTGGTTGTCTCTGGACCCCAAGGTAATAACAACTGTGGATATGAAACTCTATTCAAAAGAGAAGTACTTGATGCTGTTAAATGACTCAACTGATCTGTCTCCACTCACTATTTTCCACACCATCAAAGAGATAACTGACTGTGTTAGAAAGGGTGGAAGCTTTTGGGAAAAATGTGCAGGCATGGAAAGCAGTATTCTGTTTTTCCTTCCCTCCCATTGAGTGAGGAAAGAAGAGACTCATCTGTGCCACAGGAGAGGGTGTGCCTTGACTATAGAGAAAAAACCGAGGCTTACTGAAGGGGAAGTGGGTGGGGTGGGATGTGTGTATGATGTTCCTTAATTCTTTAACTGTTATATCTTATATGCCAGTATTTTTAGGCAGTGATTTTTTTTTGTCATCCTTTGGTCATCTAAAAGAAAATTTAGGAGGTAAGTAGCCTAAAGTTAATATATGAAAATAAAAGAATTCTTAAAATCATTGCAAAGTTTATGCTCAAAACTGTATTGTTTTAATTTGTATTCTAAGTAGTATTTTATTTTCTATTATAGTATATCATGACCAAATTAGTTTTATCCAGTCAATCCTTTGGCACTGCTGATATGGGGAATAAAGTTTACTGAAGGAAAGCCACAGCAAAATGGTCACACAGGTGGACTGGTAAACCATTTCTGGCCATTCTGAAGAAGAATGCCAGACAGGGTACATTTTCTGATAAACCTAATTTATGTTTTGCTTGATGTTGTTTGGAAAGCTCAATCATTCAATTTCAGGATGTTATCTCTAGGGAGGGTTTATATTAGCTTCTGCTAGACATCAGAGTTCCTCCCATCCCAAAGCTGGCACCATTCCCTTTGAGGAACTCAGTTAAAATTGAAGAGTCTCAGGTTAATCTTCTTGGACTTTGCTGTTTAGTAAGTGCCCTTTCTGACATTGTATGCAGTTTTCATACAGTTTTTTGAGGGATGGGACCAATTCTTGAATATTTCCTTTATTTTTCTTGGAAGCTCACTAATGCATTTTGTAGTGAAAAGTTCCCTCCTAGTACTTGGTCTTTTTTTTTTTTTTTTTTTTGGAATTTTATGTGGCAAATTTTAAAAATATATACAAGAAAACAGCATAATACAATACAAACACACCCCACGCAACTATCACCTAGCTTCTGCAATTATCATAAACTCAAAGACAATTATATTTTATTTATATACAACCCACTTTCTCACACTGAATTACTTGAAATAATCCCAGATATCTCATTGGCTACCAAAAATATAGGTCAGGGAATTTCAGCCTATGTTCTACCATGATAAATACAGCCATCTATATATGTGATCCATATGGGCTCTAGAATGGGACCTGTTACCGTAATAATTTTAAATGTATAGTTGATGACTATAACTATTCATAATTCTAAGATGATTAGCCCCAAATTTTCTCTCATTTCTATGATTCAGGAAACATATTGAAATGCAAGTAAATGAGAGCAGTGTTATAGGCACAATCCTTAATCAGAACTCCTAAATTCTCTTTTCGATGACCAAAGGATGATAAAAAATATCATTGCCTAAAAATACCAGCATATCAGATATAACAGTTAAGGAATTAAAAAGCACAATACACACATTAAAACTCATATTGGGTGAAAACAAACAATATAGAAGAAATACATGATGTCTAGGCACCTGGCTGGCTCAGTTGGTAGAGCATGCAACTCAATATTGGGGTGGTGAGTTTGTGCCCTACACTGGGTGTAGAGCTTACTTAAAAAATAAAATGTTAAAATAAATATATATATATATATATATGAAGTCTAAAATATTCATGCATACTTATTTAACTGAAAAATACAGAGTTTGGAAAATACACCAAGGTAAAATGAACATGGGGTGGGGGAGAAAGAGAGGCAAACCAAGAAACAGACTCTTGACTATAGAGAACAAACCAAGGCTTACTAAAGTAGAGGTGGGTGGGGTGAGGATGGGTTAAATAGGTGATGAGCATTGAGGAGGGCACTTGTGATGAGTACTGGGTATTATATGTAAGTGATGAATCACTCAATTCTACACCTGAAACTAATATTATATTGTATTTTAACTCACTGGAACTTAAATAAAAATTTGGAGAAAGGATAAAGTGCAGTTGTATTAACATTAAAAATTTTTTTAAACCATCTAACATATATTTAAAAACTGACGTCACATAATTGTACTGTGATAAAAAAAAATCTATAAAAAAATCGTGTGGTCACTTTCCACATCCTCATTACCAGTATATGCATACTCACATACAGCTCAATTTTTGCCGAGCTTGTTTCTTAAATACAGACCACTCTGCTGCTTCCAAGGCTACAGTTACAGGGAGGTTGTCTCACGGGCTGTATGTCACTACCCAATAAGGAGGCTACCTGGTGCATCGTTGTACTGGGAACACTGTCACTCAGAGATTCTGTCTTCCTCCCATGGCTACCTGAATAGGAAGATCTGACAACATGAAAGTGCATGTAACTTAAGGCCTTTTAGAATGGACCTTACCACTGAGATATGTGTGAAAGGAAGGTGTGGGGGGTGGGGACACATTCTTTCCCTTCTTTTCCTCTGGATGCCATATTCCATCAGGCTTCTAAAGATACCTTGCAAAACCAAAAATCAGCTTCACTTATTAGTAGGCTGAAGCCATTCAAGAACAGACCTCTTTATACTTATTTTCCTCCTTCCCTGCTTCATTTTGTGTCCTCTTTGAGTCTGCCACATTAGGACTGCATTATCCAACAAAACATTACCAAGTGTGCATTGCTTTCTAGGAAAGCACAGAGCTAAGCCTATGACAAAGTAAGCATTTTTCTGGACAGTTACATATTAGGATATATATTAATGTGTTCATATTCATAGATCATGGAGAAAAATAAATCCATAAAAATCCCAGTAGATGCCAGATACAAATTCAATAAAAGCTAATACACATTTTTCAATAATGAATCATATGAATAATTTAAAAGCCTATCAAGAGTTTTATTTCCATAAATGAAGAATTTTTTTTTCCCAAATCAACTGCCAACACAATTTTAAAACCAGGTCACATTAAGTCATTGTCATTAAATTTAGAGCCAACACTAGAATGCCTACATGTATAACCAATTTACCTTACTATGTAAATAGTAACTGATGAAATCATAAGGGGAAAACACAAAAGAGTTATACCGGCAAGATCATGTAATTGAATGTATGTAAATATGAGAATATACAGTGCTAGGCAAAAGCAAATACCAGGACTGGTACATCAACAAATGGCTCCTCAAAAATAGCCATGTCGTAGCCCTCAGAACCTATGTTTATGTTATGTTACATGGTATGTAGGAGTTAAGGTTGTGGATAAAATTAAGGTTGCTGATTAGCTGACCTTGAGATGGGGAGATTGTCCTGGTTTATCCAGGTAGACTCAGTATTTTCAAAAGGGTTCTTACAAGGCAGGAGGGTCAGTGTCAGAGTCAGGGGGAGGTCTGAAGATGCTACAGGACAGGACTGGCTTTGAAGGTAGAAGGAGGTCACAAGCCAAGGAGTACTGGCAGCCTATAAAGGATGGAAAAGACAAGGAAACTTACACACAGTTTAAAAATCCTATTTTCTTAGGGCACCTGGGTGGCTCAGTCAGTTGAATATTAGACTCGATTTCAGCTCAGGTCATAATCTCACAGTGTATGAGATCAAGCCTCTTGTCAGGCTCTGAACTGACAGCTCGTAGCCTGCTTGGGATTCTCTCTTTCCCTCTTTCTGTCCCTCCCTAACTGACTGGCTCTCTCTCTCTCTCTTTCTCTCTCTCTCTCAAAATAAATAAACATTAACAGAATAAAAGCCCAATCTTCTTTAGGTTCATTTGTATTTTCTCACTTTTCTTTAAAGAATGTTTATAATGACTATATAAACACCTACATCTATATATAGTATGATGTTAGGGAATAAGAATAACCTGTACAATATTGGGGCACCTGGATGGTTCAGTCTTTTAGGCGTTTGACTTCAGCTCAGGTCATGATCTCACAGTCCATGTGTTTGAGCCCCTTCATCGGGGCTCTGTGTTGACGGTTCAGAGCCTGGAGCCTGCTCCTGATTCGGTGTCTCCCTTTCTCTGCCCCTTCCCTGCTTGTGCTGTGTTTCTCTCTCTCTCAAAAATAAACAAACATTAAAAAATAAATAAAAATTAAAGAGAATAACCTGTACAATATATATGATATTTAGGTAAAAAAGCAGACACAAAGCATTTAGAACTTATTGGAATATTTAAATGTGGAGAGGTACATATATGTGTAGAAGCATATAAAGATAAATAACAATCAACCAGGTTATTAATCATATTTTCAGATAAATCATTTTCCAGTCCTAAATAACTTTTATTTACTAAAGTTTTCAAAATTTCTGTAATACATTCAGAACATCTATAAAACATTCAGAAAAAGTAATAAGCATTATTTTAATTTCAAATATAACTTGGATTTTGTAGAATGCTCATAGAAGGTGATGCAAGAGACATTAATAAACCAATTATATTTTAAAATCAAATATTGATATGTGAAAATTAATGTTTCCAAATTCTCCAAAGCAGAATGGTGAACAACATATTTCAGCACACTATTGGTAATATCCAACATATTTTTAATCTAACTGTAAAGAAGAAAACATATATACGTATCAAAAGAAAAGCGGTGGTAAAAATAACTTCACAGCTTGAGTCAAAAAAAATGGAAGTTAATAAAAATGTTCACATGAATTCTAAATACAATTTGAAAGGCAGACACATTAAATTAGGTAACACCTTCATCATTTTTATACTAACAAATTTGAAGGGAAAGAAATTAATTACAACCAACTCATCTCTGAAAGCTCCATGCAGGAGTGAATCTGTTTTTCTGGACTTGTCCTATATTTTTTCACTATGCATTTGTATTATTTTTCTATTGCTGTGTAACAAATGATCACAAACTAAATGGCTTAACACAACACTGATGTATTGTCTCATTGCTTTTATGAGTCAGAAATCTGGGTACAGGCCCTATGGCTTCTCTGCTTATCATCTCCTCAGGCTGAAATCACAATCACAGCCAATCCCTGTTGTCATCTGAGCACCTCGTTCAAGCTTACCGGTTGTTGTCAGAATTCAGTTCTTTGCAGATGTAAGACTGATGTCCCATTTACTTTCTGGATGTCATTTTTTGACTTCTGTAAGTTCAGAGATGTCACCTTAGGTCGTTGCAACATGCACTGCTGCCATAGGCAGTTCAGAAAATTGTAGTTTGCTTCTGCAAACAGGCCAGCAGGAGAAAAATCACTGCTGCTTAAAATCTAACTTATTGTAAGGATGGACCTGATTAGGCCAGGTGCACTCAATTTAATCTCCCTTTTGATGAATTTAAAGTCCACTGATTAGGGACTTCAGTTACATCTGCAAATATCTTTATATCAGCACCTAGATTCATGTTTGGAGAAATAAACTGGTTGAATATATGTACATCAATGCCAGAGAGTCTTAAGGATCATCTTAGAATTCTACCTATCATGTACTCTAGTCATTAAACTATTTACTATTTCTTCAAAAGTTACTAACCTTTCTTAACCTCTGTTCTGCCTTGCCCATGCCATCCTCCAAGATTTAGTAGAAATCTTAAAATTCTATTTATTTTTAACAGCTTTATTGAGACATAATTCATATTGTACATAATTCATCTGCTTAATACATATAGGTAAATGTTTTTTACTATATGCAAAGACTTGTATGATTATCACCACAAATAATTTTAGCACATTTTCATCTCCTCAAAAAGAAACATGGTATCCATTAGCATTCAATCTCCATTATCTCCTTCTAGTCCTGTGCAATCAAGAGTATATTTCCTTTCTCTTTATATTTGCCTATCTGGACATTTTATATAAATGAAATCATATGATTTGCTATTTTTGTGACTGGCTTCTTTTACTTAGCATAATGTTTTAAAGGTTCATCCATATTGTAGAACATGTCACAATTTCACTCCTTTTAAAGATTGAATAATATTCCATTGTATGCATACCAGTTTACCCATTCATCAGTTGATGCAGATTTGGATTGCTTCTACTTTTTATCTATTATGAACATGCTTTTACGAACAGTTGTGTACAAGTCTTTATGTGAATATATGTTTTTATTTCTTTTGGGTATATACCTAGGAGTGGAGTTGATGGGTCACACTGGGCTTATGTTTAATCTTTTGAGGAACTGCAAAATTATTTTTTCAAAATAGCTGTGCAATTTTGTATATCTACCACCATTATATGCAGGTTTCAACTTCTCTATATCTTCCTGAATACTTATTACTATGTGTCTTTTTGTTTATAGCCTAAACCTAGTGGGTTTGTGGTGGTGTCTCATTGGGATTTTTATTTGCATTACCTTAATGACTGATGATGTTGAGCATCTTTTCATGTTCTTGCTGGCTATATGTATATGTTCTTCATACCTATCAATCGTTAAAATCCATCTCCATAGTACCTCCTGCAAAAAGTCTTTTCTAATTCTGCTGGCTGAGTAGGATTTCACTCTGACTTATAATAGTACTCTTCTGTGGAACTTAGTTAATTTAATTATCTATTGCTTCTGATGTGTGAGAAGATCCTATTCCAAAAGTAATTAAAAATATGTTTGTGAAGCAGATATTGATATCTGGTCCCCAAGTACAACCATGTCAAGGAGATAAAATATGTGCATTCAGATCACATTGCATGCTTTTTTTTTTCTTTTCTGATTTGTAGAATTGACAGCATGGAATTGCTACTTTATGGTCCAGTGACATGAAACAAGTCAACAAATATTAGTAGAATGGATCTCTAGCCCAGTCTAGAGTATATGTAATTTTGTAATGATTTTAAGAAGAAACTCAAGTTTAAAAAAATCTCATCACTTAAAATATTGATGGTTTATTTTGCCTCTTGAAATCTTTAAACTTGTAGGTGAAATTTAAAAATTTTTTAAAACAAGTTAGCTCTGGGGTGCCCGGGTGGCTCAGTTGATTAAGCGTCCAACTTTGGCTCGGGTCATGACCGCACGGTTCATGGGTTCGAGCCCTGCATTGGGCTCTCTGCTGACAGCTTGCTCAGAGCCTGGAGCCTGCTTCAGATTCTGTATCTCCCTGTCTCTCTGACCCTCCCCTGCTCACGGTGTTTCTCTCTCTCTCGCAGAAATAAATAAAAACATTAAAAAGTTAAAAAAAAAAAACAAGTTAGCTCAAATCACCTAACCATCCACCTCTTCCTCTCAAATGCAGAAAATCATATATAAAATTCTGAAAGAGAATTATCTTAAAATGGCCTCATTCATTTCTAATGAAAAATGTAAACCCCCAGAAATTTAATTTCATTTGAATATTACGTTCAACTTTCACACTCAAGCTTAAGCACCATCTTTATAAAGGCTTTCTATTTTTGTAAGGCAGTTGATTGATCCTTCTTTCTACTATTATTATACTACAGTTTAGTTCCATAATGGCAATCATCATATTTTATTGTAGTTAGCTATTGTCAGCAAAAATTCCTGTCCTTTTTAAGTGTTCCTCCAGCTGGACTAAAAATTGAGTTGACATGAGACAGATTAACAAGAGAAAAACAAATTTAATAGCATACATATGAGGAATTCATATAGACATAGGAATCCCAAAGATAGTCCAGCAAAATGAGGTTTATGTCATTCTGATGGAGAAGAGGATAGGAGTGTAGGACTTAAGAGGAAAGAAAATGCTATCCATAGAAAGATGAAGAAGAGTAAATGTTTGGTAAACAAATGTTTGACTTGCTATATAGATGGTTTATTCAGATAAAATTTGTCTCTGGTAATAACCTTTATTTTGGAAAGATCTCTCAATTCAGGTTCTCCTCTGTAGTTAAGGCAGAGGCAAAAGTTTCTCTTGAGCCCACAGGATCTCAATTGCATTCAGTTCAGAATAATCTTTATGTCAAAGTAGCCCAATTGGGTGGTGACCTGCCATCAAGTCCCTACACTATTTAAGCCCAACTCCCTACGTAAACGGTAAATTTGTTTAAGCTTTAGGCCATCCTGGATCCCTCTGTGTATTCAGTTTCCAACTTATCAAACTTTCATTATAAAATCAATTTGATCAAATATTATGAAAATTAGATAATTCAGTGAACATTAATGAATATCTCTTAGCAGTAGAAAGTAAGTGTTTTCTGGTATACATAGAATGTTTCTATAGAATCTGGAAAATTAACCATTGCAAGCATTTTAAGGTTTATTTTGTTTTATCTTATACTTTGTCATAAAAAAGAATATTATTTTGATTATTTAGTATACAGTATCTTAATTCCTTTAATTTGGTTGAATTAAAATTACCTTTTTCACCATTAACAATTTTGAGTATTTTTTTTTTAATGCTTTATTTCTAGGGGAGAGAGAGAGACAGCGCGAGCAGGGGAGGGTCAGAGAGAGAGGGAGTCACAGACTGAAACAGGCTCCAGGCCCCGAGCTGGCAGTCAGCACAGAGCCCGACGCGGGGCTCGAACCCACGAACCGCGAGATCATGACCCAAGCGAAAGTCGGACGCTTAACCGACTAAGCCACCCAGGCGCCCCATTGTTTGAGTATTTTTTTAAAAAGTTATTTTTGTTACTCATTTTAAAAGATTTATTTAACTATTATTTTATTTAAAAATTGTCATTGGAAGAAAGAAATATTAAGAAGTCAAACTTAAGGGACACCTGGATGGCTCCGTCAGTTAAGCCTCTCACTTCTGCTAAGGTTGTGATCTTGCAGTTCTTGAATTTAAGCCCCACATAGGGCTCTGTGCTGACAGCTCAAAGCCTGGAGCCTAGTTCAGCACGCTGTCTCTGTCTCTGTCTCTCTCTCAAAAATAAACATTAAGGGGCCCCTGGGTGGCTCAGTCGGTTGTGCATCTGACTTAGGCTCAAGTAATGATCTCACAGTTTGTGGCTTCGAGCCCCATGCTGGTCTCTGTGCTGACAGCCAGCTTGGAACCTGGAGCCTATTTCAGATTCTGTTATCCCCCTCTCTCTCTGACCCTCCCCTGCTCATGCTCTCTCTCTGTCTCAGAAATAAATAAAATATTTAAAAATTTAAATAAATAAATAAATAAACATTTAAAAAAATCTCAAACTTAAAATAAATGTATATATTTTTTATAGTGTTTAAATCAACCTAACCTCAGAGAAATACAATTTCTGAGAAAACATATTTTAATATAGTTGTGAAGATATGAGAAAAGTGTATGAAATGATACTTTTGTAATTTCTAGTCATTTATTTTTTTTGCCAGAATTTGACATCTTTCTAAAACCATCTTTTTGTGAAACAAAGAACATCCCATTTAAAATGCTACTTGTGGTTGGTAAGAATTAACAAAAATCCAAAGGACAACATTTAAATCTCATTATCACTGCTCTGGCTTGAACCAGAATTAATGCTCAGTGTTCTCGAGCACATTTGTTTTAAGCCTATGATAGATATGTCACCCAACCACTGATAGAAATTCTTCCCTTGACCACACTAGTCAGGCTCCTCTGAACTCTTCTCAATTAGGCTGTAGACATTTGGGATTTTGTAATCATCTTTTTATTCTGTAATTTTAGAAAGTATCCTAAGTTCGTTTAAATAGAATTCCCCAGCCTTGCTGTGTATCATTCTTCAAATCTATCTGTGTTCTTCATCCTCCACCATCCCTCCATAATGTATAATCACTCTTGTCTGCATTCAGCGTAAATTGTTAGGTCATTTGGCCAGAATTCCCCCTACCCTCTGTTGGTTCCTTTCGGTAATTTTTGTCCACTGACTGCCACTCTGCTCCTTGGCTATAAATTCCCACTTTCCTTATTTTCAGAGTTGAGTGAGATCTCTCTCCCCTGCAACAAAACCTATTGAACAGTCCCACTGAATAACATCTGCCTTAGTAACTTTAACAAGTGTCATAACTAATTTTTTTTCTTTAACACCACTCTAAACCTCATGGTGTGTGGTGTGTGTGTGTGTGTGTGTGTGTGTGTGTGTGTGTGTTTACCTTTAAATGTAGGGAGCAAGTGACTTTTTTAATGCCTCTTCCATATCTAACATGTATTATTTTTGTGTTAATTTTTAAATCACTTTATGTGAAAGACCTTGGTATACCAGGGTATTCTTCCCTGTTAGATTAATATAAAGAAACAAATGGGAGAAGCGCCTCTTTCTAAAATAATGTCTGGTCTGTGTTATTTTTATATAATATACTTTACACTTCCAAAAGTTGTTACAATACAACATCAGTATATTGCAAATGATAGGAAATGAACAGATCATTAAATTAAAAATTAAAAACAAAATAAACCTTCTCTCTCTCTGTTTCTGGAACCCATTATGTGTATCTGTGGCAAATTATCTTCACATTCTATTTAAAAACCACAATGTTCAAGTTTTATATAAATGAGAAATATAGATATACATGTATTTAGTTCTAGATTATCTAGGGCATCTTCCTCATTCCTTGTCCCCCCACCCCCAATCTTAAACCTAGGTTTACTTTGAACAAAATATATCTAAGGTTTACCCTAGAGTCATATTCTAAATTTCTCCCTTACTGTCATACTAGGAACACTCTTTTAGACATACATTTTTAAAAATAATATGTCTATTTTTTAAAATTTATATCCAAGTTAGCTAGCATATAGTGCAACAATGATTTCAGAAGTAGATTCCTTAATGCCCCTTACCCATTTTCCCCAACCCCCCCACCCACAACCCCTCCAGTAACCCTGTTTGTTCTCCATATTTAAGAGTCTCTTATGTTTTGTCCCCCTCCCTGTTTTTGTATTATTTTTGCTTCCCTTACCTTATACTCCTCTGTTTTGTATCTTAAAGTCCTCATATGAATGAAGTCATATGATATTTGTCTCTCTCTGACTGACTAATTATGCTTAACATAATACCTTCTAGTTCCATCCACATAGTTGCAAATGGCAATATTTCATTCTGTTTGATTACCAAGTAATACTCCATTATATATATATACACCACATTTTCTTTATCCATTCATCTCTTGATGGACATTTGGGCTCTTTCCATACTTTGGCTATTATTGATAGCACTGCTATAAATATTGGGGTGCATGTGCCCTTCAAACAGCACACCTCTATCCCTTGGGTAAATACCTAATAGTGTAATTCCTGGGTCGTACAGTAGTTCTATTTTTAATTCTTTGAGGAACCTCCATACTGTTTTCCAGAGTGGCTGCACCAGTTTGCATTCCCACCAGCAGTGCAAAAGAGATCCTCTTTCTCTACATCCTTACCAACAACTGTTTTTGCCTGAGTTGTTGATGTTAGCCATTCTGACAGGTGTGAGGTGGTGCTCACTGTGGTTTTGATTTGTAT
This sequence comes from Crocuta crocuta, assembly GCF_008692635.1. NCBI lineage: Eukaryota > Metazoa > Chordata > Mammalia > Carnivora > Hyaenidae > Crocuta > Crocuta crocuta. Next base: position 17,785,652 of record NW_027551558.1, read on the forward strand.
TTCTCTGATGATGAGTGATGTTGAGTATTTTTTCATGTGTGTGTTGGCGATCTGTATGTCTTGTTTGGAGAAGTGTCTATTCATGTCTTTTGCCCATTTCTTCATTGTATTATTTGTTTTTTGGGTGTTGACTTTGATAGTTTCTTTATAGATTTTGGATACTAACCCTTTATCTGATATGCCATTTGCAAGTATCTTTACCGATTCCATCGGTTGTCTTTTAGTTCTGCTGATTGTTTCCTTCCCTGTGCAGAAGCTTTTTATTTTGATGAGTTCCCAATAGTTCATTTTTGCTTTTGTTTCCCTTGCTTCCGGAGATGTGTTGAGTAAGAAGTTGCTGAGGCCAAGGTCAAAGAGTTTTTTTGCCTGCTTTGTCCTCTAGGGTTTTGTGGAATCCTAGATTAAGTGAAATCCTAGATTAAGTAAAAACACATATTAATTAAAATATTTTGATACAGTCAGAGGTGCCAAGACTGAAGATGCAATTGCTGGGGGGTGTGGGGACCTTAAAGTGTTATGTTCCATTGGCTTTTTACAAGTAACTCCATACAAGCTACATTTTGCTCAACCAGTGATTAAAAACATTATATTATGAAAGCCAAAATAATGACTACATTCCGCCATCCTGTGTTAAGTCTGTTAATTGCTTTATTTTGAATCCCTGTGGTTTGGTTAATTGAGGTGATCAAAGTTCTTTGAAAGTTTTCTTATTCTTGTCAAACTTGCCTTTAATGAATCACTTTGAAATAAGTTGGGTGCCACTGTGTAACCCCAACACATAGAGTCTTAGCTCACCAGGTGTCCCTGCACTGGAAGACTTTGGAGCTCCCACAGTCAGGGCCTAAATCCTATTTAGATGCTTCCCAGGAGAATCCTGGAATCAGAGTATAAAAATGTTATTTAATATTATGCAAAGCCAAACTTTTCAAAACTACCTCCTGAGACATTCTGAAAGTCTTTGTGCAATACTGATAGCCAATTATAACATGCTTATTGTTCCCAGATATCTGGGAATTCCAGCAAGAAAGAGAAATAGACCTCACAAAAATATTGACTTGAAAAAACAAAAAAGTACCAGTTGATGTATAAGGTCATCTGAAATTTGGCTAAATGTGGGGTACCTGGATGGCTCAGTAGATTAAAGTGTCCAACTTCAACTTAGATCATGATCTCATGGTTTATGGATTTGGACCCTGCATCAAGCTCTGCTGACAGCTCAGAGCCTGGAGCCTGCTTCAGATTTTTTGTCTCCCTCTCTCTGCCCCCTCCCCACTTGGGTGTGTGTGTGTGTGTGTGTGCGCGCGCGCTCACACATTCTCTCTCTCTTTCTCTCCCTCTCTGTCTCAAAAATAACAAAAAACATTAAAAAATTAAAAGAAAGAAAATTGAATATCATTTTTAGTCATGTAAATAAAATAGAACATAAATTTGGGCATGACAATGCTTGAAAAGTAAAAAACAAGTAGGAACCAAGATGATTTTAAAGTATGGTTTAGCCCAAAACCCAGGTTCCAGGCAATGTTTTTACCCCAAAAAAATTGGTAAGGATAATTCATTCATTGAATAGAACAGTATTTCTCAGTATTGTCAAATGTGAGAGCCCCTTTAAGTATCAAAAATATTGAAAGACATCAAGTGGTAATGGTCACTCTTTGGAAAATATATTGATTCTTAATGGGCCTTAAAAATATGAGGATACTACTATTAACAGTCATGGTAAGAAAAAAAAAACAGTAGTAGCAAATACTTAGCAATAGTTGTAAATACTTGTAAATATACTTATAAATGCTTATAAAAATCTGTCTATGAAATATATATTTCAGTAAAGACTGTTATTCAAGCCTATAGACAAAGCTTAGTGTACAAATGGATTAACAGACTACTTACAATAAATTCTGCCCACTGTTTGGTATCCAGTGTTGCTGAGAACACAGTTTAATTAGTTTCTAGCTTGACTTTTAATGGGTTTTTTATTTTGTTTTATTTTATTTTTTTTTGTTTTTGAGAGAGAGGCAGAGATAGAGCAGAAGTGGGGAAAGAGCAGAAAGAGAGGGAGACACAGAATCTGAAGCAGGCTCTGGGCTCACAGAGTCCAAGGCAGGGCTGGACCTCAGAAATTCTAAGATCATGACTTGAGCCATAGTCAGATGCTTAACTGGCTGAGCCACCCAGGGGCCACATTGGCTTGACTTTTGATAATAATTATTTTCATTACTTATGCAAGTTGATTGACATCTTTGTGATATACTTTGCACTCTAGGTATAATTTTCTTTCTTACCAAATTACGGGTCTGGGTTACATGATTTCAAGAATCCCTTCTAGCATCTCCTTTTGATACATTAATCCATTTTATAAATTTTTTTATTGTCGAGATTTTTCTTGTTATTATGGTAGTGTTAAGACCTGTAAATTGAGGGCTTGGATATTGACTCGCATTCTTGGATTGATTCATTTCTAGAACGAAACATATTTTGTTTTTTTAATTGTATATTTTAAGTGGAAACATTATTGACCTAAGGTATTAAGAGCATGGCTGTAATATGCATTTTAATCACCTAATTTTTTAAAAGAATAACATTACTTCTACAAAATGTTTCCAAAAACATAAAAATCACCAGTAGCCTGATACAAGGTACTTCCTTTTCACTGCCACAGTCTTCATTCTTATGCTTGAAATCTATCCTAGCCTTCAGTTCTACCAAAAACATCACTCTTTGGAACTCAGTCATGGCCTCTTAGCAGGAAATTTTCAAAGTTACAATAATTCTCATCTTCTCTTTTGCACTTCAGAAATATCAGACACGGAATAGATTTTACTTCAAATGATTAAGAATTTGGTGTTTGATCTTGATTCCAGATGGACCGAGTTCCTGACAACAGAAAATACAACTGTAATTTCTCATTGCATTTCAATACTGATTTTTTAAAAATTTATTTAAAACATATATTTATCAGTGTCAATCATGTCTTTTATACAATGCTAAATTTTAGGAAAATATCATTACAGTTAATGTTCAAGGATACTTGAATTCCATAAAGAAATACCAACTACTATTACTTATAATAATAATATTGGGTTGTACAATAAAATGAGTAATCCACAAATGGAATGGAAGTCTCGGAGCCTGACTTATGTTTCCAATTGATAGTTCCAGCTGTCTTTGGTAGGTAATTTAAAGTTTTCAGAAGTGTCTGATCCTTTGTATGCAGGGGGTGGAAGGTGGGCCACAGAGTCTCTAGATCTAGTCCTACAATCGAAAGAAAGAAAGGAAGAAGGAGAGGAAGGAAATGAGTAGGGTTGATAAAAATCGTTTTTCATGGAGATCTGTATTAAGATTAGATGTACCAGCAGAACCCACTTTTTGCTTCTTCTATTTCTCCTTCCATGCCTACCAAGCCAAATCAGCCCTCTTGTTTGTTTCTTTTGAACAAAGAACATAAAGAGCAAGTTTCATCAGTGTTTGAGAAATGTACTTCCTTAGGTTCTGCTCTTTTCTCCTTTGCTCTCCCTTAGCTCTTCTTTAGTTTGTTGTTTATTTCAATCCCCCAGCCAGTTTCCCTTCCTTATTTCTTCCAACATAAACAGAAAGAGAACTTCTAAACACATATTTTTGTGTTCTCTCTTCTCTCAACATAGAAGAAGATCTGAAGGAGCAGGCTATGGTTGGTGACTGATGAGTAGTTATGCTCATCAACACGCACACTCGTGTCCCTTTTCAGCTCTTTGTGCACTGAATGCTGCTCATCACAAGGGCATTGAGTGAGCTCATGAAAGCCGATGGAAGCAGGCAACATCAGTCCTCTGGCTTCCAGCTCCCTCCTCTGTTGCAATGAGCCACATTTTCCTGCTGCACTTGAGAGAATCAGATTTTATTGGCTAAAATTGCTCTTTGCTTCAGAGCTCACAAAACTGCCTTAGGAAAAAAAAGCAGTTTGATTGTTTTTCTCTTTTATGCAGCTTTTGGACTAGTCTGACATGATGTGTTTTTCTTTATCTACATTTTTTTGTTTTTGAGAAGACCCAGTTAAAAATATGTATTATCCATGTAGACACTAGAAAGTTACATGTTCCTTAAAAAATAAAGGAAAGAAACAAGTAGAAAGCAGAGCCTTCATAAATGCATTCCTTAACAGCAGCAGCTTCCAAGCCTTAGACCCTGCCCCTTGGTGATGGGCCCTGCATCAATTTTAAATACCCAAAACAAAAGACAAGAGGCCCTTGTGACCTGATGAAGCATTTCAGGTGAGAGAGTAAAGAAACAGTCATTCCATTTTGAGTGGAGTGGACACTTTCCATCTGAAAAAGTCCAATATTTTGAAACATCTAAAACTTCCTCCTTGTACAAAGTTGCCTAGGGAAAGATGCTGACTCATTTTCACAAATGATGATAGTAGAGCTGCACTAGTCAGCCTGTTGTGTGATATTAACTCACACTCAAAAAAGAAGGAAAGAAAGGGAAAGAAAGAGAAAGAGAGAGGGGAGAGCAGGAGAGATGAAGAGAGGAGGGAAAGCAAACCTGGAAGTGAAGGAAGGCTAGAAGCCTGAGCCAGAGTAACTCAGAAGCATGCAGCACAGACAGTATGTATGCTATTTCCAGATTTCTCATGCAAAACACAAGTTATGAAAATAGGATTTTATTCACCAGGATGAATATGCAGATTGTCAGAAAAGCAATAACTGCATTGAAAGCCATTGCTATGGATGAAAGCTTCTAATCCAGCTCTCATATTTTTTCACTGGGAATCGCTGACACCTAAATGAAAACCTATTCAATAGAAACTGTTAACATTTATGTATCCTGAAAAGCAAAAACATGGGCATCATAATCTTGGTGTCTAAAGTAATTTTTTTCCCTAAAGTGACATAAGACCAAAATAAATACACAGAGATCAGTACCAAAAACATAATAGGTCTAGACATCTTTGACCTGTTTGTTGAATGAATTGAACTTGGTTCATTTGTATTATTTATTCATCCCTGTGTGCCATCAATATTCATTAGCCTTAATTTTATGCAAAGAATTGTTTTAGTGTTGAACAGTCGTACAGTACTGAACAAGACATGTCCTTGTCCTCTCTGAGCTTACGTTCTATTGGGGACAGACAATAAAATAAATAGTAAACAAATAAATAAAATAGACACATTAATTGGTGAGTGTTCAGTGCAGGAAAACACTCATAGCACTTTAAATGGAAGAGGTTTAAAACAGAAATTAACGGGAGTGAAATACAAAACAGATTGACAGGCTGAAGAAATGAAAATCAGAGGCTTGCTACTGGTGTTCTTACATTTCAGGCACTCCAGTGTAGCTCAACTGCACTCCAGAAGCTGGTTTTGTACCACTATTGCCTCTGACATTCATAATGTTGCAGGATTCTTGCTCAGAGAGTTGTGACACCGAGACTTTTCTTTCCAGGAAGCAACTTTATTTTGCCGGCACCGCTCAGTTGGGTTTGTACCCAAAAGAACTGAGCGGCCCACCTCATATGGCATAGGGTTTTTATACATTTTCTATTTCTTTGTCTCCTATATATGGTAACACGCATAAACATGCAGTCTAATTAAGTTGTTTCAGTTTACAGGAACATGGGGGATGTAGGCAGCTGGACCCATATCTAGGTGACCTTGAAGTCTTCTCTTCTCTCTTCTTCATTTTTTTCTTTCTCCTTAGGGAGGGGTCCCTACCACAATAAAACTAGAGAATATGCACTGAAACCCAAAGTTCAGTCTTTTCAGTACTACCCTGGCATTCTTATGTCTACAAACTTGCTTATCAACAAAAGCATTAGAAAATAGAAGGTGTCTCGTTTCTCTTTCCCAGATATCAAAAAAACACTTAGTTTCATCTAGAATCCTAGCACAAGGGAGTCTAGGGAGTATAGATTTTAGTCACCAGCCTCTTAGGAATAGGAAGGTAACCTAGCAGGAAAGTAGACTGGAGGCTGAGTGGACCATTACACAGAACCCCTTGCATTGCAGGTGGAGATGAATGGTATGAGGAAGTAACTTAGGTGATGTGATAGAAAAAAAAATGTCAGTCTTAGGAGATTGCTATGAAAGGCTGGTCAGAGAGGGTTCTTCAAGAAGTTGGTATTTAGTTAGAAGGCTGAAGAACGGTGGTAATGCCAGTCATTTGAACAGCTGGTGAAAGAAGTGTAAAATAATGAGCAAGTGTGGAGGGAAACATGGTTTTGGGAAGAGCATCCTTAAGGGGGAGAAAGATACCAAGTGTGGTTCACATGAAATGAAGTAGGAGATTGAGGCATGAAAGTATCAAATGAAAAGGGAAGGGCAGATAGAAATAAAACCATGCTGGANCTGTTGAAAATTTTCAAACAGGATAAGAAAATGATCTGGATACCTTTCTAAATATACAACTAGGGCGCACGGGTGGCTCAGTCAGTTAAGCATTCAACTTCGGCTCAGATCATGATCTGACAGTTGGTGGGTTTGAGCCCCGCGTAGGGCTCTGTGCTGACAGCCAGCTTAGAGCCTGGAGCATGTTTCAGATTCTGTGTCTCCCTCTCTCTCTGACCCTCCCCTGCTCACACTCGCTCTCCCTCAGAAATAGATTAAAAAATTTTTTTAATTTAAAAAAAAAAGAAAAAATTCTCAACACATCTTTGTGCTTTATTTGCATGGAATGCCCTTCTACACCATTTCCACCTTGCATATTTCAGTCATTCTTTAAGGTTCAGCTGAAACATTATCATTTCTTTGATGCTCACTGATCAGCAAACTTTAAGAGCTCAATTAACATTGAGTAGCTGTTTGAATTAAGGCTTGAGAAGAGGTGCAAAACAATACTAAGGACCCACCTACAGCTGGTTTGGGTTGGTGGCTACCGTTGGCCCATCAGAAATCACTGGCCCGGGGCACCTGGGTGGCTCAGTCGGTTAAGCATCCGACTTCGGCTCAGGTCATGATCTCATGGTTCGTGGGTTTGAGCCCCATTGTTGGACTCTGTGCTGACAGCTGGCTCAGAGCCTGGAACCTGTTTCAGATTTTGTATCTTCTTCTCTCTCTCTGATCCTCCCCTGCTCATGCTGTCTCTCTCTCTCTCTCTCTCTCTCTCTCAGAAATAAATATAAACATTAAAAATATTTAAATATACAACTGACTATAAGTGCTATTTAGACCATGAAATTGAGATGGTGCAGTAACAGAGGCTGGAAAACAAGTCAGGGGCTCACATGATAGTCTGACTTAGACTGACAGATATTGTAGGTCAGATAGAGGAAAACGATGATATTCAAGGGATAGCACAGAGTGGGACTGACAGAAAATGATGAGGTACTCGATGGGGTGGAGCAGAAGTCTCAGAAAGAGAGGATCAAAGCATGGCAGCAAAAATACACTCTACTTTCTAGTCCATTCCACATTGTTGTTTCTGACCTTTTGGCTTTTTTTTTTCTTAAGAGGTATGCACCTCTTGAACTTGAATGCTGACTTCTCCCCTTTCATTCTGACTTTGGCTCTCATTCAAGACTGCAGTTACGCTTACCCTTTGGATTGAGACTGCTTCTATTGCATCTTGATAACAACCTAGTTCAGTCCAGTCTTATCTGCCCACCATGTTAACCCCTGTGAGCAGCCATTTCACCCAAAAGATTTGCTTTTGAAAGCTGATGACTTTGGGGGGCAATGATAACGGCATATTAAAAAAAAAAAAAAACTTTTCCTAGTTTCCTAATTCTTTTTTTTTTTTTTTAAATGTTTATTTATTTCTAGGAGACAGAGAGAGAGACAGCGTGAGCAGGGGAGGGTCAGAGAGAGAGGGAGTCACAGACTGAAACAGGCTCCAGGCTCTGAGCTGGCAGTCAGCACAGAGCCTGACGCGGGGCTCGAACCCACGAACCGTGAGATCATGACCTAAGCGAAAGTCGGACGCTTAACCGACTAAGCCACCCAGGCACCCCCCTAGTTTCCTAATTCTTAAAGAGCATAGATTTCAAATATAAGTAAGATGATTCCTAAAACATGTGTTTAGTAAATGTTTTGCTCTATTAAATTCTTGACCAATGAATGTATTGCCTTAGGGTGATTTGATATGGAAGTAGGTGACCTAGGACTTTTGTCCCGTCCCCAGACTGGCAACAGAAATGTTTACATCCACTCTGTCAAATATCACTGCTCAGTTCAATGGAGGAAAAGGACATGTGTATAGTTTAAAAACAGCAGAGTTTGACGAATTTTCATTGGTTACTCAGCCAGTTACAGTTTGTTGGCCAGGCTATGGCAAAACAAACAACTTGAAAAAACAATGACAGGAAAGACAAGAGGCTCCAGGTCACTGAAAATGCTCTTAGATGACAGAATAAATCACAGGCACAAGCAAACACTGCAGAAATAAAGGTGATAGCAAAGTTGAGAAAAACAGATGTTATATTGACCTCAGTTCATCGGAATCAAATAACTAATTTGCTTACCATCGTCTAGTACTTTGAAATGGTCCCTGAGGAAGCCAGGAGTGGCAGTGAATATGTAAACCAGGTACTTCCAGACTTTAGTGAGGTACAATTTGGGAGAACACAAGCAGTCCCCGTTGGAATGCAAAGACAATGCTGCAATAACATTAGCATAATGTATGGTCCCAGCTGACAGTATTCCTAGGCAGCTAACTAAAATATGGGGAAATAACCACGTTCACTTTCTCTCCATTTCACTGCTTGATTGAAACACATAGCCATCGATAACTCAGCTGACAGGCTGGAGGGACCTTCTAGCAAAGTGGGGCAGGGCTGAGCATTGTTAGTAATGCATGCTGTTCAGGAGTCAGAAGCTTAGGTTCTGAGCTAACTCTTTCAGAAGGTCTCGATCCTCACATGCACAACTATAGAAATTTCAAGTGGCTAATCATAGTCTTAAGGCCTGAAAATCACATTAAATTCCTTACTGAAGTCTGGAAGTAGAATGCCAGGGCTTGTGTGACCTTGGCCCTACTCCTTCTAACTTCTGAGTCTCAATTTCCTGTTTTGTAAAAATTATCTATCTATCTATCTATCTATCTATCTATCTATCTATCTATCATCTACCTACCTACCTATGTAATCTAATTCAATGAAGAAAAGATTAAATTATATTCTTCTTGTTGTGTTATAAGCATTCAGTAAATTTTAGTTCTTTTCTGTCTTGGAAGCAAATACAAGTTGGAGTTAAGAAGCATGAATTTTAGATTTAAAATCACCACCTCACTAGGAGTCAGAATGTAGGCAAGCTATTGAAAGTATTTACCTTTTGTCTCTTGAGAAATAATTACAACTTCAGAGCTATTATAATACAGAGATTTTTTTAAAACTTTTTAATGTTTCTTTTTGAGAAAGGGAGACATAGAATCTGAAGTAAGCTCCAGGCTCTGAGCTGTCAGCACAGAGTCCAACACGGGGCTTGAACTCATGAACCAAGAGATCATGACCTGAGCCAAAGTCAGACACCTAACCAACTGAGCCACCTAGGCATTCCATGATACAGAGATATTTTAAGAATTAGATAAGCTAATCTTTGTCAGACACTTAGCATCATACCTGATTAAACATTCAATAAATTGCTGTTAGAGGCATGAATGAATGAATGATATTACTCTCTCAGTTGGAATTGAAATACTAGCTATTTGGATTATTTTGATCAAATCACCCCAATAAATGTATATTGTCACCTCTGAGCCTGAATTTCTTCATCTGTAAAATGTAGGATTTAGATGAGATGAGCAATTCTCAAACATTCATATGTAAAAGAACCATCCACAGACCTTGTTAAAAATGAAGGTTCCTGGGTCCCATGTGAAAAAAAAATCCTTATTAAGAAAGTCTATGGTGAGACCCAGAAAAATCATACTTTAAAAAACATCAGTTATTTATACTACAAGGGGACCAAGACCAGTTTTTTAAAAAAATAAAAATCTACTCTAAGGTATCTCCTGACTCTAAAAATCCCTCATTTATTTTCATCCACACAAGCTATTTCAAAAAAGTCTGCTATAATCAGACCATATTTCTTCATTCCTAAAAACACCCCACTATCATACACATACATCTGTATGTATGCACACACACACTCAGCTGAACACTGCCATAGAAATTCCTCTCTGATATCTCCTGTGTTACCAACTGAAATAGATTTTGAAAGATGGGAGGAAACCTATGAGGTTGGCTGCCATATTATAGAATTCCTAGAGATACCATTCATATTGGTCTGCTAGGTTAACCAGTTTAGATAAGAAACCTCTGATTCAAAGTATCTAAATTATTTTCTTAGTAACAGAGCAGAACTGAGACTAAAACAAAAATTTCCAGACTTTTAACATCATTATACTTATTTACCTTCCAGAATACAAATTCTCTAAATCTCTGAGGAGAATGTGAGCAACCAGATTCTTGACACCATGTATCTTCATCTCTGTGACTCCAGAGCTAGTCCAGGTTTGTGGTTGGAGTGGAGGAATGTAACTTTAGGAATATTTCTCATTCCTTTTAAATATCTTCAAATTTATTCCATGGAATGGCAGACACCTGGTAGTCTTAAAGTCAAGCACAGAGATAGCTGGGACTAAACACCAATCACTTCACAAACAGAGTGTAAAGAATTCCATCACTCTAACAGAGAACTGCTTCCCTCCTGTACATTTTTCTGTGAAGGCATTTTGTGAATAAATCTTGCCTCTTGGAGGAGTGTGTTCCATTAGCTGGTGAGGTTGAGGAATGAGAGGAATTGGTGCTGTGTGAAGAGAGGCTTAGTTCACACAGTCTTGAGCCTGGACTCTTCTCAGTCTTTCTTAATGGTGACTTCTGGGAGAAGTGCCTTTGCTTTATAGGGAAACAATACATTCCATTTCCTCTGTGTTTTTGACTCTGGATAATAACATGGAGAAAGAGAAAAACTAAACATTGAAATATGTTCAAGTAGTAGTATGAAAAAGACTTGTCAGTTTCTCAGGGCCAGTTCTTGTGGTAAATCCAGGATAATTTCCAGCCTTCACAACTATTGGAAGGAAAGTTCTAACCTGAAGTCAGTAACAATGGATGAATAAATAACACAAACTCAAACATGCAAGTACACATCTTTAGGATGTAAATGTGCAATGATCATGAGAATGTGCCTCTCAGATCTCCAACTGCAGAAAGTGTAGCTCACCAAGGGCTCCAGTGGCAGCATCTAAAAGCTATTGCATTTTTGTTTGTTTTTTGTTTTTGTTTTTGTGGAGGCCATCTCTCCCACAGCTGCTCTCAACCAGTGACTGATGGTGGCAGAGATGCTAAAGCAGCCTGTTCCTTGAAAAGGTGATCTCCGTTCATGGGCAACTTTGGCTCAAGGATTCACTGGTAGCTTTGCCAAATTTCCTTAGACCTGCACAGCTTCCATTCACACTTCCTTCCTCCTTTCTCTCTTTCTCTTTCATTCTGGGTTAGTCTTGTAAAATGGTTTTATGTCTCCTTCAGCTTCTCCTGACTCCCACCCCCATTTTCTCTCTCTGAGTTTTTCCATAGTTAGTTTTTGACATTTAATTTTTCTACTTTGGACCTATACTAACATAAAATGTGTCTGTATATTTTTAAAGTAAATCTCTCATTTATTAATTCCAATGGTGTTCCCCATTTGATGACACAATTTTTCTAGTGTGTTGTTTCAGTGAGTGTAAGACAAATTGGTAAGCATCTTTTGATTGATTAGTGATGTTTACAAAACTGTTCTGAAGGGAGACCACAGTGGTATTAGAAAGCCAACTGAGCATTTGAGTGTTTGGAGTCTTGAATTCTGAATGAATAGCATCTCTTTATTTCATTCTTTTAAAACATTTGAATAAAATATAAATATCCTTTGTAATAAAATATTAAAGAGAACCCTAGAAGGAAAAATAATTATGGTTAAAAATGGGACCAGTCTTTCATAGAGCCCCTGAAAGATCCCAATATTCTTCCTCACCAGTTTAAAGCCCCATGGAGAGAACTCAAAATCAACACATGAATTAGAATTTACCACTCTCTGATACCAAATTAATCCCCCAATTTATAAAGAGCAAATTCATGTATTTAACATTACAAATTATGAAAGAGAATCTGCAAAATGTCTTTTTATCATAAAATCTACATTATGAACTTCTCCTAACTTCATCTTTCCTGATGATTAAAAGTATCTGGCTTACAGAGACTCTCTGTATGTAGAAAACTATTTGATACAGTCTGCATGTCTGACATTACAGTAGTACTCAGCTGTGGAGCTACTCCCAAAATAACTGTGATGCTTGATTTTAAAGTGTAGATGACCCATTCCCTCCCCAAACCCACTGAATCAGACTATCCAAAGGTTGAGACTAGAGATTGTGTGTCAAAATGAAGCAAAATGAAATCCCACAGGTGATTCTGATGTTCAGCTAAATTTGAGAACAGTGTTATCACTAGAGGTATCAGATGGATCTAAATTACCTGGGTTGAGTGCTACTCTCAATTTCTAATTAAAATCTCTAAGAAGTATTAGAATATTTGATAAATTTTTTTGTTAAAATATTTTGTTACCATAATGGGTTCCTGAAACCAGTTCACCTATAGTTTTTCTCATAGGGAAAGTAAAAATACTCATTTCCTATATGATTTTTATGAGACCTAGTTCTTTGGAATAGAAAGCTTAAATATTCATGAAGCTGGTTTTTTAATAGCATTAGTCACCAGTATAATATAATATGTGCTTTGTACAAACTGTCTGTCCCCTATCCAAGGTCAGCCCTCCACCTGAGCACTACATCCTTCTCTTCCTTCACTACTCAAGGGTATCACTCAGGCAGTTCTCTCATCTCTATCCTATATTATCATTGTTACCTTTTGTTTAAATTCCAGCATAATTAAAAATATAATGTTCTATTATTTTAGGTGCACAATACAGTTATTCAGTAATACTATACATTATTTGGTGCTTATCATGATAATTGTACTCTTTATCCCCTTTACCTATTTTACTTAGCTCCTCACTCATTTATCTCTGCTAAGAGCGAGATTTTTGTTTATCTTTGAGATTTGTTTTTTTCTGTTGTTTCTCTATTTGTTCATTTGTTTCTCAAATTCCACATATGAGTCAAACCATATGGTATTTGTCTTTCTCTGACTGAAATTTCATTTAGCATTATATCCTCTTGATCCATCCATGTTGCAGATGGCAAGATTCCATTCTTTTTTATGACTGAGTAATATTCGTTTTATATATACACAACCTCTTCTTTATCCATTCATCTGTCAATGACACTTAGGTTGTTCCATAATCTGACTATTTTAAATAATGCTGCAGTAAACATAGTGGTGCATATATCTTTTCAAATTAGTGTTTTCATATTCTTCGTGTAAATAACCAGTAGTGGAATTACTGGATCATATGGTAATTCTAAGTTTTTGAGGAACCTCCACGCCATCTTCCACAATGGCTACACCAGTTTGCATTTCTACTAACAGTGAACAAGAGTTCCTTTTTCTCCACATCTTTGCCAACACCTGTTGTTTCCTGTGTTGTTGATGTTGGCACTCCTGACAGGTATGAGCTGATCTCATTGTGTTTGGAGTTCCCTGATGATTAGTGATATTGAGCATGTTTTCGTGTGTCTGTTAGCCATCTGTATGGCCTTCTTTGGAAAAATTTCTGTTCATGTCTTCTGCCCATTTTTAAATTGGATTATGTTTGTGTGTGTGTGTGTGTGTGTTGTACAATTTCTTTATATATTTTGAAATATATATTTATATATATATTTAGAATATATATATATATCCCTTTTATATCCCTTTTAGAATATATCATTTGAAAATCTTTCCCCATTCATAGGTTATCTTTTTGTTTTATTGATTGTTTTCTTTACTGTGCGGAAGCTTTTTATTTCAATATATTCCCTATAGTTTATTTTTGCTTTTGTTTCTCTTGCCTCAGGAGACATATCTTGAAAAATGTTGCTACCACTGATATTAGACAAATTATTGCTTTGCTCTCTTCTAGGAATTTTATGGTTTTGAATCTCACATTTAGGTCCATTTTGAGTTTTTTTGTGTGTGTGGTGAAAGAAAGTGGTTGAGTTTCATTCTTTTGAATGTAGCTTTGCAGTTTTCCAATCATTTGCTAAGGAGATAGTCTTTTTTCCCATTTCATATTCTTGCCTCCTTTGTCATAGATTAATTGACCATATAATCATGAGTTTATTTCTGGGCTCTCCATTCTGTTCTATTGATTTATATGTCTATATTTGTGCCTGTGCCACACAGTTTTGATTATTACAACTTTGTAGTATATCTTGAAATCTGGAATTGTGATACCTCTGGTTTTGTTATTCTTTTTCAAGATTGCTTTGGCTATTCAGTGTCTTTTTGGTTCTACACAAATTTTTTTGGATTTGTTTTTTCTAGTTCTTTGAAAACTGCTGTGTTTTTGGTTCTACACAAATTTTTTAGGATTGTTTTTTCTAGTTCTGTGAAAACTGCTCTTGGTATTTTGATAGTAATTGCATTGAATTTGTAGATTGTTTTGGCTAGTGTGGACTTTTTAACCATATTTGTTTTCCCCAATCCATGAGCATGGAATGTCTTTCTATTTGTGTCATCCTCAATTTTTTTTTCATCAGAATACAGATCTTTACTCCTTGGTTAAGTTTATTCCCAGGTATTTTATTCTTTTTGGTGCATTTGTAAATGGGATTGTTTTTTTAATTTCTCTTTCTGCTACTTCATTTTTAGTGCATAGGAATAAAACAGATTTCTGTATATTGATTTTGTAGTCTGCAATCTTACTGAATTCATTTATCACTTCTAGTTTTGAGTAGAATCTTTAGAGTTTTCTGTATATAGTATGTCATCTGCAAATAGTGAAAGTTTTTCCTTACTTTTTAGATGTTGTTCATTTCCCTTTTTTGTCTGATTGATGTGGCTAGGACCTCCAGTACTTTGTTAAATAAAGTTGTTCAGAGTAGACACCCCTTGTGTTGTTCCTGATCTTGGGAGAGAAGCTCTCAGTTTTTCACCGTTAAGTAATGGTGTTAGCTGTGTTTGTTTTTCACATATGGCCTTTATTATGTTCAGGTAGGTTTCCTCTAAACCTTCTTTGTTGAGGATTATCATAAACTGTTGCCCTTTGTCAAATGCTTTTTGCACATCTATTGAAATGATCATATAGATTTTACCTTTCTATTGATGTAATGTATCATGTTAATTTGCAAATATTGAACCACATTTCCATTCTAGGAAAAATCCCATTTGATTATGGTGAAAAATAATGTAATGTATTATTGGATCCAGCTGGCTAATACTTTGTTGAAAATTTTTGCATTTGTGTTGATTAGAAATATTGGCCTATAGTTCTCTCTTTCTCCCTCTCTCTCTCCCCTCCCTCCCCCCTCTCTCTTTTTGTGTAGTATCTTTATATGATTTCCATATCAGGTTAATGCTGATCTCATAGAATAAATTTAGGTTTCCTTCCTCTTCTATTTTTGGGGGGGAGGGTAGGGGCATAGTTTAAGAAGAGTATGTATTAACTCTTCTTTAAATGTTTGGTAGAATTTGGCTGTGAAGTTATCTGATCCTGGACTTCTGTTTATTGGGAGTTTTTTGATTACTGACTTAATTTCATTGCCAGTAATTTGTCTGTTCTAATTTCCTATTTCTTCCTGATTCACTTTTGATACATTATATGTTTTTAGGAATTTATCCACTTCTTAGATGTTGTCCAACTTGTTAGCATTTAATTTTTCATAATATTCTCTTATAATTCTTCATTTTTTTGTGGCAGGGGTTGTTATTTTTTCTTTCATTTCTGATTTTATTTCTATCTCTCTCTCTTTAGTTTTTTGATGTGCCTGGCTAAGGACTTCTGTATTTTGTTGATATTATAAAGGAACTGGCTCCTGGATTCATAGATCTGTTATATTGTTTTTATTAGTTTCTATTTTACTTATTTTTGCTTTTATCTTTATTATTTTCTTCCTTCTACTGATTTTTGGTTTTGTTTGTTCTTCTAGCTCCTTTAGATGTAAAGTTAGGTTGTTTATTTGAGATCTTTCTTATTTCTTGAGGTAGATCTTTATGCTATAAATTTCCCTATTAGAACTGCTTTTGCAGCATCCCCCAAATTTTGGACCATCATATTTTCATTTTTATTTCTATGTATTTTTTTAATTTCTTCCTTGATTTATTGGTTCCCCAATTCATTGTTTGGTAACATGTTATTTAAGCTTTTGTATTTGTGCTCTTTCCGGATTTTTTCTTGTGATTGATTTCTAGTTTCATAAAATTGTAGTCAGAAAAGATGCATGGTATGACTTCAGTCTTTCTGAATTTGTTAAGACTTGTTATGTGGCCTAATGTGATCTAGTCTGGAGAATGTTCTATGTACACTTGAAAGGAATGTGTATTCTGCTCTTTTAGAATGGACTGTTCCGAATATATCTGTTAGATCTCTCTGGTCCAACGCATCATTTGAAGCCACTCTTTCTTTTCTGATTTTCCTGTTTGGATGATCTATCTATTGATGTAAGTGGGAATATTAAGTCCCCTACTATTATTTTATCACCAAAAGGTATTTCCTTTATTTTTGTTATTGGCTGTTTTCTGTATTTGGGTTTTTCTAAGTTGAGTGCACAAATGTTTACAACTGTTCTATCTTCTTGTCAGATTGTCCCTTTTCTATAGTGTTCTTCTTTGTTTCTTGTTACTTTGTTCTAAAATCTATTTTGTCCAACATATTGTTGTCCCAGCTTTCTTTTCACTTCCATTTGCATGATAAATACCTTCCCATCCCTTTACTTTCAGTCTGTATGTATCTTTAGGTCTGAAATGAATCCTTTGTAGGCAGCATATAGATGGATTTGGCTTTTTATTTCATTCTCTCCCCCTATGTATTTTGATTAGAGTGTTGAATCCATTTGCACTCAAAGTAATTATTGATAGGTATGTACTTATTGTCATTTTGTTACTTGTTTTATGGTTGTTTTTGTAATTCTTCTCTGTTCCTTTCTTCTCTTGCTTTCTTCTCTCATGGCTTGCTGACTTTCTTTAGTGATATACTTGGATACATTTCTCTTTACTTTTTAGAATATCTGTTGCTGATTTTTGATTTGTGGTTACCATTAGGTTTTATATAACATACATAAAGCAGTCTGTATTAAGTTGGTGGTCACTTGAGTTTGAACTCATTCTAACAGCACTAAACTTTTGCTTCTCTCCATATATCAGGTATATAGTGTCAAGCTTTACATCCTTTTACTTTGTGAATTCTTTGACTGATTTTTATAGATATACTTAATTTTACTGCTTAATTACTGTGAGAAAAATTTCCTGTTTTCTCACTCCTGTTTGTGGTCTTTACTTTCCCTTCAAAGAGTCCCCTTTTACATATCTTGTAAGGCTGGTTTAGTGGTCATGAATTCCATTTTTTTGTTTGTCCAGGAAACTCTTTATCTCTCCTATTATCTGAATGATATCCTTGCTGGATAGAGTATTTTTCATGCAGTTTTTTTTCTTTCAACATTTTGAATATACCATGCCACTTCCTTTTGGATAAACTTTCTGCTAAAAAATTAGCTGATATCCTTCCTTATGCGATTTCCCTTGTAACTGATTTTTTTTTTCTCTTGATGCTTTTAAGATTCTTCCTTTACCACTACATTTTGCCACTGTAATTATTATATGTCTTGGTGTGGATCTCCTTGGGTTGATTTGTTAGGGGTTCTCTGTGCCTCCTGGATATGAATTTGTTTGCTTCCTCAGATTTGGGAATTTTTTTTCCCTCTTTCTAGCCTCTTTCCTCTTTCTGGGATCCCTACACTTGATGGTACCTTTAAAAAATACCCTT